>NC_137819.1:41089892-41382392 GCF_963921795.1 Nannobrachium achirus | reverse complement strand
CTGCTTAGCACAAGAGAATCCCTCTTTCCCCTGTGTTTTGCCCAGGTGGGAAGTATTTCTTACTTTACTGTAGTATTTTCAATTTTCAATAGCTACCCTCCACTACATCAAATGGCAAATATTGTACTTTCACTCCACGACAATTATTTTGATTATTATTACAAAACATAGATTAACACTTCAGCCCTATTAATAGATTAAGAAAATCTGATAAGATTACCAGAAATAAGACTCGGACAACCATTTTGATGCGAGACCATTATATTCAAAGGAACGGACAAGGTTACATGTTACAGACGAATGCTGGGTTCCTACTGAAACAGTTTTTTAAAGTGCTCTTATCTCATGGATGTTTACACTAATATGACAATCAGTGGATGACAATAATAGATGACCATTATGACAGTTCATTCATACAGTGGCGCCAGCAGGATGGGGTCATGGATGTCTTCACACGTGAATAAATATGCAAAAGTTCATGTTCATGATGTTGTTGACGTGATGGTGTTATTATTCTGAGAGGCACCTTTGATTTCAGAATAGAGATAGATAGATAGATAGATAGATAGATAGATAGATAGATAGATAGATAGATAGATATATAGATACCTTTATTATCCCAAGGGGGAAATTCAGTTGTCCAGTTGTAGCATAGCAGTATACGGTTATTTACAAAGTTACAGAGAAGTAAGAAAAAAGATAGATAAGAGGGGGAAAAAAACAAAAAACAAGAGCAGTACAGTACCAACTAGAAGCAGTGCTCTTCCGAGCACAGGTCTCCACCAGGCCACACAAATCGGCCTGTTATAGCGCCACCATGAGGCTGATTTAAAAAATGTGGGGCAGAGGTTCTGAATTAGCATCCAGGGAGTGTGTGTGCTCAGTTTGGCAGCGATCGGGCCAACGGCGCCGGAGATTAGCTGGTAACAAGCAGGCCACACAAATCGGCCTGTTATAGCGCCACCATGAGGCTGATTTGAAAAATGTGGGGCAGAGGTTCTAGATTGGCATCCAGGGAGTGTGTGTGCTCAGTTTGGCAGCAATCGGGCCAACGGTGACTGAGATTAGCTGTTCACAAACTGCGAGGACGCACGGACGCACGGACGCACGGACGCACGGACGCACGGACGCACGGACGCACGGACGGACGGACGGACGGAGGGGAAAACATACTCTCCCTCAGCCTTCGGCTGGTGGAGACAATAAAGAGAAGGTGCATCAATAGAGGGGGCGAATAATATATAAGTATATATACATAAAGTGTCTTACAAAAAGAGACCGTAGCAGTCAATGCTAGTTAGTGCAACAAGTATCTCACTGTCATTGTTAAACAAAGCAGAATACTCAGAAACTACCAACACAACCTAATAGTGCAATGTCAAAAATCAGTGCGAAAAAAACAAACAAAAAAACAGCTCAGAGAAGAAACTAGGGAGCGTGTCACCGCAAGACGCACATGAGCACTCTCCCTGTAAGGTCCTTAGGGGTCAAAGTCAATACAGCAATAGTTCCGTCAGTCTAAGTTAGGAAGGAAGTCCTTTTCAATCGTCCGTTATATGTCTCGTTGTACAGCTTAAGGGCGGCCGGTACAAAAGATTTTCCTAGTCTCTCACATCTCCGTCCTGGGTAGGCAAATCGGTCGTTTCCTCTCTTACTCCAGTAACTGGTGATCTCCAGATGGAGGGGGTGAGAGGAGTTCTCCAAGATGGAATCTAGCTTCCTCGCTGTTCGCACCCTGGTTACTTCCTCCACCCCTGCAGAGAGGACCCAACAACAGAGCCTGCTTTCCTCACCAGTCTGTTTAGGTTAAACGTATCACCTGCTCTGTTGTTGCCACCCCAGCATGTTATACCAAATATAAGCAGACAAGGTGCTACCATGGTAACAGAGTTCACCCCGACCCATGTCTCACAGGCTTCAGACGCATTGTGAGTTTGTAGATCTGCTCTTTTCAACAGAATTGTATACATTTTATACATTTGAAAACTTGTGAAGTGGGACATTCTGCATAATGAGTACCTTGTAGGCTACTTTACATACATTTTTACACCAATACTTTAGTACTTTTACTCAAGTAGGCCTACATTTCTGATTCTGGATTTTTACTACTTACAGAGTATTTCTGCAATGCAGTATTGAAAAGTTGGAAATGTGGGTCATTTTTCCACCAGTGTCGGATGATCACAGTGACAACAGCGACATGATATCCACCGTCCATATCCACCAAAGACCAATGTTGTAAAATAGCCTACATGCTCAGGCCAACACACTTGACTTGGATGTGTCTGATACCAGCATGGCCTTAAAGCGGCATGTGACCTTTTTTTGGCATGAATAAAATGTAATTTATTCCAATCTGTATATGGTAGAGTATGTTAATACAATACAATTGGGGTGAATGTATTTAAGTCTCCCTACTCTTCTATTGAGACATTTAGATCGTGGCATCGAGCCAAAGGTCATCATGTCTCACCTAATAGAACACAGGATCTTACACATTTTGACCCGATGGTCAAGATTCCCTGAGCAAGCAGGCAGGATCTCTTCTTAGCTCAATGGTCAACTTTCAGCAAACCAGGTTCAAATCCAGGGTAGAAGAAGTTGAAGAACCAACCCTGTGAAGAGCTGTTCGCACCAGGTCACATCCAAGCTTCACAAGCACTGTCTGGATCAGCAGCCTAGCCTACTGCTGTTTAAAGGAGTCTCTTTATATTACATTTTCATATGTATGTATGTATATATGTGTATGTAGCTTATATGTTACTGTTTAAATTGTAGCACACTAATGTCTGAAATAAAGATTATCATTATTATTATTATTATTATTATCATCATCATTCCATTGGAAACACAAGTTTCATTATGCTTTAATTAGGGTTCAAATTATAATGTGATTTTATTATACTTTTAAATATTTGTATTTTCCAAATCAATTCAATTCAATTCAATTCAATTCAATTCAATTCAATTCAATTCAATTCAATTCAATTCAATTCAATTCAATTCAAATCAAATCCCCACTGGTGTCGTTCGACTTCACCCCACACGGGGGCGACACAACCAACGTGATAGTACTCTTTTGGGACGCGTGGTTCCCGTGGTTCCTCCCTGTAGCAAACGGGAAGTGATCGCTCGTTGGTCTTCCTGTTTTCCCTTCTCTCAACAACAGCATGGCGAACCTGCAGCAGCAGCAGCAGCGTGCTGAACAAGACCAACCTGTGGGAAACAACATGTCCAGCGAAGTGCCCTCCACCACCACCGGGCCGCCGGCCGCGGCCATGCCCGTGTTCGTGCCGTCGTTCTCGGACGCCTGCAGGCTGGTGTCCCTGCCCTACTCCTGCCTGGTGATGTCGGTCCACAGGAGACACATCGCTCTGTCTCCCATGTTCCTGAAGAGGAAGAGGAGCGGCATCCAGCAGGAGCTGGACACAGAGCTGCTGAGATATTCAGAAAGGTAGCCTGCAAGTTGGTTTGGTTTTCTGTTGCTGGCAGTTTGCTTTGCACATAGATTTGTCTCTTTCCAAACGTGTCGGGCCGCGACCCCCTCAAAACAATCATAAATCATTTTTAACGGGACCCCCCCCCCCCCCCAACAAATATTTGAACTGGGGACCCCCAAAATAATCACATTTGAACTGGGGAGTGGCAAGTGCTTCATAGACATATTGATTGATTGAAGACTTTATTAGAAGTTTGCATAGAAAAAAAAGTACAGTTTCATGACGGTACAGTTAAAGTGCAAGTGCTTCATAGACATACACCTGGCTGCAACTTAGTAATACAATACAAATCCACCATGTATCTGTATTTTACCCTTCAGTCTACATGGAGTGCCGTTGGCCTACGATGACATCAGGATAGTGCGCCAAAATGGAGACATATATGATGACAGCGGCTACATCCACCTGGACATAGAGGCCAACTTTGTTGTTTTCCAGCCCAAAGAAGGACAGAGACTACTGGTGAGATGATGTCCTGTATCTGTGTTGTCAGACAGTCTGTGTGTGTGTGTGTGTGTGTGTGTGTGTGTGTGTGTGTGTGTGTGTGTGTGTGTGTGTGTGTGTTACAGCACAAACTATACATTATTTTCATAGTGATTATTCTATCAAATCCTTTTTCGATGTAACTGAATAATCCTGAAGCACATTTTTTAAATCAAAATATATGAAATAATATAGATTAAAACTTGTACTATCAAAGTAAATGATTGTTGTTTCCCCCTATGCTGTCCAGGGTACAGTGAATAAACTGGGAGCAACGTATGTAGGCTGCCTGGTGCACGGCGCCTTCAACGCCAGTATCCCCAAACCCAGCCTGGTGTCAGTGGACGTGTGGAGGGACGAGGGGCCCAGCATAGGATCCGACCTGGAGTTTGAGGTGTCCCAGCTGGACGCAGACACGGTCGGGGTACTGCTGATCAGGGGACGCCTGGACAGGACAAGGTGTGTGTGCAAAAGTAGTGAAATAAATCGTGATATTTATTCGCCCATATCTTTGCTGTCCTGTCATGTATCGCCCCCTCACCCTTTGAGTGGCAGACACACCCACATATCTACTACATATGAGACTTCCTCCTCATATGTGTCTATGGACGCATTAGCACATCCTGCACTTTATACATTCATGCACTCACCAGTGCTGCACTACTTATACACTAGAAGATGACATTTGACAGGAATTCCCGTGGGATTCCCGCTGGACAGGAGTCAAATTTGTATCATTGCCGTGATCGGGACGGGACAGGAATGAAAATCAACGGGAGTGGGCAGGAGCGGGAATCATCCCAGACCAGTTCATCAAACCGCAGAAATAAACAGCGCCAGTCACAGGCTCACAGCTGCTGCTTTTGGTCTCTCACACTCTTGCATGTCAAAGTACACGCCCATTCCTATACTGAAGCCTGATCTACAAGCCTAGGTGGCGCAGAAGCAACGCATTGTAGCCTTGGAGATCTGCTATGTTAATATACGCGCAACACATTCCTACGGCTAATCATAAATCAGACATGATATGCATTGCAAGACTCCGCCGCGTTTTTCAGTGGAGAGAGTTGAACAGAGCAATGGACATGAAACTTTTATATTTCTCCAAAGGTGCAGAGATTGTTGAAAACATGTTACATGACGTCCATCATATTGAAGTGGTTTGTTTGGATATCTCAACTCAAGTCAAAACTAAGTGATGCACGCAGCACAAACCAGCCGTCGTCGACGCAACAAGACTATAGAGAAACGGAATAAAAGCCATTTCTACCTTTAAAGTGATATCAAATATAATATGGATCAAAATGGAAAAACATCTGCTTTATTTATTTTTATTTTTGGGGGGGGGGGGAGCGGGAGGTGAACGGGAGTGATTTTGACCAGGAGCGGGATGGGACCAGGAAGAAATCTACAGGAGTGGACAGGATTATTTTTTTTACTCTGGCCCAGGATTGGCATGGGACAGGATTTTTTCTGCGGGAGTGGGACGTGAGAGGAGTGAAAATCCACTCCTGTGTCATCCTCTATTATACACACACCTCATACAAAACGTTTGAGCTTGCAGACTTGCTGCTTTTGCTGCTTTTGTGTGACATTGGCTCAGCGGTAGAGCGGCTGGATGGAGAACCGCAAGGTTTCCAGTTCCATCTCGGGCTCACCCAGAGTTGAGGTCTTTGCACACTGCTGCATTTCTTCGGCCGAATATTGGAGCAAATTTTGGAGCATGTAAAATAAAATAAAAGTGTTTTGCACACTGCCGCCCGTTTCGTATTTATTTTCGGACCAGGGTCGATTTTTTTTCTGGGTCCCTTGCTCTCTCTCTCGCTCTCTTTGGCCTGAAAAACATTTTTTTGCGGATTTCGGATTTCCAAAATGCAACGAGAAAAAAAAATGCAGCAGTGTGCAACCACCTTTCGTGTCCGTGTCCTTGAGCAAGACACTGAACCCATAATTGCTCCCGATGAGCTGGTTGGTGCCTTGCATGGTTTCCTCCGCCATTGGTGTATGAATGTGTGTGAATGTAATGCACAATCTATGTAAAAGCGATTTGGAATAAAACGCTATATTATAAACACACCATTTACACTGTAGTATGATCAAGTAGGGCACTAATTTACAAAAGAACGTAGTATAGAAAGAAACCTAGATGAGAGGTTTCTGCCTCACAGCAACTATGTTTATTTCATGATCAATAAAGATATCAATCACTATCACTCACTCAGGGTCCAGGAGTTGTTGGCGTTGGGCGAGCGCTCAGAGATCCAGGACCCCGCCGACGAGACTCAGGACTCCACTGACCAGACCCCCAAGAAGAAGAAGAAGAAAAGTAAGGACACACCTTTTATTACGTAAAAGAGATAATGGCATTTATTTTGACATAATCGTCCGTATGGTTTCCATTTATCGGTATTAAAGGAGTAGTTCACCCCCAAAATGACTTTTTTTCTATTGATTAGTCACGCCATGGAGAGTATAGTTCAATAATATTTTTTGGTTTTTGTCACATTCCTAAGACAAAAATTTGATTTGAGTAAATTTACCCCTATTGATTCCGGATGGGGACTCGTTTTGAAATGAATTGAATACACAGGGGCCACAATGGAAACAAGCCCCTAGGGCTTTTTGTTATCCTTTTTAACAATCTTTTGTAAACTGTACCTCTGTACAATCTGCAAACTGTTAGTATTCAATCAAATCAATCCAACCCTACAGAGGAGTCAACAGAGGAGGGCGACACGACGCAGGAGCTGAACGGAGCCGCGGACGGAGAGAAGAAGAAGAAGAAGAAAAAGAAGGAGAAACATGTGGAGGAGTCTGAGGAGCAGGTGGTGGAGCTCTCCACCATGGAGGTCCACAACAGCGACTCCAGCGGCTACCTGAGCGACAAGCCCAGCAAGAAGAGGAAAAATGCACAGGAAGACGACGCGGGGTCCGCCGTGAACGGACACCTCGAAGCGCCAAAGTCTAAGAAGAAGAAGAGGAAAAGTGACATTCAGCAGGCCGCCTGAATAGACTTGGAACACGAACAAAAGAAATGAAGTGGAATGTACAGTATATATACAGGTAATGAGGTGGTGTTTAAAACTCGTATCTCACTTGCACCCAGATCTGAGGCCGATTCTAAAAAAGTGTTCTAAGTCCTAATGGTTTTCTGAAAAAACACATGTTTCTATATCGGTGGTGGCACTGGTGCTCAAACCTTTTCATGTCAAGGACCCCCTAGAATAATATGTACTTGATAATATGTATTTTTGTTCCAAGGAACCCGAGAAAGAAAGATTGTTGACAATGTTGGCTTAAATATATAATAAGATTTGAACAAATGTTCATGATTTTTCAAAAATAGCAGATCTATAAGCACATAGCGTGCTTGTATATCTGCTATTTTTGAATAGCTAAAGTATAAAATAATGGTTAAAGTGGTTAAAATATTTTTCAGTAAGATGATGGGATGATGATGGGACTATATTTAAGTGCCTCATATAAATATACGGCGGTTATTTACCAGTCATGCTTCTGTCACATTGTCGTAGAGCAGGGCAATATTTTGACATTATATTCATATTGTGAATATGAGACTAGAATTGTCTGAGACCTTTGATATTGTGATATTTGATGCACAACATCACTGCGGCTTACAGGTGCTTCAAACAATTATTTAAAACTTCCTCGGTTAATGAAAGATTATAAATAAATAAAAATGCGGCTCATCGGGAGCTTGTGTACGCTGTTGTTAATCAGACCAACCGATTTAGTCGCGTATCATAGAATGTTTGTGTCGATTAATTTGTTGATATAAAAGGAAAAAAAGCTTTCTTGGTTATTAAATTAACCTACATGAGCAAGATTAAACAAGTTATTGGTTCTAAATAAGTGTTTCGATATATTTCTAGTACAGTATACAGTATATGCTCACCCTGGCTGCTAAATTAAGCAATAACCGTAACCTATCTACAATCTCTACACGTTGTGTAGATAGGCTATTATTGCTAGTCTTTTAAAATTGTAACAAAAAAAACAATGTTATTATACTCACAATATGATGTTTTTGTCACTATCGATGAGAGGTATTTGGTTAATAATCGTTGTGATAAGCCTGTTTGATGTTGTCCTTTTCACCCAGCGTGTGGGGAATTTTCTCAATTCCTTGTGTTTCTTCTACCCAGTTCATGAAAGACATTAAAACAAGGGTCAACCACACCATATAGAGTCTATGCAGGATCCCATCCCAGTGCCTTCTGACGAGCACAAACCGGAAAGAGCTCTGATAAAAGCATTACAAAGTGAATCCTTTGTGTATGTACTTCATTTCCCTGACCAGAAGGGGGCGCAAAAAAGCTGTTTTGAAAGCAGACATGCTGGAATCTGATTTTCCCATGGTTCCGTTTGGTGAATATGTGGGGTTTGTATTTTGGATTCAAATGAAAATGTGTGTTTAGCACATGGAACTGTTAATTCCCTGCTTTTATTTCCCCCTGTTATTTAATTACAATGATCACCATTTATTTTATTATATATATTTTTTTTAAATATTTGTTTCCATTTAATAGAACAGACTGAAAATAACTGTTATACTTTGTGTTTAACCACTTAAACCCCTAGCATTGCTATTCTGGGGAGAACATAGCCAAATAGCCGATCTACAAGCTCACAGTTGTGTTGTGAGCTTGTAGATCTATTTTTGTCTGAAAACGAACGCACCAATTTGTTTAACTCAGGCCGTTTTACTAAGGGTCTTAAGTGGTTAAACTGAAGCAACATTGTTGATAAATTCCAAATATTACCAAAGTATTCTGAGGCACCCCTGGACTTGCGTCAAGGCACCCTAGGGTGCCACGGCACCCACTTTGAGAACTACTGTTTTAGAAGACATTTTGTTTAGAGTGGGGAAAGGACTGGGCCAATAGATCCCTGGGGACTCGGGGTGGACCGCTTCAGAAAGTACAGTAGAGGAGTTGACTGAGCCGACAAGAATGCACAGAAAATTGGCAATTTCTCATTCTTATTAAAGAGTTATTATATATTTTCAAAGTTGACGAGTCTTTTTTCATTTGTATAATCCATTGTAATAAGATTCTTACTGATATTCGATAACTGATTAAAGAGTTATATATTTTCAAAGTTGACAAGTCTTTTTGCATGTATAATCCATTGTAATAAGATTCTTACTGATATTCGATAACTGATTAATTGCATGTCAAATCAATCAATACCGATATTGCAATGCAACTTATGCAGGTTTTTTACCTTTCACCTATATACAGTTATAACCGATTCTGGGTGCAGACATCTAGAACGGTGCATTCTTATTATTTCATATTTATTTGGCCTAGTGGTGCATATTGGTAGAAAAGATTTAAATGTAGTAAAGATGTAAGAAAAAGATTCCAACTTGATTGATCCTTTTGTAAGCTTCCCCTGAAACCCTGACTGAATCTGCTGCCTTCAATCATCACCTTGTTTCACACAGAGATTTCTGAAAATATTTATACCAATTATTTTAAGTCTGGAAATTGCAAGCCATTCAGGCTCCTGTAGAATGATGACCAAAATAAAACATTTGATTCTGTGTCAAAAACATATATAAAAAAGGGTATTTATTACAAATGGTATTATAATATAATTAAATATTCATATATATTTTTTGGCACAGAATCAAATGTCAAATGGACCAACTTCATCGGGAATCGCATTCTTGCATTTTGCTAAGAGATACGTTATACGTCTAATTTCTTTATTGTTAGTTTGTATAAAATTCTAAAATGTACTTTTCCCAAATATGGAGATGACTGACATTGTAGATGTCTGACATCATAGACCACGAGTCTGACAAGGCCAAATGGGAAAATGCAGATTCAGTATGTCCATATATGGGCAATTCATGATATGGGCTTAATATTGATGACAGGGATCTCCACATATGGGCATAAAAGGGACAAGGACTGACACAGAGATATATGGTCATTACTTTATGAATACATTTACCCCATTAGTGTGAATGGGGAAAATTCAAAGACAGAATTCATTTGCAACCACACTTGTAATTTCCCAGAATTGCAGCATCTTTCTAGTTATGAGATAAGGTTGAAAATATAAAGTACATGCAGTTTTACCAGAGCCCTGTTAGTCAGCATTACCAGGTTCCACCTCTCACGACGAGGACGAAGGGTTGGTTTTTGAGAGGCATATTTAATACAGTACCTTGCAAAATCCTCAGATTCCTTTTTTTTTTCAGTGTCAGATTGTATTAATTCTTTTCTATTTGAGTTCCTTTTCACAGTAGGCTACTTTTGCAAGGCACTGTAACATATACATATTTTTTCCCCCCTATTAACTTTTCATCTTTTTTTCCACGTTTTTTTTTTTTTTTTTCTTTTTGCCAATCCCCATTGTTGGCATGGGGATTTTTTAAAGTATTTTCTTTTTCCTTATAATATCCTCCAATTTAGGAGGAGACTAAAGGTGATGTGAATTCCATTGTTTTGTCGAGGACTAATTTTAGTCAACCTCCTCGATGGTCGGGCCTTGAGAGCTTTCCTGTGCGCCCTCTCTGCAGCTGCTGCCGCCTGCTGGCATTCCTCCTCCGTACGACTTGCTGATGACAGGCTCACACACCTTCTTCAGCTCTTTGAGATGATGCTCGTACTCCTCTTTGTCAGCCAGCTTGTTGTTCTCCATCCAGGCGATGGCCTGATCACACTGCTCAATGACCCTCTGCTGCTCCTCTTCGCTGATCTTCCCCTTCATGTTGTCATTCTGCACACTGCTCTTCATGCTGAAGGCATAGGTTTCCAGCGAGTTCCTTTCAGCGATCCTTTCCCTCTGAGCGTCATCTTCATCTTTGTATTTGTCAGCGTCCTGCACCATCTTCTCGATCTCTTCTTTGTTGAGCCGGCCCTTATCGTTGGTGATGGTAATCTTGGACTCTTTGCCCGAGCTCTTATCCGCTGCAGACACGTTCAAGATGCCATTGGCATCTATGTCAAAGGTGACATCGATCTGAGGAACCCCTCTGGGAGCAGGTGGAATTCCTGACAGGTCAAACTGGCCCAACATATTGTTGTCCTTGGTCATGGGTCGCTCTCCTTCATAGACCTGGATGTGGACCCCGGGCTGGTTGTCAGAGTAAGTGGTGAAGGTCTGGGTTTGTTTGGTGGGGATGGTGGTATTCCTCTTGATGAGATTGGTCATAACGCCTCCAGCTGTCTCGATCCCCAGGGAAAGAGGTGTCACATCCAGCAGCAGCAGGTCTTGAACATTTTCTGATTTATCGCCTGACAGAATGGCAGCCTGTACAGCAGCTCCATAAGCCACCGCCTCGTCTGGGTTGATGCTCTTGTTCAGCTCCCTGCCGTTGAAGAAATCCTGCAGGAGTTTCTGTATTTTAGGGATTCTGGTGGAGCCTCCAACCAGGACAATGTCATGAATGGTTCCCTTGTCCATTTTGGCATCTCTGAGGGCTTTTTCCACAGGCTCTAATGTTCCCCTGAAGAGGTCAGAGCACAGCTCCTCAAAGCGAGCTCTGGTGATGGAAGTGTAGAAGTCAATGCCCTCACAAAGAGAGTCAATCTCAAGGCTTGCCTGGGAGCTCGAAGACAGGGTTCTCTTAGCCCTCTCACAGGCTGTGCGCACCCTCCTCAGAGCTCTCTTGTTTTGGCTGATGTCCTTCTTGTGTTTCCTCTTGAACTCCTCCACAAAGTGGTTGACCACGCGGTTGTCGAAGTCCTCTCCACCCAGGTGAGTGTCTCCAGCTGTAGCCTTGACCTCAAAGATGCCGTCCTCGATCGTCAGGATGGACACGTCGAAGGTGCCCCCGCCCAGGTCAAAGATTAGGACGTTGCGTTCTCCTGACTTGACTTTATCAAGTCCGTATGCGATGGCAGCTGCAGTTGGCTCGTTGATTATTCTCAGTATATTCAGCCCCGCAATGGTGCCAGAATCCTTTGTAGCCTGCCTCTGTGAGTCATTGAAGTAAGCTGGGACTGTGACGACCGCATTGTTCACCTTCTGGCCCAGGTAGGCCTCAGCGATCTCTTTCATCTTTACCAGGACCATGGAAGAGATTTCCTCTGGGTTGAAGGTTTTGCTCTCCCCCTTGTATTCCACCTGCAACTTGGGCTTTCCTCCATCACTCACCACCTTAAAGGGCCAGTGCTTCATGTCTGACTGCACCACTGCATCGTCAAACTTTCGCCCGATCAGTCGTTTGGCATCAAACACGGTGTTGGTGGGGTTCATTGCCACCTGGTTCTTGGCTGCGTCCCCGATGAGTCTTTCAGTGTCGGTGAAAGCCACATAGCTGGGTGTGGTCCTGTTGCCTTGGTCATTGGCAATGATTTCAACTTTGCCGTGCTGGAAAACCCCCACACAGGAGTAGGTGGTTCCCAGGTCAATGCCAATAGCGACACCTTTTACTTCAGACATCTTGAATAATAAGTATAAAGAAATTGAAAGAAATAGTTAAGTATAACTGAGCCTCTAATCTCTTACTTAAACCTCCAACGATATCTGTGCAGACTGGAAAGATGGAAGCGAGACAAGCTTATTTATTGGCTGCGTGACATCACCGTTAGTGATGTCATCACAGTGACTGGCTGAGAGACATTGCGAATGTTTCCAAATATAGAAAAATCAACCTGTGCAAAGCGAGCAGCACAAACACGACACATGTATAGGGATGGAGCTCGTTAATTTTTATTGATAATGAGCACCTTATCGATCATGCTTATCGAGCCGGGCTTTTATCGAGCCCACTATTGAGCTTTTTCTGTTATTTTGTGGAAAGACATGAGACCATCACATTTTTAAATATATTATATATACTATTGTTATATGTATATAGTATAGTTTTACATTACTATTCATAAGTTATTAATACTAGCCTACTGTAAAATTATACTTTGTATGGTATATAATATAAACTATAGGCTAACATTTCCATGTTTTTTTTTTTTACAGTAATGCATAGGCCTATCTATTTTTTCCATTATCTTTTTGTTTGTTTTAAGCAACAACAAAAATCCATATTTGCACTACATTTGACTAGGGCCTTCAAATACAGTACTTTAACTTAACAGACAGAAGGCAAGTAACCTTTTTATTTTTGGAAAATATTTGAAGAAACTAAATGTGTACTGTCTCTTTAAAAGTGTAATTTATAACGCATAGTACGACGGTGTCACGCAACAAAATCAACAAGCTAACACAGCGTCTGCTCGCACCGCGTTGTGAGCTTGTACATCTGCTATTTTCGGTAGACTGAGAAGTCACGCTGGCGACGCTATACGGACTTACGGAGTCATTTGCACGGAGCGATATTATAACTCTGCGGCGGGGATTTTGAGTATCCCAAACGGATTATTATCAATGGAATCATTCATATTTTCAAGCACCACATACTTTGGGTGGAAGAGAACGGTTGTCGCGCTGCTGCAACAGCCGATGGCCCGACGCTGCCGTTGTTTCAACTCGTCGCAGACGGGTCTTATGTGATGCACTAGGGACAATTCGTGCCTCCGCATTGTCGAAGTGTTCCCTCCCGAGCTTGTAACCGTGGCCTATTGCATTTATAGCTCTCCCCTTGTCTTTTCTAAAATGTAACCAAACTTTTTAGTGTTTCACGAGTTCAACCATTGTTCCACGGCACGCACTTGCAAAGCACACAACTATCAATGACGCAATGTAGCCTATCTCCCGTCCCAGCCCCCTATAGCGGTCCATGACGTGACGTTATGACGCTTACCCGTTAACAGGCTCGACAATTAAAAGCTTATTATTGATACTCGGGTCTCGATAAATTCAGAACCGGGTTTGTAATGGACCCGGTTTTCGGGCTCCATCCCTATGTATAGTACATATCTCCTTGTATGGGCCGTTCTGTCCGTGACATCAGTTACTTTATGTGTATGGGCACGGATCTCCATACATTTGGCTAGCACAGTACACACAAAGTGTAATGTAGGAGCGGTTTGCACCACTCATTAATAGTCAGTCGGTCAAAGTTCGTATTGGGAATATTTGGGTGCGGAAATATGGAGACATAGTTAGCGACAGAGATTTACAGATACTAGAGGTTGGGTCCGCTTTGCGCTCCTCACACCATGCCGCACTGCTGATCCGACCAATATACAAGTCAAGTCATAGTGTCAGAGTACCCATTGTACCCTTCTGTCTGTGTTCCTTTTTTGTTCATATATGGAGATGTATGTTTCTAACTGTGTCCCTTTTATGCCCAAATATGGAGATCTCAGTATGTGTTAGTCCTTGTCCCTTTATGCCCATATATGGAGAACCCTGATGTCATCGGTATATGCCCATATATTAGAATATCCATTATGGGCATATTGGTTGGATCGGCGGTTCTGGACTCGACCTCGAGTCCTTGATGCCTACCGGCCGGTAACTCCCTGATGACAATTTTAATATAAGATTGTTAGTGCAGCATACTTGAAGGCCAGTCGACGTCCTTTTGTTTTATTTAATTTTAATTTAAATGTGTGTATTTATTTTATATTTGTCAGTCTCAAATCTCCATTAGCTGCTGCCTGAACGGCAGCTAGTCTTCCTGAGGTCCAAGACAACAATATACATTAAAAATGATATAAAAGAGAACTCTAATACATTCATTTCTTAATGTATTACGCCAACAAATAGCCCAAAAAGCAGAAAATATACTTTTTTCTAGAAAGAAAAAAGAAGGTAAAAGGCTTTTTAACTATACTGTAGACTTGTTTGTCAGCGGTGCTAACCGCTTCTACATCTGTCTTTGTTTGTTTGTATGTACGTACTGTATGTATGCTCCACACTTGGCTCTTTGGCCAAGCTTTGTGTGATGCATAATCATGGCCTCTTGAGCAACTCTTTATTACCTGCAATGGAGTTATTACCTTATGCACTCAAAACAAGAGCACTCAGTTTGCCTTTGTTCTTTGACTTATTATTATTATGATGATAATAATTATAATGTGAGCCGCAACTCTGTCCCCTGCACTCTGGAAAAACTTGGAATTGGTGGCTCAGGTGGCTCAGGCGCCAGTGAAACAGACAGATACAGAGATCTCCATATATGGGCATAAAAACAGACAGACAGACGGGTATTCCTAATGGAATCAGCTTAGTCCTTTTAAATGCACGAAATCTCTGCACAAGAATGCATTGTACTTTTACTCCACTACATTTATTTGAAAACTTTAGTTACTGGTTACTTTTAGATTTGTACATTCTGCATAATGATCATGTACTTTTACTTTTGTTACTTTAAGTACGTTTTGATGCCGATACTTTTGTTCTTTTACTCAAGTACATTTTGAATTCCTGACTTTTACTTGTACAGTAACTGAGTATTTCTATATTGCAGTATTGATACTTTTACTTAAGTAATCTAATTTTTCCACCATGTACTAAACGCGTGCCTGTTTTTCATGTGAGGCTTGTCTCCCCCGTGTGTCTCTCTGTCGCCAACATCCCGCCAGTATAGCTGCCTCTGATTGGTCCAAACCGGGTGCTGTTCGCCGTCAGCTCCAATCCCAGAGCGAGTCCAGATTGTGAACTCAATACCGCCATGGTGGTGGCAGAGTCAGGTAAAAAAATTTAAGGCAAGCTTCCGGAATTCTAAAACACACTTCCGCATGCGTCACAGAAACTGAAGTTCGGTAGGCCAATCAGAGGCAGGTGGGCTGGGGGTGGGCCTTTTCGTAGCCCAGGGTAGGAACGGATAGCTGCCCTCTGGTCGTTCCTTTATTAGAACGCACCCTAGATTCTAACAAGTCGGAAAAGACGCGCTGTGATTGGCCAGTAGTCACTTTGAGTGGCAGCGTACCTTCCTCTAGTACTTTTTTGCCTTTCCAGATAAACGTTATTTTGCCGCTATACAGTTTTGGTGGCACACACTTGGGCCATATGTCAAATCGACCGCTGCTTCACCGGGAATCCTGTGCTTGATACATGTTATATACTGTATATATAGTTTTTGAAGCGGTGAAAACCGCTTCCAATGAGTGGCTTTGTGTGTCCCACGCCCATATATGGGCTTTTCAGTCCAGAATGAACAGGCTTTTTCAAAAACAAAATGTATGTCACCTCATGTCCATATATGGTCACTCCAGTCCAGAATGAACAGGTTTTATCTGTCTTGTACGTCCAGAATATCAGTCCAGAATGAATAGGCTTTTTCAAAAAGCAAAATGTGTGTCCCATGTCCATATATGGCCATTTCAGTTCAGAATGAATAGGTTTTATCTGTCCCGTCCGTCCGTCCGTCCGTCCGTCCGTCCGTCCGTCCGTCCGTCCGTACGTACGTACGTACGTACGTATGTGTGTAGTGTCCGTCGCGGTCTGATGATTGGATACTTTGAGGATTGGTCAAGCTTCGCATGACAATTCGGCCCTCCAGATAAAATCATTAATTCATTCAGAATATAAAGAATGTATAGATCACAGAGTTCATAACTCTAGAACACATAGAATAAAAGTTCACCGCTTCACTTCGAACCGAGGTTTGATTTTTAATTTTCTCCATTGACTTGAATGGGAAAATGCAAAAAACATATATGGGCATATCAGCATGCCGATATATGGGCATATACTGATGACATTAGGGATCTCCACATACCTGTATGGGCAAAGATGGACAAGGACTGACGTATAAAGAGATCTCCATATATGGGCAGCATATACTGATCACATCAGGGATATATCCATACTAGAAAGATGCAATTGGAAATTGCAAGTGTGGTTGCAATAATACCTGTTGTCAGAGTACCTTATACCGTCTTTCTGTGTCCCTTTTATGCTCATATATGCAGATTTGATTTCTGAGATCCCTGATGTCACCATTATAAGCCCATATATGGACGGTTCTGGACAATTGGATCTCCACACAGTATGCCTACATACTGTATGGGCAACACAATGGACAAATTGGTTGTTCTGGACAACCACTTACCCGAATGACTCAAAGCCGTGCACACAACTCAACTCCCTCGGGTTGCTGGTGATGTGCAGGCAGAGTTTGAAGTCAGTCACTCTGATACGTGAATAAAATACCAGATTAGGTGCATTTATGTACAATTAAGAACATAATGATGATGCTCTTTATTGCATATCCCCCACAGGTTATTCGGTGCAAGAGGTCCTTTAACAGCAAGTTGCTGTTACACTTCTTTGGACAGATTGAACCTATATTCCGCTACAAATAAAGCCTTGATTCTTGACCAGCTCAGGACTCTCCTCTCTCTCTCTCTCTCTCTGATTCTTGACCAGCTCAGGACTCTCCTCTCTCTCTCTCTCTCTCTCTCTCTCTCTCTCTCTCTCTCTCTCTCTCTTTCTCACACACACACACACACACACACACACACACACACACACACACACACACACACACACACACACACACACAGAGCCTTACCATAAAAGCCTGTGAACTGCAATAAAGGGGTTAGAGCAGTGTTTCTCAAAGTGGATTCCAGGGACTCTGTGGGTTCCTTTAAGGGGGTCTAAATTGACCCATACAAGTCTGTAACTCTGACAGCGTACAAATGGAACCAAATGGACCCGTTAGGGTCCATTTTGTTCCATTTGTACTCCATTTATACGCTGTCAGAGTTAAAGGGAGACCTTGAAACGTAAAAGTTTGAGAAACACTGGGTTAGACGATTCAGGGTCCCTCCGGTGGCATTGACCTCCTGTTCTTTCTCTCTTTCAGAAAGTAGTTGCTGAGGGCATTTCTTTCTTTGCTCTCCTCGCTCATGTTGTGGTCAAAATTGCGTCCACGTCGCTGTCCACTTCTTCGTTGTCATCAGACTCATCATCAAAGTTGGCCTCCTCTGTAGCTGCTGACGAGGTCATGTTAACAGCTCCCATGGCCTTCGTGAGCCCATTCATCTGCTGCCGCTGCTCTTTCCTGCTCTGAGCATCAGCCTGCTCTTTACGAAGTCGCTCATACTCTGGCCGATAGTCCGTCTCATACTCCTCGGCGGCCTCCGCCACCTGGACAAAGAGCTCGTCCAGCCCGCTGCCCGTTACCGCGGACACGCCGACCACGCGCAGGTTGGCGTAGAACTCGTCGAGCACCAGGCTCATGGAGCGGGTCAGGTTGCTGACGTACGACGTCTCGCGGTTCAGAGCGTCCTGGAACACCTCGAAATCCTGCATCCACTCCACCGCAAAGCTGTGGTCCACGATGTCCGTCTTGTTCATGACGACAATGAAGGGAAGTTTGGTCTTGTAGAGAATGCTGCAGGCGTACAGCATGTTGGACATGAACGTGACAGGGTTGACGCTGCGGGACGTGTCCATCACGTACGCCACCACGCAGGGGAAAGAGGACGCCAGAGCCTCCGTGATGATGGCGCCAGACGCCGACCAGGTGAACACCTCGATCTGCCCTGGAGTGTCGATCAACACGTGCCGGTGATCGTGCTGTTTCTTCTCGATGAACGTCATCACCTGATCGAAGCGTGTCGCAAACAGATTGAGGGAGGTCACGATGGCGCCGTTGGGGCCGAGCCCATACTGCTTCATCACCTCTTTGTAGTTGACGGTGTCGCGGATGTCGATGTTGGTGGGAAACGGTACTTTGTGTACGGCAGGGTCCAGGTTGATGACATACGGAGTGGACTCCTTGGCGTGAAGGTGAGCGGTGAGCCGCTGCACGAAAGTGGTTTTTCCTGACCCCGCCATGCCCAACACTATTAGACACACAGGTTTCTGCCGGGCAGAAGCATCTCCTGAGGATGGTTGTGGCATCGGGCTGTCACCCTGTCCAACATCACAGGCCGTATTCTGCACGGAAACCTCCTCAGCATCAGAGGAACCTGCTGCAGTCGCCATGCTGTTTGTTTTGCGGAGCAACTAGTTGACGTTACTGCTGAAAAGGACACACCAGTGTCCTAAAATTATTAATAGGATGTGTTAAATGTAGAGAACAATGTATGTGTGCAAGTGTACAGTGACTAATACTCCAAACAACTAAATGGGATAATTGTTTACCCCTTCTATTAATAACTTTGGAGTCCTCTATCACTTATGCTAAAACAGCTTTGGAAAAGCCCAGTGAAAACTGCAATGAACCCAAGCTGCACAAGCTTTTATATTGTCAGGGTGATATCAGATTTAGTTCTGACCTCGCATTGTGACTGTCAATGTGATCTTTCCAAATATAGAAATACTAGTGCAGTAGCCGTTATCGGAGCACTTGGAGGCTATAGTGTATGATGTCAGTCAGCTTCTTCTTCTTTTGTGTATCATCGTCCTTGATGATTGGTTGACGACATTTTATTTCACAAGATTTCTTGTTACTTAGGGGAGGCAATCTTCTCCCCCTTGCTGACGTTAAAGGGGCTGGCTGTCGTCTTCTCCCCTTTGCTGACATCAGCTTATGACATCAGTATTCAGAATCAGATATCCTGTTTTTGAGCGGTGCTAACCACTAGTACATCTGGCTTTGTCTGCATGTACATATGTACAGTAGCCTAGCCTATATGTATGTATGTTCCACACTTGACTCATTGGAAGAGCTGGCAGACGCTTAATGATGAACTCACTGCTACTTCACAATGGGTGTGATTTCTATTTCAAGCACAGCCACCTCACACATTAGAAGGACATTAGAGTCAGAACCATTGTCAGTGAATCTAACATGGTTAAAATGGAGTTTGAAGTTACAATTGGTTTATGGGTTTCTATAGTAAAGGGTGCATGTATGATCATTTAAGAAATAGCTATAAATAAGGAGGACCTCATGAACACTGATTGATTGATTGATTGATTGATTGATTGATTGATTGATTGATTGATTGAAGAATGTATTAGAAGTTTGCATAGGAAGAAGTACAGTTTCATAACAGTACAAATCACTGGTACAAGGTCAACTAAAAGGAGATCCTAGTAAGCTTTTTGGTAGGAACCACTTTATGTATCTCATATAATATTGAATGACAGACAGATAGAACACATTACTATGCATAAGATAACATCAATTACCAAAGCAGTAAACAAAGAATATATATACTGTATAGGCTAAGGTAAATGAAACAAACAGAAGAAGCAGATATCTACGGTGGAAAATGGGAGGTGAGTATGGGCTTAGTCTATATATTTACAAGTTTCGAGTAGCAGCCGTCTGTAGGTGACTTTTCAGACCACTTTTGAAGGTGGTTAGGGATTTACACTCCTTCAGGGCTTGCGGAAGGGCGTTCCACATGTTAGTGGTATAGCAGGAGAACGAATTTAAATCTAGGAACATGATTAGTGGAGCTGCCCCTGTAGTTGTGGACATCCTTGACATTTGTGAAGTATTTAGTCAGTTACATGGGTATCTTGGTGGTGAAGTGAATCTGGTACACCAGGCCCGTTGCTTACTGACTGTAAGCTACAACAGCATACTTTACTTCCCTCTTGTGGTCATTTTGAGTATACAACATTTACACTTAAAATGTAGTAGTATCTCAAAAATCACAACCAGTGTGAAGTGAGCAGTGCCATTGAGCATTGTTAAAATATGTATATGAATTATTCAAGGCTGCTCAACAGCACCATTTGGTCACCCAGTAGTATTGCAGCTGTTGATTGATTGAAGACTTTATTTGAGATTTGCATTGGTAAAAGTACTGACAGTAGAGTTCACTGGTACAAGGTCAATAGACCGTATGTCAAATCCCGCCCCATTTTGCTCTTGTTACTAGGTGGGACGAAACAACCAGGGCAGATTCTTTTATAATGGAAGTGGATGGGGAAAAAATATTTTTAATAGCCTCATTATAGCTATTTAAAGTACCAAAAGAAACACATCTACGTGATATTAATACAAAGGGAAGAAAAAAGTACAGTAGTTACATTGCAAAACAGGAGTTTTCCCCCGAAAATATATGTTTTAATTAGTTAAATCCTCTGGAACAGGCAGAGGACAGAAATAGAGAGAGAAAGCGCAGTGCATCTTGGGTAGGAAGCTGGCAGCCAGCCTATAATTCCACTGCATAATAGGCTGGCTGTCGTAATTCTGCCCATTTAAAATATATGTACCCAATCGAAACTCTTAGTTACATTGATAAGGTTCATGTGAACTTAGTCTCGCGAGGCCAGACTGTTGCCTCTGCGATTTGGGCAAATGCTCCCGGCATACAGTCTGGCAAACGGAAATAGAAACGATGAGTGCGAGATAAAGCGGATGTGACGCAACCGCTCCCTTGGTGCAGTAGCAATAACATGTCCTACTGGAAGCGTTGTCTCCTTTCAATATTACTGGGGGCGTTATTTCGTCTTTCTCTGGTGTTATTGGTGTTACCTCCATGATGTTTTCAAACGTTTTCTTAAATTATACACCCATAACAAGAATAGGCTGCTCGAATGACTTTGTCTGAGCTATTGTGTTTCTGTTATGTTTCCAATGGGACTACAGTTCAGTGCAGCACTGGCTACTTCCGATACTCGCCGTTCGGGAACTGCCGTTCCAGACTCTATATAGCATTCTTCGGAGATTGTGGAATAGTTGTCTGGCTATGCGAGACTAATGTGAACTAGTCTGTTGAAGCTTATTCATTATAATGATCGAAATCGCTATGACCGCGCAGCGCCGTACTGCACGGTGGCCGTGCTCCGCATCAGGGCACCGCAGTGAAAGACTGAAGCCACTTTCTCCCACTGCATAACTCCACCCCCGGTAGCGAAAAGTCAATGTTTTTTTTCTGGTTGGCCAGTCAGGGAGTCTCAGGGACCAATCAGAAGGCTGACAAACGGTCTATTAAAGATGGTGTGCCATGATCTCTACCCCCCCCCCCCCCCCCAAGAAAACAACATGATGATCGGGTATTACGATTGTACTATTATACTTGTGTACAGAAAGAGTTAAAATTAGGTTTTTATGTGGCCACACCTACCAGTTCATTAAGTATGTCTGGTTGTCAGGTGGGTGGTGATCCAGCTGAAGTTAGCCACACCCACAAAAGGGGAGGGGATGGTTATATGTTGTCATTAAAACTGTGTTTTTCGACTTGGCCTGGTTTTCTTTCAGGAAGAATATTACAGAATATATTACAACCACACCTGGGGGTCTATTAGAGTGTCTCCATAGACTCATACAAAACAGAAAAAGTACAAAACTATGGCACCACCTCTTTAAATGATTAACACCACAAGAAAGAAACCTTTTAACTCGTATAACATTGTATGAGACAAATAATCACATTACAATGCAGAACATATAAAAAAAAATCTGTCGTAAAACAAAAAGAAAATTTGTATTTACAGTAGAAAGGTCAGGGGGAGTGAGGATAGGCTTTGTCGTTGCAGGTTCGAGTAGCAGCCACCTGTAAGTGACCTTTCAGAGCTATTTTAAAGGAGGTACACTACTTCAAGGCCTTCGGTATTGGCGTTCGTTCGACATGAGTATACTACAAACATAGAGACGAGTGCATCTCTCCACTCCGACATGTCTCCTTTCCGACATGTCTCCATTCCGACACTAACCCTATCTCTAACCCTAACCCTAAACCGAACCCCCATGGGAGTGTCGCCACTCCGACAATAAGAAGTCAATTTCGGAGTGGCGACATGTCGAAATGGAGAGAGCCTCCCCCTTGAGACATAGGCCTACATACAGTAGGGACATACACACTTGGTCCAGCATGGGAGCGCTGACAACGCTCAAAAAGCCTATGCAGCATTTGACAGTTATCTACAGGGCTAACCAGGTGCAAAGACGATCCCTGACACCAAGTAGGTCGGGACTCGAGAGTGGCTTATTGTCGTAAATTATTACAGATGTCTATGACATCTGACATATACCTTTTTATGCCCATACATGGAGATCCCTGTCTGCAGAATACTGTTTCTCTTAGTGTGGTATGTGGCCATAATGTGGCCTTCATATGGGGATTCCCATATTCCCAGTCCTGTTAGATATGGGCTTAATATTGATGACATCAGGGAACTCCATATATGGGCATACAAGGGATTCTGTTAGTGTGACATCACAGTGAAGTCAGAGCGTGATGTCAGAGCGGCAAACCCATAGAACCACATTGTCAGACGTGACAGATACATACATATACGGACAAGCTGTGACTCTGACTGTTCACTAATATGCGAACTACGGTCGCAATTAATAAATTGTTCATCATCAACGTCATCATCATCTTTCCAAAGTCGTTGTGACGTCAGTGCCGCCCCTCCCTCCCCCACCAAACCCGGAAGTGTTGCACCGCTCCTTCTTTCTACACTCCTATGACGCCAGTTCAACCCGAACCCAACACAGACACACAGAAAAGGTAAGGAGCCTGTTGTTTTCGCTCTCTGTGATTCGTGTCAAACAATAAAAATCCTTCATTAAAGGGCAGGTTACCAGAACGCGTGAACCTGAACTAGTGTCAACAACGTTGTGGAGTGTTTGTTAATAGTTGTTGTTTGTGTTTAACGGAACTAACACCGGCTAATGCTTGTCTGTCCAAAAAACCCAGCGCTAGCTACCGTTTTATAGCATGCTAGCCCAGCAGGCTATGTTAAAATCTCAGCTGGAAAGGAATTCAGTGCCATGGGCCCATAGCCGGGATTTTTGTGGTGGAATATTGACGACGTCTTTTCTGTTTTTGTGTTGTTTTTATGAGAACAAATGTACTGTAAAGTGTTGTTGTTTTACTTTAGTAATACTTACAATGTTGATGTATGTGTAGTAGGCTACCTTACTTGCTTATTTCCAGTTTTCAGTACTTTTACTTCTACTCACTACATCTCAGTGTAATTCAACGCATTGTGAGCTTGTAGATCTGCTATTTTCAAAAGGATTTCTATATTGCAGCATTGATCGTTTTACTTGAGTCAAATGTGTGAGTACTTTTTCCACCACTGGCTAACGTTTAGCTAACGGCTAATTGACACATTGTGACTGCTGTAACGCGAGCCTGTCAGTTAAATGTGACTACTGTTGTTTACACTGGGCTGACTGACAACGGCTCAACTGTATATTTCTATTAAATTAAAATCTAAGCCGCCATCATGTGACTGACAAGAAGCAAGATTGGCCTGTGTGTGTGTGCTTTTATATTATGAATGCAGTGTGTGTTATTACTGTAGGTCAGTAATGTGTGGCTGGCTGTCTGTCTAGCTATGCGGAAGTGCATTTGGCAGTGGTGCAAAAAAGTACCGTACTCAAATATTTTACTTAAAAATGCAATGTGGATGTACTCTCTGTCCGGAATTAAACATTTACTTGAGTAAAAGTACAAAAGTATTGGCATCAAAATGTACTTAAAGTACCAAAAGTAAGACATACTCATTATGCAGAATGACATTTTTTAAAAATAGATCTTTTGAAAATAGCAGATCTACAAGCTCACAATGTGTCGCATCGCTACGCATTGTGAGCTTGTAGATGTTTTTTGGGGGCTTTTATGCCTTTATTGATAGGACAGTTAGACTGACAGGAAATAGGGAGAGAGATAGGGAGCGACATGCTGCAAAGGTCGTTGGGATCGGGACTCGAACCCACGACACGCTGTCAGGCATCAGAGCCTATGTGCCTGGACTGGTAGGCCAGCGTCGCCCTAGATCTGCTATTTTCAAATGGCCAAAATGTATATAGGGCTAAGTGGTTACTGTATGTTTTGTAATAACCTTAATCTATAGTAAGTAAGTAACTAGTAACTAAAGTTTTTTTTAAATAATTGTAGTGGAGTAAAAGTACAATATTTGCCTCTGAGATGCAGTGGAGTAGAAGTAAAAGTACTGAAGACAGGCTACCATTTAATGTAGGTAAGCGAATCTAAATGTCAGCTAACTCAGTGGTTCTCAACCTTTTAAGACCATAACCCCCCAAATAATCCTAATTTGAACTGGGGAACTCCCAAAATCATCATATTTGAAGTGGGACACCCCCCCCACACACACACACACTCTGACAAGCACTTGGAATTGTATGTAGGTGTGGACTGTCTGTGGGGGCATTACATTTAGTTTGACTCTGTTCCACAGATAGCTGGTATTGAGCTTGTAGATCAGCTATTTTCACAACATTTGCCTTTCTTGTGGTGTTTGGCAATTTGTTGCCAATGTTAAAAAGGTCTTAAACGTCCTTAAGTTACATTGTCACTTCACTGTCATCCGGGGACCCCCACAAAATCACATGGACAGGTTGAGAATCACTGGCTGCTAACTCTGACCAAATTAAGTTTAATTTAGTTTATTAAGTCATAACACAATTGAAAACAATTCGAGGATATGACACAAAGTCCAGAACTTATGTCCATTGTAGTGGTCCTCATACACATAACAAATTCATATCATATCATAACATGACATGACATGACATGACATGACATGACATGACATGACAGGTATAATATGTATTCGATACATATCAAAAATCGTAAGTAAAATTTCTGATATGTATTTATATACCTGGTCGCTTCAGGGGAGAGACTACTTAACCCAGATAAAATAAACTGGAGCCCTCGACTGGTCTGCACGTGCGTATTGTTTTGCAAGGGTGGGTGACTGACGTTTAAGTTGGCATCGTTGACGCAGCGTTCTCACAGCCACTCCAAAAAACAAAGGCCCAGTTATATGGGGTCTGGCTTCCAGGCCCTCTTCCCATTGTTCCCATGTAATTGATCGATAGCCTGGGTATGTGTGTGTCTCAGCAACTCGTCGCTGGTCACAGGATCCCTGCCTGGCCAGAGAGCTGTAAACACATTGTCTTACACAGCCTGCCCTGTGTGTGGACTGGACTGTCTGTCAGTCCATTGTCTTTCACTCTCTCTCTCTCTCTCTCTGGATATCAAGACGTGTGGCATTCCATTCTGCCTGCCACTTGTTATTCACCAACAGAATGCTGGGGGGGGGGGGCACAGCTAATCTAAAACAAGGCATATATATTACATGGACTACCTTGTTTATATGTGAAGGATACAAGTCATACAACTGGATTATACACTCAAACCAATGCCAAGCCAACCCCTACCCCCCACACACACATTTTGTATTCTGAATGTCCAGATTGGGACTGGGACTCAATCATTGGCGTATTGACTTGTCTGATCTGGTGGTCTTTAGTATACGACAGGGGTTGACAGTTGACACTATCGGTTGCCCGACTGCCCGTGGCAAGTAAATTAAATGCATTCCATCTTCTTTAAATATTATAGGATATTTTGGAAGAACAATGCTACCTTTTTCCAACAGTCATATCATTTTATAATGGAAAATGTATTTTTCGGGTAAGTGGGCCTGACCATTGGGGAAGTAGAACATACCTGTACTTGCCCGACAGGGCAAGTTCCTCTGAGAGACTATAGAGATATATATTGTCATTATAGCTAAAAATCTACAAGCTCAGATGAGTTGTGAGCTTGTAGATCTGCTATTTGTACTTTCTTTTTTTTTGTACAACACCATTGTGCAGCGATGTATAAAACAACGCTTAAAGTGCTTAACGGATTATTCTAACTAATCAAAGACGCTACCAACAGAATAATGGCTGAGTAAATAATCGGTAGTTGTTGCAGCCCTAATCCTGCTAACCCTCTACATGTGTGACTGTCCTGCAGATGCAGACCATAAAGTGTGTAGTGGTGGGTGACGGTGCAGTGGGAAAGACCTGCCTACTCATCTCCTACACCACCAACAAGTTCCCCTCGGAATACGTTCCCACAGTGAGTACTGAGTCTGTCTGTCCGCACGCACACACGTTTTCTTCTTCTTTTTGTGACCACTAGGACCACATGGCCTTTACTGACCTGCAGAGGTCATCGACATGTCCATACACTGACACATTTGTCCATGGCAAAGACTTGGTCTTGTCCCTGGCAAATCTTAGATTTTCTTTATACATTATAATGTTCTTATTTTGATAATGAAACCCAATTACTGAATGTCAAGTCTCCAGGTTTTCTTCAGAATATACTGTATGTGACCCTGGTTTACTACGACACTATGGCACATTAAGAATCCAACTAGTACTAGTGGTTCTCAAATGTTTTATTTGCAAGGACCTCCATAAACGTTACAGACCTGTTATGGTCATTCAGGGCTGTGTTTCCGGTTATAGTAATTGTCCACAATTCTTTATGTCTCGGGCAAAAACGAAATCTTTACAAAAATGTCCACAAGCCAGCATGGCGATGACCACTGCATGTCTTAATTCTAGATCTTGGTAAATCAAATCATCAGTATTTGTATATAACACCTTTTTCTAAAGTGATGTATCTTCCAATGCATTGTACATTGACATATTCACATTCACAAGTGACTGAAAAATATCTTAACACACAATTAAACATTAAAAACACAGAAAAGCAATCAAAGGTGGAGTCGAAGGAGTGGTAAAAGGTGTTTCTTGACATGCACTTGAACAGTGTTGCCCCTCCCACTTACCTCTGCCAGTGTCCCAACCATAGATATAAAAAGCTAGATACCTCATCCGCTGCAGTTCATTGGCGTGACTGGTAAAAAAGGATTGGCTGAAGTGTGGAAGACACGCTGCCAAGTGACCACTGAAATCGGTAGTATAGGCCAACACGGGTATGCTGGATCCCACTAGCAAAAGTGCAACTGCCACGTGGTCGATGGGCACCCGTGCTTAGTGTTGTTTATTTAGCCAATGATATACGACAAAGACTTAGAAAAACCCACTCAATGTTATAACAATGGGCAAAAACACAGAAAGAAGAGACAAGAAGCAAAGCGTGTTTAGTATAATTTGGGGTTTATGAAGACGCCTTACATCAAAGCCAGTTGAGGACCTCGTACAAGTTTTAGCAAGGAGAAGTAATACTGCTTCCAGGAAATTCTAAGTGTGTGTGTGTGTGTGTGTGTGTGTGTGTGTGTGTGTGTGTGTGTGTGTGTGTGTGTGTGTGTGTGTGTGTGTGTGTGTGTGTGTGTGTGTGTGTGTGTGTGGCGTTATATCTTGTTTATACACCACAAGCTCACGTGATGCACCTCTCTGTTGTGTTTGTGTCAGGAGGACGAGGACTTGGCTCATATATAATGATTTGTGCTCCCTCCTCATGTCGTTGCTGTCGGGCACTGGCAGAAACTTCCCATCTCCATATTTTAACTTTTTGTGTTTTTTTTTTTTGGCAAATTAACGCGGCCCTACTTGATCATCCTACAGTCAAGCAAAAGTTACAGATCAGGAAGCTCGAAGCTTGTCGATCTGCTACTTTTGATACATTTGAATTTGAATGCTGAATAGTAGCTGTTTTGGACATACTGTATGAGGTGAGAGATGATACGAGGGACAGACCTAATGTCTGCCACACAGGAGTATAGGATTACTGACTGCAGGGTGACTCACATGAAGTGCTGTGCTGTATGTCCTTTCACCTCCTGTTCAGCCTGCCTTGTTTCTCTACCCTCCCACCACTATCTCCCTCACTCTTTCTTTCTCTCTCTCTCCCTCCCTCTTTCTCCCTGTCATGTCTCTTTCTCATGGTCAGGTCTTGATTTGTCTCCCTCTCTGGCTGTCTCTCTCGGTCTCCCTATCTCTTCTTTCATGTTCTTTCCTTTGATTTAATGTAGAAAGAGAGAGAGAGAGTCAGCAGGGATGGATGATAAAATTGCACAACAGTGCAGCTACCAATACCATATTGACTAAGCATTCCCTTCCTCTTCTGGTCTCCCATCCTCTGTCTCTCTTCCTCTTTCCCTGTCTGTCTGTCTGTCTGTCTGTCTGTCTGTCTGTCTGTCTGTCTGTCTGTCTGTCTGTCTGTCTGTCTGTCTCTTTCTTCCAGTTTAACTAAGACTCAATGCTGCTTTGATTAAATGTTATTGACATAACAGGAAGGAAACCTAGGTTGCTTTTAAAGCAGTAATGCTCAATTTTCAAGCTTGTGGATCTGCGACTTTTGATGCTTTTACATGACACGTTTTTAGTAGCGGTAGTATGACCAGTAAGACTCCCTAATCGGGAGATAAGCGACCGTCAGGTCGCAGCGTGATTTTAGAGCAAAATGTGTAGGAGCAGTGTCCAAAAAAGTGTTTGAAAAAATCGGCCTGATGGTGGCGCTATGGATATTCAGTTATGAAAGAACACAAACAGTAGAAATATGTAGATGACAATTACAATAATCGGATTGTAATCAATTTCCAGCCTGATACGGAAAGATTCTCTGCCTTTTGAATTTGAACCAAGGGCTCACAATTAACGTGACAATTTCACAAACATTTTTTGACAAACCGCAGCACCACAGGAAATTAATGCTATTTTCCAAGGCAATATTTAACTGAATAGTGCTTCCGGGCCATTAGATGATTTACAGTGGTTCTCAGACCTTTTCATGCCAAGGACCCCCAGAAAAGAATATGTATGTTTAAAAAAAAGAAATTGAAATTATTAACTCACTGGATGCCATCAACAAGGTTGGCAAGTGACTCTTTGATGTCCTGTGTGCCGTCGGCGAGTATGACGAATGTGATAGGGTTTTATATTAAACCGTAGCTTGCTGTCTGGGGCAGCTGAAGAGAAAAACTCAAATTCTCACAATGCAACGGGAGATGGCTCAATCAGGGAATCCGGTTTCCATACAGGCCAATGTGAGATTCACAAAAGTGGATTTATCTCATAATCTAACTCCAGATCACATTCATGCAAAAGCACTGATGGCCGCGATTGTAATTTTTCTGTCCTGGGTGAAAGAAAAAACGATCGCGGCGAAAAAACGGAAATACTTGAATTACATTTACTCTGATTACTTTTACCGAAATAAGAAAAGAAAAAAAAACAACACAAACAAACTCTGGTACTTTGCAATTAAATCATTGTTTAATCAATGGCATCAAATGTGTTGTTAATCTAAAAAATATCCAAACTTTTTCGATATCTTTCAAAAATAGCAGATGTACAAGCAAGTGGTTAATAAAAAAGAATTATTGTGATGCTACATTAACTACTATTGCCAGGGACCCCTGGGGTTCCCCGGACCTCGCTTTGAGAACCAATGATTTATAATGTGGATCCCTGTGGGTGTTTGTGTGTCAGTGTTTTGGTGTGTATTTGACTGATGTGTGTGAGTGTTTTTCCATGCCTCACCTCTCTACCGTGTCCCGACACATCAGTGTGTTTGTCTCAACTTGAACTGTGTGTGTGTGTGTGTGTGTGTGTGTGTGTGTGTGTGTGTGTGTGTGTGTGTGTGTGTGTGTGTGTGTGTGTGTGTGTGTGTGTGTGTGTGTGTGTGTGTGTGTGTGTGTGTGTGTGTGTGTGTGTGTGTGATGGAATATAACTTTTTATGCATTAGTGTGAGGGGGTGTGGTTGCATTGCATGTATACTGTGTGTGTGTGTGTGTGACTAACGTTTTTTGTGTATGATTGTGTGTACACTAGTATATGAGGGTGTGACACCATGTATGTACAGTATGTTTGGCTGACTGTGTGTTTTGTTGTGCTTGTGTCTGCATATCTGTGTTCACTAAGAGATTTGAATGTGTATGACTTAGCATGTTGCTAATTGATGGTTTTATGTATGTATGTGTACCAGTCTGTACTTGTACATTGTGTCTGCAATCAGTTCCTTAATCCACTCTACACCTAGCATTGCTTCTTGAGGGATAGGGCTTTTAATGTGATAGTACCATAGAGTTGTTCTGATACTGATACCAGTATCGGAAAAAGCTGCCGATACTGTAGTCTTGCGTAGCCAGACAACTATTCAACAATCTCCGAATGCTATATAGAGTCTGGAACGACAGCTCCCGAACGGCGAGTATCGGAAGTAGTCACTGCTGCACTGAACTGTAGTCCCATTGGAAACATAACAGAAACACACTCGCACAGACAGTCATTCGAGCGGCATATTCTTGTTATGGGTGTATAGTTTAAGAAAACGTTTGAAAACATCATGGAAGTTACACCAACAACACCAGAGAAAGACGAAATAACACCCTCAAAAATATTGAAAGGAGACATAACGCTTCCAGTAGGACATTCTATTGCTACTGCACCAAGGGAGCGGCTGCGTCACATCCGCTTTATCTCGCACTCATCGTTTCTATTTCCGTGCCCCAGATGCCGGGAGCATTTGCAAATCGCGTTAGGCAACAGTCTGGCCACACGAGACTACCGATACTGATTAAAATGTATCGGCGAGTATTCCAGTCTATAACATTCCGATACCACATCATTTATCACACTATGATATTTATAATAGAATAGTCTCCACTCCTTGGGGTGTTTTTTGTCACTGTATATGACATGTACTGTATATATTCAGAGTATATGTTATATAGGCACATACGTGAAATTCGTGCTATGCAGTTACCCATCCTGTAACTACTAGGAGCAGTGAGCAGCCATTCTACAGCGCTCGGTGAGCAATTAGGGGTCTTGCTCAGGGGCACATATCGACACATTGCTGGCCTGACCTGACCTGGAATCGAACCTGCAACAACCAGGGGCTCTCACTAAGCACTCAGCTACAGTCATATTTTGAATGCTTCAGTTAATGTTGTATGACTGTTTTATACTCTACCACTGTATTAGATTTGTTTAAATTACACACTGGTATCGGATTAGTACAAAAGTTATTGGTGTCGGAATCGGTATCGGGAAGGACAAAATGCTATTGATACATCTCTACTTGACCACTTAAAGAATAAAGGTGTAAAATACACCTAAGATGCATTGAGGACGGATCATCATGATCCAATCGCTCTGACCTCCATAGCTAGCAAGATGATCTGAGATATCCGCCTGCTGCCCTTTTCCTTGTTTCCCTGTAATCTGTTTTGAACCGCTCTACTGTCTTTGGCACCTGCATTTCCCCAATGGGATCAATAACGTGCTTATCTTATCTAATGATACATACTGGGGCGACATTGGCTCAGGAGTTAGAGCGGCGACATACCAAAGCCTTAACCAATTCATTGTGCTTATAGGCACGCCCTGCTTCTGTGGCCAACGCGGAAGTGCCTCTCGCCTATGACAACTGATAAAGTATAGTTTTGGACCGCGGAGGAGCCGAATCGTTCAAGTTGCATCCCAACAGAATTGTAAATAAATCATGGTTTGGCAAGAGCGTTTGCCCCAACTGGCTACTGGTCAATCATAGCACGTCCTTGCACAAGGTTTTTGGATGACGTGGTAGAGTGGCCATCATCTATCTGGACTGGCCGCGTCTAAATTAAATTCAATCAAGAAGCTAAAACTAGGTAGAAACAAATTGGAGATTAAAACAATGACTGCATTGCAGAAGCATTGCGAAGAGTGGTGGTCCTTGATATTGGATTTGGAACTGTATTGGGATTGGCTTTCAAGTTTCAAATAAATAGGCGTAGGTTTGTTAAAGGATGAATTCTATGCTGTTCTGGCCAAGACTACGATAGCGTAAAGTTTAGCAAAACCACCTATGAGATGGTCAGGGATGCATTGTGACCTAAGATACAATAGCATTTTCAATCTGCAACTATTCCTGCATGATTCGTTACTACTTGTCTACTCATTGTTTGTTAATGTTAGTTATGTATGTCTTGTATGCATGTTGTGTTCAATTACAGTACATGAGTCCTCCTGTATTATCTACAGTCCTGCATTCGTCAGCTTACTGTATGTCAGTTTGTTTCCCACAAAAATGCCAAAACGAATTCCTTGCATGAACCTCAACTTGACAGGTCTACGTGTTAGATAAGTCCTGCCTTGTCACATTGCCACCGTGTGAAGTCCAAGGTTTGTTGTCAGTTCCTTCAAGGATTAAAGTCAAAGTGTGTTGGGCTTAGCAAGGGCAAAAGCTGACATCTCTCGACTGTCTCGAGTCTCTCTCTCTACACATCAGTTTTAGATGCCATATAGTTGCTGTCTGTCGGGTTAGAAATCTGTTATCGCCATATTTTTCATATAAAATAGGTTTTATATATTAACATAATAAGTATCAAAAATAGAAGATACAAGCTCGAGCTTGTCCATCTGCTATTTTTGTCTCCACCAGCCGAAGGCATGGGGAGAGTATGTTTTCGCCTCCGTGCGTGCGTGCGTGCGTCCGTCCGTCCGTCTGTCCGACCTGTGCTCGGAAGAGCACTGCTTCTAGTTGAATTTGATTCCTGAAAAGTGAGAGTGGCATAGACGGGCAAACTCACCGATACCAGTGTTTTTGGCCAGTATCGTCAGCTTTTCCGATACTGGTATTGGAACAACTTCATCCCTTATTTCTCTTCTTGTCTCCGGGCTGCCGCCGTGCTTTATTCTCTCTGTTGTTCTCTTTCTCAGCCAGACTTGTTGGTGCTCACTCAGCCAGAGTCAGCGTGGCAAAATATTGTGTCTGCAGGCTACACAAAACACTAAAAGGCAGCTTAATTAAACAGACACCACAGACTGTGTGTAACCTGCGCTGCTGTAGTTGGTGATCGTTTTGGAGAAGGGGTCTTCAACGTTTGTCATGCCAAAGACCCCGTTGGTTAAGGGAGAGATGAAGCAGGGACCCCTACTATTATTATGAAATTGTGTTTAATTATTATTTAGTTTGTTTGTTTGCTTTTATTTAACCACTTAAAACCCTCAATTCTTGGTGAACTTGACCTTTAGCCCTGTACTTGGTCTGCTTTTCTTTTCCCTCTACAACAAAACTTTTCGTATTCCCATTTAAGCTTTTCGTATTCCCATTAAACCTTTTTCTTGATTTGAAGACGGTGTCTTCAAAAGGAGTGTGCAGGAGTTTTTTTATTTCAGTTTCTTGCAATTCAAAAGACTTGAGCAGTTTGAGGAGAAGTGATATATAGAATGGAATGCTCAGTCTGTGCTCCTCACTGAAGTGTAAGTGCACATATAACATATTTATTTATTTAAGTCCAGGTGAGTTTCTTCAGTGACGTCAGAGCAGGTCTCGTGTAAAAACACACCCTGGATCACTTTGAGTTCAGTCCCTGTTGTAACAAAGAAGCTGGCTGCAGGCATGTCAGTGAGACATGTTGGGAGGGACTGCTGTGCTTGTGTGTGTGGTGATGGAACGGAGTAGGGAGCGCTGAAGCGGTTCAATGTAATGTCGATGTACAGACAACAATATCCAGCGATATTTCATGCCTGATCACGATTCGTCACCCATGTGAACGGCGTGGGACAGAGCGATGCTGTCTCATGCTAGCAGAGGATTAACATCTTGAACAGGCAGGTTTCAAGGCTATCCACTTGTGCAGGTAGAAGCTCTGGCCCATGGTGGCGCTGTGGTGTCAACATAGTAGTTAATCATCTAGGCCAGTGGTTCCCAACCTTTTTCCTTGGAGCCCCCAGCCTCTTCTTACATCTGACAAAAACATCCCGTACAACGAATTGTGAAAACACGTTGTGAGCTTGGAGATCAGGTTTTTACAAGTTGACAAGTTGGACTGGTATCCCATTGAGAATATGTGGGATGCAAGTGGATGAAAATAAGTTATAATTTTGTGCAGCATAAACAAATGTTGTCCTCACATAACCTCTCCTGTGATTATTTTCTTTTTGGGCGCCCTCCCAGGGGTGGTGGGGTGGGGGAGGAGACACAACCCTGCTTTAGCCGTAGGGCAAGAATGAAGGTGAACAGCAAATGTTATGACACTAATCCAGCCAGGTAGTTTTAGGGGATATCGTTTTAAGCAAAAAAGCCCCTGGGACATGACTATCCTCTTAGAACCTGGCCGCTCCAGTCTATAGCGGAATGGGTGGAGGGTCTGGAATGATGGGAAACCCGTTGCACTCATTTGCCTACACACACACACACACACACACACACACACACACACACACACACACACACACACACACACACACACACACACACACACACACACACACACACACACACACACACAGACAGACTGACCGTCTCTATCAGACTCTTTTCAAAACAAGTCAGCAGCATGTCCCGCATACTGTACAGTATACACTGGGTATGTGTGTATACATACCCAGAATCTTTCTCTCTCTCTCTCTCTCTCTCTCTCTCTCTCTCTCTCTCTCTCTCTCTCTCTCTCTCTCTCTCTCCTATCATTCATACACACCTATAACCCCCCCCTCTCGCTCCCTCTCCCTCGTACACATACATAACCAGAACCTCTTGTTTTCTACCTCTCCTCCCTCTCTCTCTCTCTCTCTCTGTCCCTCATACACAGTTACACACACATACCCTGAATCGCTCTCTCATATTCTCTCACAGTCAGGGACAGACAGTCTGTCGCCGGGACAGGGCGGGCGGGTGGTGATGAAGTGAATTGTAACTTCCTGTCCGGCCTTCATTTGACTTCATAATCACATACTCTCTCTCAATGTTCAATTCATTGTGTTCTACTGAATGTTATCTGTCTGCCTCAATAGACTCCTTTATGGAGGGCAGCCAGTGGGGTGTTAGGTTTTGAGTTGTTGCATTAGATATGTTGGCTGAAGTGATATATTACACTGGACACTAGTGATGATGTATAGGCTTAAATGACTGCAGGGGTTAGTTGAACGTGTTGAACCTTGTCTCTCCCTCTCTGTGTTTCCCAGGTATTTGACAACTATGCAGTGACTGTGATGATCGGAGGGGAGCCCTACACCCTGGGTCTGTTCGACACAGCAGGTACAACATCTGTTTCTTTCAACATTTTTGAATTTAGAGGACGCCCCCCCAGTTTGATGTCGTTGTTGTTGGGGCAGAAACCTCTTTTCTCCACTTTTGTGTTTTCTAATTTCTTTTTTTTTTTTTCATAATTAACGCCCTACTTCAGTGGTTCTCAACCTGTGGGTCATTATTTCGGGGGGTCCCCAGATGATTAGCTTAATGTGCAACATTGTTTTCTCTCTCAACACAAAACAAAGCAAAGGTTTAAGTGTATAGAGGGTATCTACACATTTCTAAAGTGACAGCTCTAAAATGACAAATTAAACATTAGCCAAATGTCAAATATTAGAGGCCGAAGCTATTTTCACAACAGAACCATGTTATACAAAAAGTAATGCCTCAACTCTTAGTGCTCGTCAGGGTTGGGGGGGGGGGGGGGGGGGCTCTGTTAAAATATGATTATTTTGGGGGTCGCGGCCTGAAAAGGTTTGAGAACCACTGCCCTACTTCATCAGACTACAGTTTCACACAAAAGCCTAAAAATGTGCAGAAGTGAATCTCCGGGATCTGATCTCACCCTGCAGGTCAGGAGGACTACGACAGGCTCCGCCCCCTCAGCTACCCCCAGACGGACGTCTTCCTGGTTTGCTTCTCTGTCGTGTCGCCCTCCTCCTTCGAGAACGTCCGCGAGAAGGTCAGTCTGTCTGTCCGTCTGTCCATCTGTCTGTCGTGCATCAGATGAGCACACCTTCTCACACAGGGGTTCAAAAAATGTTTTGGCTCGGGGCACCCCTATAAATATTCTTTTCATCCAAGGCACCCCTACATTATTATGTTCCCAATTTTCACTCCCAGCACCATATATTTATAGCATATTTTAGCGATTATGTTGCGAGGAAAGCGAGATAATAGCCATTTTGGTTAGAACTGACTGAAAATAACTTTGTACTTCAAGTTTAAAACAATATTAAATATATTTTGAAATGTCCAAATAAATTCCAAATATTTTCTAACACACTCAATTAGTGCCACTACTGAACTAATTGACTCCGCCAGGCCGAAGGTGTGGCTGAGACTGTTTTTGCCCCTGTCCATCCTTTTCTGCCATAGTGCGTTTTCTTCAAAGCACACGTTTCTAATTCAATCTCTAGGCACCCCATCAATGGCACCTCCATACCTTCAAGATATGATCCAACCCTAAAACCACTCTCCCAGTCACTTGGATCAGCTAATTCATTGAATGCCTTCCTTAAAACACTCAGGACAATGCACTAGACTCTTCTCCCTCCTGGCTCCCACCCAAACAGTAGAATAAATCCCCCACTGTGAAGTCAAAACTGCAGACTCACTCCCAGTTTTCTACCGTAGTCCAATTCAATGACTCACTTTTTCAGACTCCACCTCACCCCGTATCTCTTCTGAAATTTTTTCGATAGTCTGGCCTTACAATGCAGAAATATCTTTGTAACTTGTTTCTCGTGTTACTTAGATAGCTAAGAATGTTATTTAGATAGCATTTTGTTTAGACACCATGCCTGAATCATTGTTTACCTGGTATCCTAGTTTCTTTGTTCTCTCTACAATCTGCTTATCTTGGCCTACTTAGGCTACTTTGCACACTGCTGCGTTTTTCGGGCCGAATATCGGAGTGAATTTCGGAGTGCGTGAATAAAAAAATCAACCTCACGTTATGTCAATCACGTTTGCACACTGCCGCCCGTTTCGTATTCATTTTTGGACCAGGGTTGATTTTTCCCGATTTTTGCAGGTGTTGCACTGAGTCCCTTGCTCTCTCTCTTCCCTGGCCTACGGCTTTCGGATTTCCAAAACGCAACGAAAACACGCAGTGCAGTGTGCAACCACCTTTACTGTATGTCACCTTGTTTATTGACTAGAGTTCATGCTTAATCTGCCTGTTCTGACCTCGCACTTCTAAGACCTAAATTGTAATTGCAAATTGTGATCTCAAACAGATCTTTCTTTTCCCCTCTTTGTTTCTTTATCTGTGTAGTGGGTACCGGAGATCTCCCACCACTGTCCCCGGACCCCCTTCCTCCTGGTGGGGACCCAGGTGGACCTGAGGGACGACAGCAACACGGTGGAGAAGCTGGCCAAGAACAAACAGAGGCCCCTGGCCCCCGAGAGCGGGGACAAGCTAGCCAGGGACCTCAGAGCCGTCAAATATGTGGAGTGTTCAGCTCTCACACAGGTAAAAGCCAAGGTTGTTTGTGGGAGAATTACAATTAAAATTATCAAATTAACGCGTGCGTGTGCGTGCGTGCGTGTGCGTGTGCGTGTGTGTGTGTGTGTGTGTGTGTGTGTGTGTGTGTGTGAGAGAGACAGACACACACTTTATATAACGTCACTTTCGTCACCCTCCTATCCCCATTTCTTTTACTTTGTAGTATGATCAAGTAGGGCATTAATTTACGAAAAAACACTGTCAGTCAAAAGTAGTAGATCACACGGCACAAAGCGACACGTTTTGACTTGAGCTTGTAGATCTGGTACTTTTGCTACTTTTGAATTCTACAAAGTAACAGTTTGGACATAGGTGGTTTCCACCCAACAGAGACCATAAGGGTATTTGCATATTATTTTATAAATCTGCATGAATGTTCCCAATAGTAATCTCCCCTTTATCCCTCCGTATCTCTCTCTCTCTTCCTCCTCACTTCAAATCTCTTCCTATCGACCTCGCTATGTCACTGTTCCCCTTTCTATCCTTCTCGTCCCCCCTTGACGTTCTGTCGCCCTCCTTCCCTCACCAATTCTCTCTCACCCCCCACTCACTCTTCTCTCTCTCTCTCTCTCTCTCTCTCTCCCTCCCTCTCCCACAGCGGGGTCTGAAAAACGTGTTTGACGAGGCCATCCTGGCCGCCCTGGAGCCTCCGGAGACCAAACCTAAGAAGCGTTGTGTCCTGCTATAGAGAGAGAGAGAGACCTCAGGACGAGGTGTGGTGAGAACAACCAGGAAGGCAAAGGAAAGAAGGAGATGAGGAGAGAACAGCGAGCGGACACGGGAACAGATTTCTTTTTTTTTAACGGCGGGGAAAAAACAGGGTTTTGGGGGAAACAATGGAGGAAAATCGAGTGGCGGGAGGGAGGGTGGGGTTGTGACAGAGGACGAGTGGCACACTCGTTCACACAGTGCCTTCAGTGGTAGTGACAAAATGGGGTGGGTGGGTGGTTGATGGCATCTCGTCAAGCTACATGCGACCTGATGTACCGAAATCAGCCAAGTGTCGCCGAAAATGCATTTTCTTTTTTTTTCTTTTTTTTTGTCACGTGCACTTTGCAAGAAAAAAAGAGCACACATTCTTAGCTTTCTAACGGTGCCTGACTGTATTCTTTTGTACTCCAAATATCCAGCTAGTTAAAAATCACATTACATATCAAGCTGTCGGCCACGTCTGTCTGTATCTGTAAGAACAAGAACCTCCAGGTTTTGCTGAAGCGAAATATTGTTTTTCTTTTCTTTTCTTCTGAAAGAGCTTCAGGGACATCAGACTGATTTCGATTGAGAGAACGGATGTCAGATTCTCATCATACAGCTTATGCGTTGCTATAATAATGCCTTCATGACTAGAAGAATTTGAACAACACCCTACTAACTCGTACTTAACACGTAGTTGGTTTTATTGATAAGGACGCAGGTTGAGCAATAGAGAGGTTTGAAACCTGAGGTGCCTTTAAAACAGTGTTGCCCTCAGCCAGTGTTGACATTAAATGCAATGTTTTATTTCTATTGGCAGGCATGTATACAGACATGGTGACCACTTAGAATTTTGCATTACCGCCTCATGGGGTTACAGGAATTTGGGGGTTGTTGAACATTGATGCATCGAATAACCCTAATATTCCTCTTATTTAAATGGTTCTTTGCCTGCGACCCCATTGTGGTCCCGTCCCACTGACTAACTGGTTGAGAAACACTGCCTTAAAAGATGCAAACGGTGTTTAAAGGAGTTGTTCCCCCCAAAGAATTACATATTACACACCCCATGAAGCCTTTAATTAGTGGAGATTTCTTTGTTTTTCTTTTCTTTTTTTTACTCGCATTCCTGAGCCAATAATTGTGATAGCAAGACTCCGGTAGGAGACAGACCTGGCTCTTATCTTGAAAAATGTTCTCTCCATCTGCATCCAAGGGGGGCCTGCAACAGCTTGACAATGAGCATACTCTGGGAGCGACTAGACTCCCAGAGGTGTACCTCCGGATCACCTCAAAGGCCTCCTCAGTGGACTTGATTTCAACCTCTGTGCGTCCAGCAACGTACATGTTGTGGCTGGACTCTGGAGTCCTCGCTGAGAATTTCAGACCAGAGACATGAGCATCTCTCCGCCGGTCATCAGGTTATTGGCTCAGGAATGCGACAAAAACAAAGACATCTCCGTGAATTCAAAGCTTCGTGGGGTGTTGATACAGAATAAGTAAGTATTTTTTGGGTGAACCTACTCTTTTAAAGTCAATGTTACTAGATTGCACACACCTAGCAACACTTTGTTTTTCTTATGTTTTTCTTTTTTTTGTGTGTGTGTGTTTTTTTTTTAAACGCCAGAGGGTACAACTACATTTTTCCCCTCTGTATTTTTGTTTTGTCTCTTTTATCTTGCAGTGGTGCTTGAGAGGAATATGCTTTGCTCTGGTTCCATATCTGTCCATGTTATGTTTCCAGTGCAGGCTTCTGTGCTAAAAATGTTGTTGCGGGCAGAAAACCTCTTATCTCCATATTTTACCTCTTTGTGTTTTCTCATAAATGAACGCCCTACTTGATCATATACTACAACTTCACACAAAAAGCATCAAAAGTAGCAGATTCACAAGCCTGAGCTTGTAGATCTACTACTTTTGCTGTTTTTGAATGTGAACAGTTTTGGACATATGAGGTTTCCACTCCACGATATATGACTAATGTATGATAGTGACTAAAAACATTGCTTTTATTTTCACCTCCCCAATTTCTGTTGCAGTGAGTGACGATACGACTCTTGCCGTGGTTTCCACAAAACCCAGTGGAAATACTGAAACCACTGGTTCTCGATTTGTATCAGTGATGTTGCCAAAGCAACACAAAAATAACTACATGGGGAAGAATTATTTTACCACAAATCTTAAAAAAAAAAGTCCAAGTAGACCAGACAAGCTTTTATTGTATTATATTTCTCATTTTCACAGCTCTATCAGGGTGGCATTGCTAAGATCCTGTACTGTGTGTTGTTAACAGTAATACTAGAGTTCTCAACAGGCCTGAAAATTTCTGTTCCTAACTGGGCCGGCCCAGCCCGGCCCGAGGCCCAGCCCGGTCCGACTAATTAACATACCTTTTAGGCCCTACCCGGCACGAAAACGTCGGTCGGGTTTGGGGAGAATTTGAGAACTCTTATCACAGAGTAAAAGTAATAAAATAATAAAAAAAATATTTTTTTTTTTTATTGAACCCGAGGCCGGCCCGACTCCTTTAGCATACATTTTAGGCCCTACCCTACCCTAAATGTCGGTCAGGTTCGGTTATGGTCGGGTTCGGGCAGAATTTTAGAACTTTAACTGTAACACATAATAATGTGTGTGTATGTATGTGGCCAATCATACATTATGCAGTAGTTCAAGACTGTTGCTGTGTAGAGTAGACCAAATGCAGTACACAATGCACACAAGTGTACATGACAGCATATACAGTAGACATGGTCATATTGGTGGCTTCTCCTTCACGCCAGTGCTTTCTCTCTGGACTACAGCTGCCTTTCTGTCTTCAGACTGTCCACTGTGTCACTGGTCATGTCCTACTATCCCAAAACCATGACCTTTGAACTTCAATCCTCACCTGACCTGAAGGACTTGGATCAAGTCCTGCTCAATGGTAGATTCAACTTTAACTTAACCTAATTCCCATAACAAAGTGAACGTGTTCATTTGTATTTTTGTTTTTGTTTTTATATAAATACATTTTCTTAGCTTTTCTTCGCTGCCAGTCCTCTACTCGGCTGTAGAATTCTGGGTGTTTGCTGTAGAGAGAGAGATGCATCCTGAGCTTATGGATCAGCCATTTTTGGCATGCAACAAAGTATAAATCACGCCGTGTCAAAATGTGTAATAAAACTACAGCAGTGTACAATATAATACCATCATCTCTAGGTTTTGTTTCCCTTTTTATACAAACATCTGAGGTGAAGTGCTGTAGTTTTGCATTCATAGAGGTGAATGAGTGTTGTAAGTGGAGAGCTTAAAATGGTAGGCAGTATCGGCATTCAAAATCATGCACTTAACACACCTACTGTATTGAAGTGTAGACAATATGAGCTTCCCTAGCATTGTACTTTAATAAATGCCTAGTAGCCTAGTAGACCGTATGTCTTTACACACATAGTTTTTTTTTATTAGAGAAAAAAATGTGCTGCCTTGGTGCTTGTAGCCAATGCGACGCAAATTGGATCCTCGCAGATCTTTACAATTCCATAATTCCACTGTGTGCAACTGCATGTTGTAAGGGGTTGGGATGAGAGCATTGGGGTGCATTCAACTTTCTTTTTTTGATCCTTTGTGTCCTCTGGTCCGTCAGTACTAATCAGACAACAGCGCAGCGCACAACAGCGCAGCGCACGACACTGAAATTCCCCACCACAATGCATACTTTCTTGGTGTTTAAAAAGCAATAAAGAATTGTTTTATTTGCAAGTCCTCTGTATTTGCAACATTGCCCAGAAAATATATTTATTGCGGTTCACAATACATCATACTGTACTGTACAATCACATAAAAACAAACAATAGAATAGGATTGATGTACAATTGTGTTGTATTTAAATGGTTCAAGTGATGATTGTTTTATTAGTTTTTTTTTAATTTGTACTTTTAATTTGACCCAATCTGTTTTTTCTTGTGTACTTCTCTTTCTGAGTGGAACCTCCAGTGCTTTTATTGACTCACTGTTGCTGTAACGGCGCCTCCTACAGGATTTAAAACAAACTGAATGCCCAATAGAGCATCGCAGCAGAAGTGGATTGCCTGGGGTCACTTTCACTTTCACCATTCATTTTCGCCATAGACTTTTACAAAAACATTTATAACAATTATGTTAAGCCTCGAACCAAGCCATCCAGGATGGAGGTGAATCATGACCACATAACCTTTTTTTCTATGAAAAGAACATTTTGAAAATCGCTAAATAAAGGGTAGTTATTAAATGTAGTATATCAAATAATGTAATATTAAAATATGTTTTCACATAGGATCAAAGGTTGTATGATCATGATTCACCTCCATCCTGGATGGCTTGGTTCGAGGCTTAACATAATTGTTATAAATATTTTTGTAAAAGTCTATGGCGAAAATGAATGGTGAAAGTGAAAGTGACCCCAGACTTCCGCTGCGATGCTCTATAGAAGATTACAGCCTATTCCTAATAATGACTTTATGGCGATGATGAGTATTATATTGTCTCTCGTTCCTTGTTGTTTTTTCGGGGCGTATTGTTTTAGCAGTTTATGGACACTTTAGCAGAATGTTTTTCTGTCTTTTTTTATTTTTTTTCCTCTCTTTCTAGATTTTTTAAACTATTGATGGTTTGAGTGCCAACGATTTGAGTGAGAAGTTGCCAGCTTTGGTTTTGACGTGAAACAAAACAAGAAACGCGACCCTGACGATCGGCTTGTAAAAGACAAACTAACAACCCATCATGCTGATGGTAGTAGTAACAGTAATGGCCAAAAGCAATAATGACAAACAATAATGGATGTTAATAACATTGACTGCTCTGTATTGAACACCACCTGGTTTGAATGTTGAATGGAACCCATGGGTGATTTGAAATAATAAAGTACTTGAATGTTATTTTCTCCTGGCATTATTATTGGTAGTTGTGTAGTAGTAGTATTTATTATTAATGTATTATTATTAACCCTATAACCCTTTTGAAAGCATTACAATCTGATTTTCATACAGGGACTCTGTGGACAATGGTTTGATACAGGGCTTGCAAACAGTTTGTGATGTTACGCATCAAACGCCAATCAAAGACGAGAGTAAAACACTTGGTCTGAAGGCCTATGCATGTCTTTACTTGGCCTCTGATTGGACTGCATTTGTCTGTTGTCCAGTCAGAGACTGCACTCACTGCAGCCTGAACCCAGTTTCCATTGAGTGCTGAATGAATTCTACCTGTTTTATGAAAACCAGAATTTGGGTTGTAAGTAACTGCACCTTGTCAGGAAAGAATGACTGACCCCACTTGGAAGGCATTTTTATTCATTTTTGTATTTTTCTCAGTGAGCCAACCAACCACTCCCAACGTCAAGTCAAACAAACTACACACCAGAAAAGGGCCATTGCCATCAGTGCCCACAACCCTCAAGACAACATTCTTGTCAACATTGTTTTGCATCATATGATGCAAAATGCATCACTAGTACATGCTGAAATATTAAAATATCTAAAAACACAGACTGAACACAAAAAAATAACTTGTGTTGATCGTGTCCCAAACAACAATAAAATAAGATAGGGTTGTCCCAGAGGTGAAGTGGCCCCCTTTAAGCACCACACCACACCACACCGCACCACATAAAAATGTCCACATTTTCCATTACACAAAAGTACCCCTATCGGTAAGAAACAAATTGACCCTTTTAACTGTGATTATAATACAATATAAATTTGTATTACAACTATCCTAAATTATAATACACTATAATGGATTATAACTGTGATTATAATACACTAAAGTATTAATGTATTACTATGATAATTATAATACACTATAATGGATTATAATAGTGTTTATAATAGAATCTATTATCATGTATTACAACTATATCCTGGTGGTCTAAATGAAAACGTTTAGTACCACTTTCACACCACTCTACCCAGGTCCTTAGTGGAAAACCTGGCACAAGTGGGCGGTCTGGAGTGGTGTGGTGTTGGGCCAGTGGAAAAGTGGCTTTAGACTAGCATAATGTGTGGTACAACCCGTTCATATGCTTCTGGTAGTCAGCAAGTCAGGCTGGCACTACCACATTGTTTTGGCTGGACGTACCCTTCCTTCTCTGCAAGGTCCCTGACAGGGTGTGGTCATGGAAGTTGGACAGCACCATGACTGCTTTTGTGTCCCGCCAGACACAGAAGATGGGGCCATCTTTCTGGGCGACTTGTAACTCATGCTTTCCCAAATTTGCTTTTTGTGGGGAGCATTTCGGCCCTTGGCAGCCCCTTCCTGTTGGCCCGAACCGTGCCGCAAGCATCCAGTGGTTTGCTCTTCAGTAATCCTGGGCGCTACACTCCCTCTGCCAACCTAGGGAAAGCAACGGACTGACCTCATGCTTCCTTCTACACATGAGTAGTCCAAGCCGCTTCTTTTCACGTGATGGGGGAGTTTCCCCGGCTGGACATAGCGCGTAGAAGTAACACGTTATTCCAACCAGTTCCTTTCCCCTCCATCAGGCACCCCGGCTGGCCAGGGGGAGGCAGTATAGAGACCAGGATTACTGCATGTTTTTTGTGAGGGTACATTTTTATCCTATAGGTGACACGGGGAGAACATGCAAACTCCACACAGAAAGGCCCTTTTGCCAACCCCACCTAGGGTGTGGGCACTGATGACGCGGACGAGAGAACACGCCCCCAGTGTCCACAGCGTCCCCCCGGCGGGAATCGAACCTAGGACCTTCTAGCTGTGATTCCCAAAGAGAATTTGACACAAGAGCAAGCTCAGTGATTTAATTCTCCACTCACCATGCCATGGTCTAGGTCTGACAACAAACAGAGAATGAACCAGTTTAATTCGTCATTTCAAAGAAATGTATTAAACTATTGAGTGTTGAGTTTGATATTGATATCGATTTTAATTACGTCACACGTCACACCTTTGCCCTGCTCATATCTCCGCATCAGTATGACATCACACCACATGTGTACACAAACCTTTGTGTACGTTGCTGTGGCAACAGTCTGTTGTTGCTGGTCTGTTAGTGTACGTTAGCAACCACCTTAGCAACCATGGTTTTACCCTAGCAACCAACTGTTTACCCTAGCAACCAACTGTTTATCATAGCAACCATGTTTTTTTACCCTAGCAACCAACTGTTTACCATAGCAACCAGATACGCAGAGCAGGGATCTCCATATATGGGCATAAACAGGTGACATCACACTGATGTCAGATACTCAGAGCAGGGATTTCTCCATAATATATGGGCATAAAAGGGATTCTGTTAGGGATCTCCATATATGGGCATAAAAGGGATTCTGTTAGGGATCTCCATATATGGGCATACAAGGGATTCTGTTAGGGATCTCCATATATGGGCATAAAAGGGATTCTGTTAGGGATCTCCATATATGGGCATAAAAGGGATTCTGTTAGGGATCTCCATATATGGGCATAAAAGGGATTCTGTTAGGGATCTCCATATATGGGCATAAAAGGGATTCTGTTAGCTGTTAGTGATCTCCATATATGGGCATAAAAGGGATGCTGTTAGGGATCTCCATATATGGGCATAAAAGGGATTCTGTTAGGGATCTCCATATATGGGCATGAAAGGGATTCTGTTAGGGATCTCCATATATGGGCATAAAAGGGATTGTATCCCAGATGATGCCCTGTTAGGAGATCCACACTAACAGAATCCATATATGGTCCTACCGACAGCTGCTATAAGCCAACCCTGGCGATAAGGTCTGAGTCGAAGAAATGCTTCTTTCCTGGCAAGAATTGCCCCTTTATACTGTAGGGCTCGTTTGTGTATTGTATGACATCACGCCACATCATCGGCTGAGGACTGTGTGATGTCATCATATCTCCATATATGGAGACATAAGTTGCTCATGCCCAAATATGGGCTGGTGAGGTCAGACTTAGTGTGATGCGTAGGTTATCTCTATATATGGAGATTCAACTTCAATGAGTAACCATGGCAAACTGTCAACTGCCCGTATGTCTTGATAATTGGTAAAACAAACTTTTGGCCTATTTGTGGAGATAAGCGACCAACGGTCGCTTATCTCCCGATTAGGGAGTCTTACTGGTTATAATTTCAAAGAAAATTGCCTTATTGTTGACTTTTAAATTGATTGCGACCGTCAGGGAGCAGTTTACTATGAAAACCTCCACCGGCCGTCCGTCCGTCACACGTCACACCTTTGCCCTGCTCATATCTCCGCATCAGTATGACATCACACCACATGTGTACACAAACCTTTGTGTACGTTGCTGTGGCAACAGTCTGTTGTTGCTGGTTTGTTAGTGTACGTTAGCAACCACCTTAGCAACCATGGTTTTACCCTAGCAACCAACTGTTTACCCTAGCAACCAACTGTTTACCATAGCAACCATGTTTTTTTACCCTAGCAACCAACTGTTTACCATAGCAACCAGATACGCAGAGCAGGGATCTCCATATAGGGGCATAAACAGGTGACATCACACTGATGTCAGTAACTCAGAGCAGGGATTTCTCCATAATATATGGGCATAAAAGGGATTCTGTTAGGGATCTCCATATATGGGCATAAAAGGGATTCTGTTAGGGATCTCCATATATGGGCATACAAGGGATTCTGTTAGGGATCTCCATATATGGGCATAAAAGGGATTCTGTTAGGGATCTCCATATATGGGCATAAAAGGGATTCTGTTAGGGATCTCCATATATGGGCATAAAAGGGATTCTGTTAGGGATCTCCATATATGGGCATAAAAGGGATTCTGTTAGGGATCTCCATATATGGGCATAAAAGGGATTCTGTTAGCTGTTAGTGATCTCCATATATGGGCATAAAAAGGATGCTGTTAGGGATCTCCATATATGGGCATAAAAGGGATTCTGTTAGGGATCTCCATATATGGGCATGAAAGGGATTCTGTTAGGGATCTCCATATATGGGCATGAAAGGGATTGTATCCCAGATGATGCCCTGTTAGGAGATCCACACTAACAGAATCCATATATGGTCCTACCGACAGCTGCTATAAGCCAACCCTGGCGATAAGGTCTGAGTCGAAGAAATGCTTCTTTCCTGGCAAGAATTGCCCCTTTATACTGTAGGGCTCGTTTGTGTATTGTATGACATCACGCCACATCATCGGCGGAGGACTGTGTGATGTCATCATATCTCCATATATGGAGACATAAGTTGCTCATGCCCAAATATGGGCTGGTGAGGTCAGACTTAGTGTGATGCGTAGGTTATCTCCATATATGGAGATTCAACTTCAATGAGTAACCATGGCAAACTGTCAACTGCCCGTATTTCTTGATAATTGGTAAAACAAACTTTTGGCCTATTTGTGGAGATAAGCGACCAACGGTCGCTTATCTCCCGATTAGGGAGTCTTACTGGTATTGAAGTTTTGTGTCAAGGATGATGACACATATTACTTCTTTCCCTTCAAAAGTACACTTTTTTTTCTTTCTTTTTTTCACGTTGTGTAGTGGAGTGAAAAACTCAAGTAAATGTACTTATTTTACTGTCTACTCCATATGACCTTTTAAATAGCTGTCGCTGCTGTTTTCCATAATGGGAGCATTGGGAGATTAAAATGGTTTATAATCGCGCAGTTCGCCGGTACGGCCACTAGAGGGAGATGTTCCATCGGTTTTGTAACGTCGTCTGGCGGTGGACTACTGTATGCAAATGATCTGTGTGTTCATTTTGATTGGCAGTCTAAAATGGTTTCCTGCCCTCCCTCCAAGAGACATGGTGACATGGTGGCCCAACGCCACTGGCTCCTTTGTCTGCGTGACAGGCAGGCCAACACACACACACACACACACACACACACACACACACACACACACACACACACACACACACACACACACACACACACACACACACACACTCCCACTCACATGTAGCCTATGCACGCACGCAAACACATTTTAACACAGAGAGAGACAGAAAGAATGAATAAACCTTGAATGAAAGGGATAGCTTATTCAACAATACAATGTGCTCTGTGTGTGTGCAAGTGCATGTGCGTGTGAGTCTGTGTGAATGCCTGTGTGTGTGTGTGTGTGTGTGTGTGTGTGTGTGTGTGTGTGTGTGTGTGTGTGTGTGTGTGTGTGTGTGTGTGTGTGTGTGTGTGTGTGTGTGTGTGTGCATCTGTCTTTTTCTCTCTCCTTGAGGTTCAAGTTCAGTTGTTAATGCCTGGTTTATACTTCATCGTATGGTAGCCTACATCAGTCTACCAGTGGTGGAAAAGGCACTCAGAGATATTGTAAAGTAGGCTATCAATACCACAATGTAGAAATACTCTGTGACAGGTACAAGTCAGGTATTTGGCTAATTCAAAATTGTACTTGAGTTGTTTTAGTTTTAGTTGACTAGGCTTTGATTGATTGATTGATTGATTGATTGATTGATTGATTGATTGATTGAAGACTTTATTAGAAGTTTGCATAGGAAAAGGTACAGTTTCATGACGGTACAGTTCACTGGTACAAGGTCTACTAAAAGGAGATCCTAGAAAAGACTACGCTTATTTCCACAGGAAACCATTTAAGTATCTCATATAACATTGAATGACAGACGAATAGAACACAGTACTATGCAGTAGATATGTAAAGAAAATAAAATGAAAGAATCAAAAAAAGAAAACAGTAAGTCTAAACAAACAGTGTACAAAGAAGGGGCAGGGGAGGGTAGGGCTGGGCTAGGTTTGTTTTTTTACCAGTTGCGAACGGCTGCTGCCTGTAAGTGGTTTTTCAGGGCAATTTTAAAGGATGCAAGGGATCCACACTCCTTTAAGACCTTCGGTAAGGCTTTCCACATTTCTTGGTATAGCAGAAGAACGAGTTTGACCCTTTGTTGGTTTTGACTCTGGGTTGAAAGTGATCTGTGGCGCTGCCTCTGGTGTTGTAATTATGGACATCCTTAACGTTTATGTATTTTGACAGGTACGTGGGTATCATAGTGGTGTAGTGTATCTTGTACACCAGGCCCATTGCAAGTTGCTGTACTCTGTCATATACTCTGAGCCACCCCACTCTTAACTGGTGAGTAGCTGTGAGGTGAGTCTGACTATGCTAAATCTACAGTTGATTTAGTCGACTAAAATGTATTTTGGCAGGCCTTGATAGCGGCATAATGTGGTTGATTTTTCACTTGGTTGCATGCATGCTGAAAATAGCCAATCTACAAGCTCACAACGCCTCACAGCGTGCTGTGAGATTGTAAATCTGCAATTTTTGAATATCCAACTTATAAATGGATAGGCCTTAAAGGAGTAGTTCACCCCCAAAATGACTTTTTTTCTATTGATTAGTCACGCCATGGAGAGTAGAGTTCAATAATATTTTTTGGTTTTTGTCACATTCCTAAGACAAAAATTTGATTCGAGTAAATTTACCCCCATTGATTCCGGATGGTGACCCGTTTCGAAACGGGTCACCATCCAGAATGAATGGGGGTAAATTTATTGTTATCACATTTTTGTCTTAGGAATGTCACAAAAAACAAAAAATATTATTGAACTCTGCTCTCCATGGCGTGACTAATCAATAGAAAAAAAGTCATTTTGGGGGTGAACTACTCCTTTAAGTGGTTAAAATTATTGTGATTAACTACTTTAGCTGGGGACCTTCCCCCCGAGGACTTCTGGGGGTCCTCGTACCTCACTGTAGTAAATTAACTAAAATGGCCAGCCCACAAAGTAAATATAACTCATGTAATTGGCCCACTGGCTAATGTCTCTCATGATCTGAAATGGCCAATCTTTGTGTAACAGCAGCGCTATGGAGAGAGATCTCTCTCTATAGCACTGAGTAGCAGAAGCCCACGCACGGAGCCATCACATTGGCCCCACTGGCTTGTCTATCATTTGAATACCGGCCCACTACTCCCTAGCTTCCTTGACTACTCCTGGATGGTCTACATACAACATCATTAGACTATCTTTATACCAGAAAAAACGATGAGACCTAAAATCACAGTAACCGTTCATCGGTTAGTATTTGGGGCCCGCGCGCAATGAGGGCCTCTCCAACTCCTTTTCCGGGGCTGAATCAGGGGCCCAGTACGTCCCTGCTAATGGTTGTGTAAAAATGTAATCTAAATGGATGTCTTTGCCACGGACACGTTGTCTTTGTACAGACATATTGATGGCCCCTGGACATAATCGTAAAAGCAGTGAGCCTATCAACTCCTAGTGTTTGTTGGTGAACATTGCAAAATGGTTTGATTGATTGATTGATTGAAGACCTTATTAGAGGTTTGCATAGGAAAATGTACAGTTTTATGACGGTACTGTTCACTGGTACAATGTCAACTAAAAGGATACACCCGAAAAAGCCTATGGCTTGTTTCAATTAAGATTTTTAACTCTTTGGTGTGGAGTCCCTTTAAGTGGCTTTTCAGTGCCGTTTTAAAGGAAGGTAGGGATTTACACTCGTTTAAGGCCTTCGGTAGGGCATTCCACACTTTAGCAGCATAGCAGGAGAACACATTTGACCCTTTTTTTGTGCCAAATCAGGGTTGGACGTGATCTGTGGAGCTGCCTCTGGTGTTGTAATTGTGAATGTCCTTGACGTTTTGGAAGTATTTTGTCAGGTACATGGGTATCTTAGTGGTGTAGTGTATCTTGTACACCATGGTAACATTACTTCTATACTGTTCCCCCCCCCCTGCCCACACACACACACACACACACACACACACACACACACACACACACACACACACACACACACACACACACACACACACACACACACACACACAGCCCATGTTCTGTTTTAATTGTGGGAAGCATTAATAGGTTTTTAATCATCTATTCTATGTCATTATCCAAAGGTCAGGCTCTAGATAGATACGCAGAAGCCACTGTTTAAAGCCTCATAAACTATTTCCAAGTGGGTTTAGGACGAATAGTAGAACGTCCATCCGTTCAATCTGGCACTTTGGTCATGTAGTTATGGGTGAATGTTTTCACAAGTCAAACGCTTTCATGAGTAGCCAATCTACAAGTTCACAACACGTCATAAAGATAAAGAAAGCTTTATGGTCCACTAACTTTAACATAAAATGGAAATGTGTCTTTGGCACACTGGCACTCAGTAGGCCTATACAAACAATAAAAACACAACTAATATAATAGAATACACAAATGCAATAAAATGGAATAGAAATATATTCCCATATAACGGCAACAGTGATGATGGGCTGTAGGGATTGTGTGGTAGGGTAAAAAGAATATCTTATTTAAAATATCCTGGATTGCGACACATTTCTTGTCATGAGATGTATATTGTCTATTTCCAAAATCATCATCATCATAATAATTAACATTTTTTTAAACAGGGCTTAAGTGCCAAGTGGGTACGTGTAAACACAATCATATCTTGTCATTCTTATCCTATATGATACAAAAAGAAACCTTGCTTTTTATGGGCTCCCGCATGACAAGGGCCCTCCATCATCATTTCAAGTTTCACATTCAACTCTTTATGGGTGTAGCAGGAGACACCCTGACAATAACTGGACAGTGGGGAGAACATTCTATTCTAGAACCCGGAGTTCAAAGGTGAAGTTGAAGAAGTTATAGAATGGAACGCGGTGCTTGAGTGTTATACAATGTTAGGGTTGGTTATGGTCAGGTCACACAAGGGTGGAAGGTTAACCTTTAAGGTCAGAAATACCATCCTAGAACCAAACAAAGTCACTCCTGTATTCTTCACCACGTAAACCTTTTGTCGGGCAGAAACCTGTTATCTTCATATTGTAACTCGTGTAACATATTGTAAACACGGTGCTAAACAACACGCTTTGAACTTGTAGATCTGCATTGAATTTGAATCCTGAAAAGTTTTGGACATATGACGTTTCCACCCTGACAGAGATGATATATTTGGTTGACTGGGGATCCCCAGGGGTGAACACCTGGCCCCTCCTCTATTCCCCAAAAAAAAGGATACATTTGGTGGAGGCGTTTACTACACCAAATCGCTCTACAGGCTCCCAACGCGTCACAACTCATTGCGAGCTTGTAAATGTGCTATTTTCACCCAGCGTTCACCTATTTTCGCAGAATGTTTGTCTATTATGACATGCCCAGAATTAGGGAGGCTATAGGGATCATAGTGGTTAACACAGACCCAAGGTTCCCCATCGAGACCTACCTGTCCTTGAGCAAGACAATGAACTCTGTCTCTGCCCGCTTAGTGTAATTCACTCCGGAAAACAAAGTGAACTGCGTCCCCCCAAAGGGGAAACAGAAAGTGGGCTAATCCTGAATAATGACAAAAGGGATCGTGGTTTGGAGTGAGAAACAAAGGGCCTTATATGCACAGAGCACCTGCACTTATAAATTATCTAGAATTAGTTTCAATTCCGCTTTCCTTTCATATTTGCCACTATCAACTTTAATACTGAGTTGTGTGTTGTATTAAGTTGGTTAGCTTTTTTTAGTAATTATAAAACTCAATGGATTATTATAAAACTCAACCTCGTACTTGACAATCAAGGGTATCTGAGTCTGATGCAAAACAAACAGATTTTGCAAGAGTTCCTTTCCCCAAGCCATCAGACTTGTGGTTGTGAACTTTATACTGTAAAAGTGCAATAATCCCAATTTATGTATTGGAGTGATTGAGTATTAAAGTATATACTCAAATCCTCAGTACACTCAAAGTAACTCTGCGAGTGTACTGGTGTTTGGTACACCATCTGAATTTGGTTTATAAAGATAACCAAACGAAGATCTTAACAGACCGAAAATTCAGAAACATTGTTTCCCATCAAAACTTTTATTGATATTTGAAGACAGTGTGCTGGAGTTTTCTTCTTTTTACGTTCAAAACGGATCAATGAACACTGAGGATCTTACTGTGTACCGTGCTGTACTCCTGTTGTCAGAATATTGTTTGATTCGGGTATGGTTCATTCATGGCAGGTGCCTGTCTTTTCTTCTTCACGCTGGTGGCATTCAAGAAGAACCATAGACAACTACGGTATGTCTGCCGCAAAACAGTGTGCTTGCATACACCGGAAACCTTTGAAAACAGCCGATCTGCAAGCTCACAACTGATTGATTGATTGATTGATTGATTGATTGATTTATTTGTCAGAAATGTAAACAGAATGTGATACATTCAGACATTTTAGGATAACACAAAAGTCCTGTGGTCCTATTATAGCTTGTAGATGGGGCTATTGTCAGAGAATGTTCACCCCAGAATATGGGATGCTACTAGGCTTCATGTGGTTAAGGCCCGGAATGGGTCAAACATGGCACTTGAACACTAGGAAAGCTCATTGGTGTCTCTGTTGGGTGGAGACCTCATTTATCCAAAACTATTTTGTCCAAAAGATTCAACGTCACTAGTTTTTTCAGGAATGCCTGTCTAGGCTAGTGGCGTGTACATGACCTACTTCTTCACTATTGATCACTTGTAATCATGTCATCTTAGGATCTGAAGCCTATTCCATAATATTGTCTCTGTTGTGTGGAACCTCTCATGTTACTTTTCAGAATTCAAATTCAAAAGGATCAGATTGACAAGCTCAGAAGCTTGCGGATCTGCTACTTTTGACGCTTTTGTGCTGTAGTTGCTATGATCAAGTAGGGCGTTAAATTAATTAATGATAAAAAGTCAAGAATACCGAGTTAAAGAGGTTTCTGCCCGACAGCAACGTTATGCCGCCGACTTGGACTTTGTCCTTGTATGTACAGCACAGTAGGCTACGTATGTAGTAATTGATACTCAAATTGCATATTGTTTATCTGAAACATTTATCTTTGTCATGTGTGGTGAACATTCAGCAAAAGAAAAAAATAGCCAATAAGCTGACCACACAATGCGTTGTTGTTGTTGTTGTTGTGAGCTGGGGAGTAGAGGGGTAAAAGGCAATGGAGCAACTAAAGAACCCTGAGGGACCCCCTTGGGGGTCAATAAAGTATATGTAGGTCAGTTGGTCAAAACTAAACTAAAAACAAGAGAAAGTGAAAGTGTTTTGTGTTGAATGATTTGGAGTTACGAAAGAGTCTGAGAACTATTAGTAGGCATTTGTTCAAATCGGCCTCCGGTCCATTTAGGACGGGAACCTCTTTACAGGGTTTTTACCTTCTCAATCCGGGAAACCCTTTTGGGTCCGTTTTTTTTTTTACTTTTAGTTTTCCGGAAGAAGGCATCTGTTAGAATCGGTCTCGGGTCTTAATGGGTCAAATAGATCATTGATCCCCCAGTTAGTTTTTAGTAGTGTGTGTGTGGAGAGGTGGATCAGGTCTGGTAGAGTCAGCAAAGGGCAGCCATCTTGTGTGTCATATGTGACCGGTTGGGTGATAGAGTCACTGACACTTTGACTGCAGCGCCTGACTGACTCACTCCACTCGCTTGCTCGTTTGTTTGGTCGCTGAATATTATTGGATGTCCATTTGACCTCATTATAAGTGCGTTGCCACGGGCAACTGGGTGGGGGGGTAGGGGGGAGGGAGGGAGGTGGGTGAGGGAGGGGGAGGGGGGGTGACGAGTTGCATCATGGGAACGAAACCTGACCTCTCTCTCTCTCTCTCTCTTTTCTCCCTTTTTTCTCCTCTCAGAGGACATGCACACGTGCACAGATGCACACGTGCACACTCTCACACATGCACTTGTGCGCCAGCAACCCACATGCACCCACGGTTTGCCTAAACAAAGATACATTATGGAAGGGCAGTGAGCGGGGAGAGAGAGAGAGAGAGAGAGAGAGAGAGAGAGAGAGAGAGAGAGGGGTGTCCTCCTGAGAGTGGCTTCTTTAAAATCTTAACAGCACTGCAGTACCTGTTTATAATGATCTTATGAATAATCCACATGCGTGCTAAACATATAGGGTACAGTGAGAGAACACACATCTCAGACAATTAAGGTTACTTACTTTTATAGCTTGTTCTCTCTTTCTTTGTGTGTGTGTGTGTGTGTGTGTGTGTGTGTGTGTGTGTGTGTGTGTGTGCGTGCGTGCGTGCGTGTGTATGTAATAATGATGTGTATACAGTTTGATTCTGTGTCTGTGTGTTCTTGTTTACTTGTGTGGATTGCTTTTCCAGGAAGCTGCCATTGTCTGTGTTTGTGTGTGCGTGCGTGCATGCATGCGTGCGTGCGTGTACTTCAGTGAGTGTTCCTGTGTATGTTCTTCTGAGTTTGTATAATTCTCGTACGAAAGGCCCTTATAGCCTTATAGGAAGCTGCTATTGTGTGTTCCTGTACATACATGTACACAGTAAAAACCAGAGTACAGCATACATACAACCAAGTGAACCCGTAAGAGGGTGCAGTATGCGTACGTGTGCGATTTAATGTGTTCCGTGTGCAAGTTTGCGTTGTGCCCGTGTTTATTTATGTATGTTCTGAGCATTGCCAAGAGACCACACGAAAACGTGTGTGTGTGTGTGTGTGTGTGTGTGTGTGTGTGTGTGTGTGTGTGTGTGTGTGTGTGTGTGTGTGTGTCTCTCTCTCTCTCCCTGTGTGTATGTCTGTGTCTATCTGTGTCTGTGTGTGCGCACTGAAGTATACAGTCAAGCTCACACGCATAGCGCCTTCATCTCTGACATAACCAGTTACCATGCATACTGTGCGACTCCTGACTATTATGGGATGTTCTTTGTTTTGTCACGACGTGCCCTGGTATGGAATGGAAGAGAGGGAGGGGGGGCAGGGCGTGTGCGCGCGTACGTGCTGGTGTTTGTGTGTGTGGAGGGTGAGTGGGTGGTGGGGTGGTGGTGGGGAGGGAGGGAAGGGGGGGGGGTGGAGTTTGCGCGTGCATGAGGGGGAGGTATGTGTGTTTTGGAGCGGGGTGGGGGTGGGGGGTGGGTAGTGCGTGCAGTGCACTGAAAAGGGTGTGTGTGTGTGTGTGTGTGTGTGTGTGTGTGTGCGTGTGTGTTTGCATGTGCATGCGAGCATAGCAAGCACAGAGGAGAGACGGGATGAGTGGGGGATGGGCGCATGTGTGTGTGTGTGCGTGCGTGTGCGTGTGAGCAGTGCATGAGAGCATATAATATGTGCATGAGTGTGGAGTGAGTGAGTGAGTGAGTGTGAGCATGCATGTGCCTTTTTTGAGTAGGTAAGAGTATAGCAGATAGAAAATGGCGGTGTGTGTGTGTGTGTGCACACTGTATGGGTGTGCACGTGAGGCCTCTCAGACTGTGTAACTGAAGAAAAAAAAAGACCAGTGGCATGTTTCTTTATTTGTCTTTTATAATTCTCATCCACCCTCCTCTCCCGCCTTGCTCTCCTTTACTCTCATTGACCGAAAAAGTAACATTTTGTGTAAGACGCGTCCAAAGGGATTTGACTTGGTAATGAATGTGCTCTTGACAATGGGCAGGCCTCTGATTGGACAGTGTACGGAGAAATAAAAGAGAGAAAATAGCAGGAAGTAAAAAGCATGAAAATGAGAATCAGAGGCGTAGTCATGGCAACACGAAAAAGCATGAAATAATTTGGGGCGTTGGGAGTGTGTTAAGATATCAGAAACATGCCTTGAAACATCCATCAATGAGGATCGCTGTTGCTCCCACGGCGACAACCCTCACAGGTTGGAATAAACGCGAATAAGATGTGTTCAGTCTGAATTTGTGAGTGACAGAAACACACTTAATCACTTGAACATTCGGGAAAAATAGCAGATCTATCTACAAACTCACAAGGTGAGCATGTAGCTCGGCTCTTATTGGCAAAGATATTTTGGTGTAGGTGGGGAAGTAAATCGTATTAGTACAGAGCCAACTCAGGCCTAGTCTACGTGAATTGAAATGAATGAATGAATGATGAATGATGGATGAATGATGGATGGATGGATGGATGGATGGATGGATGGATGGATGGATGGATTACTTTATTAGAAGTAAAGTTTGCATAGAGATAGTACAGAACAGTACAGTTCAGATACAAGGTCTACTAAAAGGATTTCGACCAAAAAGAAAGCGCGATGGCTTGTTTGCATCGGGGTCCTTTTCTACTCGATTCATGAAAAATCTTGACTAGAGGGTTTAAGACTTAAACCCCCTAGTCTAGAATCATTCATTGTTTTTTTTACTGACACAATTTGGACTGACTGATGTCAGAGATTCTAAAGCCCGTATCAGAGTCAGGTCCGCGGTGGAAGGCTATCCACCGCGGTGTAGTGCCGTGTAGTCTTTTTGAGTCATAAAACTACAACGTTAACGCTCAAAAAGACTACACGGCACGGACCCGACTCTGATACGGGCTTAACCTTACAATTGAGAGTATATGGTGAGGGAAGTGAGACACACAAACAATGCGTGACTATGTGTATTGCATCCGTAAAGCCTGAATTTGTGGACAACATAATAAAGTCTCTGTCTGGTGGAACCCTCATAATTATGTCCCAAACTGTTAACTTTTCAGGATTCAAATACAAAAATAGCAAAAGTAGAAGATCTGCAAGCTCACAACAACGCGTTTTTGAGCTTGCTACTTTTGATGTTTTTTGTGTGATGCTGTAGTACAGTGGTTCTCAACAAGTGGTCCGGAGACCACCAGTGTACTTGACAGGGTTCCAGCGGTCCCCAGCTAAATGATGAAGAATTGGTAGCCAAATGGACCCTTGTAGATCTTTAACTCTTGAGAGCGTAAAATGAAACCAAATAGACCCTTACGAGTTGGTTTCATTTTAATGCTCTCAGGAGCATTATTGTTACTTCAATTACAGAATGTAGACATCATTTGCCTGTTATCCCTCCAATGGTAGGCTTATACCACATCAATACAGCATGGATGGAATTGTGGACAACATCTTATCCAAAGGTTTTGGATCTGAGAGGCTAATTCCCATCGAATGGTGGTCCGTGCCGTGGCTCAAATGCCGAATGAATAATGGGCCTTGATATGAAAAAGTTTGAAAACCACTGCTGTAGTATGATAAGGTAGGGCATTAGTTTATGAAAAAAGTAAAAAAAACACACAAAAGGTGTTAAAATATGGAGATGAGAAGTGTTCTGACTGCAATGATAAGCACAACAGCAGTGGTGAAAAAAGTACTCAAACCTTTTACTCAAGTAAAAGTATCAATACTGCAATATAGAATTGAGTAAAAGTACAAAAGTATTGGCATCAAAATGTACTTAAAGTACCAAAAGTAAAAGTACTCATTATGCAGTGCAATGCCCCATTTCAAGTGTTCAAATGATGTATAAAAAGTAGATCTACAAGCTTGGCTATTTTCAAATAGCCAAAATGTAGGGCTGAAGTGGTTCAAGTATGTTTTTTAATAATGATTATATTACATCTAAAGATGCTTCTCCTTCATTCACGTTGTGTGGATGTAGCCCTGGCCAGGAAGAGTTGATGTCTTCAGGCGATAACCATCGTCATCAGGTGTTTCAACCCTTGAACCGCTACAGTGTATCCGTTACACCCTCCGATGGCAGAGTTGGCAGTGGTGGCCAAATCACTGAGCCTTACCTGATTGCAGGCCGCGGCACGGGACGGAGTGACCGCGGCAAGGGGCGGAGTGAACGCGGCGGTTATCGTGGGCTTCGGTGACGTGTGCAGTGGGGCGACGGTGAGATTCGAACTAGTGATCTCTGGCACTCAAGTCGGCGACGCTATCCATTCAGCCATCAATGCTGATGTTTATCGTGGGCTTGCCCAGGCCTTACGGCCTGGGCATAAATATAACGATTGCATTCACCACGGCTTCGTAACTCGCGCGGCGCTCCGCCGGCCGCGCGGCCCTGGCCCGCTCTTCGCGGCCACTCGCGCCTGCGGCGCTCGGGGGCGAAGAGCAGGACCAAGGTCCGCTGGCCTTCGCACCGCTTGCAATGTCGTGGACAATAATCAAACGCCTCCGCCCACCGCCGCGTTCACTTACGGTAGCGTTCACTCCGCCCCTTGCCGCGTTCACTCCGCCCCTTGCCGCGTTCACTCCCCTTGCCGCGTTCACTCCCCTTGCCGCGTTCACTCCGCCCCGTGCTCCGGTCTGCAATCAGGTATACTTGAAATCACTGCCCGTGTCCTCCTCCTGGCCAAGGCTAAACTCCTCCCTCCTGCTCCATAAATTATATATTTGCCAGACCCAGGGGGTCGGCCTACATAAGGCTTTGTCGGTCGGTCTGTCGGTCGGTCTGTCGGTCCCTCTTTTCCTCAGTGTGCCTGTCCCTTTTTTCCTCAGTGTGCCTGCTCATCTGCCCCTCCCTTCCCTTGCTGGGCTGATTGCCTTGAGTGCCGTCACCTGTACAGGACCAGCTGAGTTGAGTTGGCTGACGAGCTGCTGACACTATAAATTCCTCAGCCCATCTACAAGCTCACAAACATTTCCAGCTGCTCAGCCTATACAATCCTGTGTGTTCATGTGTTAGTTCAGTGCCATACTAGTGAAAACAGCCGATCTACAAGCTCACTACGCTTTGTTGCTGAGACTATAAAATCCTGTGTGTTCATGTGTTAGTTCAGTGCCATACTAGTTTTCATTGCGGGTCTGGCACGACCAGGTGACCTGGTCTAGTTTTTAAACCAACAAGAGGCCCCTCTGGGGAAGTATTGGGTGGGTCCTTCCTAAGGTCTTGAGGTGACATAGGTGCGTAGACATCTCCAGTACTGTTGGATTATTCCTGCCTGGAGCTCTCTTTCGTCTCACCAGCCGGTAAAGCTGCACACTGCACCTGTGACCCCTCTTTTCCACACTTGGTCCTGGTTTGATGTATTTTTGCCTTTTGTGTTCCTGCAGATCTTCTCACAGTGACACTTTAATTCCAATGCCTCCCCAGTTGATGTTGTTTAGGTGAGCCGTCTCGTTAGCTATGATTAATTCCTAGCTGTAAACCGTTATGTTTGTATCGTTGAGTCTCACATACTCCCCCCCTCTCGGGTGACTCTGAGGGTATCTGTATTAATGTCTGTAGCTTGAGTTGGTGCCCTCTCGCGAGTGCTGTGCATAAGGTTGCTAACCTAATACACCCATAATCTAATCTATAATCAAATAACTGTAGCGGAGTAAAAGTACAATGTTTGGTTCCGAGACGTAAAATTGTAATTGAGTACAGTTATGTACTTACACCACTGGACAGGAACCCCATGGTACCATGCACACCACCATATGTTATTGCCCGACAGCAACACTATGGCTGACACTATAAATTCTAGTGGCTGTAGCGCTGGAGGTTAACGTGAGGCGTGGACAGACACGTCACACGTTGAGAGGCCGGAAGGTCACTGACCAAGCGTTGGCTTCTCCATAAAAAGGCTTTTAACAGTGTCAAACTGACCTTTACTTGCACTTCTGAGTCAGTAGAAAAGGAACAATATGTCTGGGTAGGATGTGGGTCATCAATATGTCGACAAATGTGTCAGTGGCAAAGACTTGTCCTTTTGATGTCCACATTTTTGATTTTCAGTTTTACACACCATTATAGTGTTCTTATTTTGATCATAAGACCTGATTACTGAATGTCACTCTCCAGGTTTTCCTCAGAATATGTATGACACTGATATACTATAGTATGAGTCCACTAGTACTAGTGGTTCTCAAACATTTTATATCCCCACTGTTTGATCTCATCTTCAAGGTGAGAGGATATTATACAGGCACTGTCCAAAAGGTTAAAAGGAAACCACATTTATTATATGAGCCATGCTGGACGAAGTTGCAATACAATAAACAATATATTGTCCATGTCTAACAAAAACTAACTTTTCAGTGTTATCCATATTGCCTCTAAGATTATTGGACGGGACCTACCACACCCACACTTTCTTATATGAGCAATAAGGCCAACACACGTTTAGTGATTTACAATTTAGGCATTTAGCAGACGCCCTTAATCCAGAGCGATTTACAATAAGCAAGGACTGCAATAGTAATAGTAATATTAGGTAAACCAAGAACCTATCATCAGTCAGCAGAATAACCGTAAAAATCAATAATCAGTAGATTGAAACTATACACACTTATAGGATGCCAGGTCAACAATGACCTGGCACTCACAATAACTAGTAAGACGCCTCAGAGCGACATCGCCCTAAAGGGTGAGGTCGCGCCATGTCTTGGCCATCTGGCCAGTGTGATGTATATCGGACCAATTACCCATATATGGAGACCCGTGGTACCCATATATGGAGATCCATGTACTGTATATGGAGATCTGTGAGAGCTGTGAGTGCCCAAACATGCTTACTCAAGTTATTTGTTATGTGAAAGTCCTATGATATCTATGACATCTGACATCATACCCTTGTATGCCCATACATGGAGATCCCTGTCTGTAGAACCAGCACAACAGATATGGGCTGTCTTGGCCATCTATGGATTCTGTTAGTGTGGTATGTGGCTGATGTAGCCTCCATATATGGGCATTCCCATATGAAGTCCTGTTAGATTATATGGGCTTAATATTGATGACATCAGGGAACTCCATATATGGGCATAAAAGGGATTCTGTTAGTGTGACATCACAGTGTGACATCACAGTGAAGCCAGAGCGTCAGTCAGCATGTGTAGTTTCACATATTAAATTGCGACCTTTGGTTGCAATAAATGACACTGATCATCCCCTATACCGTACATCATCACCTTAGACTCATGTCATCTGCACAAAGATACCAAACTAGCAATGTTATGTTTATGAGTTTTTCTGTTGGAACAGACTGTGATGAATTATCCCTGAGGGGACAATAAAGACAAGTATTATCATACCACAATGTAGGGGAAGAAAAGTCCTGTATTCATAACTTTACTTGAGTTTTACTTTTGGTACTTTAAAGTAAGCAAAAGTACTCATTATGCAGAATGAATGAGCCATTTCAGAATGCCCCAGAATTTGTCAAAATAACATCCAAATGGACATTCTCAACTATAAGGTAAAACTGCTTCACAGATTGGACAGTCACTTGAGTAAATGTACTTAGTTACTTTCCACCACTGAAGGTGAGTTAGTTAGGCACTGTAAAAACAAAAGGGGAAAAACATTTATGAAAGCTGAGGTAAATATAACCGGCGGTGGTAAATAAAGGAAAATGGGACGATAGTTTTTTTGTTATTGTCTAAAAGCGGTAGATTCAAGGGTCAAGGTTCGTTACCTTGCAAAACTTCAACTTCTGCAACGTTGGACTATTGTATTCTTGACCAAATGAGGTACGGTATGTCACACATATATGTATGCCAGGAAGAAATCAAATTCAACCATATTATCGTTGCTGTCGGCCAGAAACCTCTCCATATATTAGCTTTTTGTGTTTTTTTTGTGAATTAACTCCCTAGTACTAACATGATTACAAGTGATCAATAATAAAGAAGTAGGTCATGTAGACATATGGCCCAGACAAGCATTACTGAGTAACATGATACCTTTTTATTTATCTGTCAAAATGTACACTTCTTGGGAGGGGGTTGTGGGGGAGGTTCTGTGTTTGTCTTGTGTGTTTGTTTGTTTTTTCTTCAGAAAACTAGAAGGGTTTCTTTATTATCACTGTGTATCCTATTCTCTAAGCTGTGACAATCCTTCAATGCAAATTATGTTAAAATAAATTAAAGTAACAAAAACTGCATAATAGTAGGGATTTTTGATTTCGTAATATTTCAGTCAAGGTCATCTTAATCCCATATGAAAACCTTGTCCTATACAGTGCCATTCAATCTAAAAGGTACAGTATTAGGCGGCCCCTATGTTGTGATCAAATAGCATGAAAAGCCTCCAGAACTGTGTCATTTATATTCATTGTGGCATGATGAACTCTGTGCACCCATACATAGAACATATTGTAGCTCCACCTACACAGTATCTCATTTGCCGATCGTCCGCCCTGCTACTGTGAGAGAGAGAGAGAAAGACGGTAAAAGATTGAGAGAGAGACACAATGAGAGAGACAGACAGACAGACAGACAGACAGACAGACAGACAGACAGACAGAATGTGTGTGTGAGAGAGCGAGAGGCAGAGAGAGAGAGACATACATAGGGGTTGTAAAAGTGCATTTAAGACATCACAGAGACACAGGAGGTGCATTTGTCAGCACCTTGGGTGGAACGGTTTGTGGAAATCACACCAAGTCCACTTGAACTCACTGTATAGACGGATAGACCAGACAGGAAATGACTGAGTGACTGACTGAATGAGAGAGAGAGAGAGAGAGAGAGAGAGAGAGAGAAGGCGAATTAGCACAACGACTACTACAGATTGGCAGGCCAGGCATTGAAGGAGGAGGGTGGGGTGGGGTGGGGGGTGTGGGGGGCAGGAGCTCTGCATATTATGGGATGTTGCGGTGTTGTTAGGCGGGGGGAGGGGTGGAGGCTGGGGAGGGGAGGGGGGGAGGGAGCTGACTATTATGGTCTGGCCTAGGCCTGTTTTTGCGTGTGCGCGTTGTGCGCGCACACACACCCCAACCCTTCCCCCCTCCCCCAAGCCCGCGTGAGGAGGCGTGTGCATGTGTGTAATGCGTGTGTGTGTGTGCAATTACCCAGGGAGCCTTGCGTGCGTGCACTGAGATCATGGCTTTGACGCGTGCACAGCAGCAAAGGACTCTATGGCAAGGATATAGTATACTGTATATCTTCAGGTGCAGAGTGAGTCATGTACAACAGAGAGGGAGGTTACTGTAGTTGGTAGACAGACAGGAGAGCCATATAGTCGAGACGTTATTGGATCTCAGCTGAGTGGCTGACAACTGATCATAATCTCAATAGTGTATGATAAACACGACAGAGAATATCTTCGCCATTATGTACAGTATATGTATACAACAGCAGTACATAGGTGTGTATACTTGGCACTTGCATGTGTGTATAATGAACGCACACACATGCTCTTACAGTATATGGTGTACGTATACAAGTGGGAGTTCTATGGGCGCTTGACATTATTGAAACAAGTGTTTCCCCTGTACAGGTAGTATCATCGGTAGTGGGTACCGACTGTGAAACACTGAATGGTGCCCACGGTCATTTCTGACCTTTCACTGTTATCGTTGATTACAATGAGATACAAAAGATACAAAGATACTTGTAGCTTTGTATAACTTTTATCTGTATCTGAAGTTGAAACCAGCTCAACTTATTTGTAGCTTTGGTCACTGGCATCCATTGAAAATGAATGATGGCCTGTATTTACTCCATTGTAAACGCAGTATCAAGAATACTGAACACAGCAACAATTGCAAAGTGACAATTGCATTTGCCCTTCTTGAATCATTGCGATGACAAAGTCACCCAAAGTTTAACAGGATGTTATTGGATGGCCTGGTGGTTATTGAGGCCTACCTGCAGCGCAGGCCACTATTTGACTGACATTTGCATTCCAACACCATTAAGCCTCATTGGGAGCCATTCAAATTCTGGCTATCCAGGACAATGTTGTTGCCCTTAGCATGGAAATCAACTGGTGAACAACTGGTCAGATTTCCACCCCAATTTCAAAAAGACATATTGTTTATTCAACTGTTGATTATTTTCTGAACTGAAAGTGGTCAGACCCACATTGTTCTGCAAGACAAAAGTAAAATTTCTGGACAAATATTGATACTGTACATGTTGATTTAACATACTTTCACAAATATTTGTGAGTCACAGCTGCCTGGAAATAAAGACTACTATTCCTCTGAGATTGTGAAACCATCCCATGATGGTTTGACTGGTTTGGATACTGGTTTGAACCCTGTCTGCGAGTCAACATATTCCAAACCCTGTCACGCCCTGGGAAATATCCAATCAAAAGCGGAAGCATTGCGGTCAATATGATTTGCCAGTGAATTCATCATTTGTAGATTTTGCCCGATGGCTTTTCAGTAGAACTGGATGACCACGAAGGCTCTGTTTGAGCAGGTTGTGAGAGGTGGTACTAAATGTTAAGCTAGGCCTCCACTTAGTACTCAGTCTGTGTTACTCTGTAGCTGCCGCTTGGCCTAATGGCCTAGTTGTAACAGACACAGACTGCCCCATTACAATGGGGAAAAAAAGTCCCCAGGAATTTTTCATGTTATCCCTTTAACCTTGATGTCTGACTGTACCACGTGCTGTTTTGGTTATTCTACTGTTAGACTGAAGATAGATTCTTGGTTTAACTACAGTATGATCCTAGATTACTATTGCCATGCATTTGATGTATTACCTTTTTACTGTCCTTGCTTATTGTAAATTGCTCTGGATTAAGAGTGTCTGCTAAATTCCTATATTATTTACATTTCTGACTAATAAAGTATTCAATCAATCAATCAAAAAAAGACACTCAAGTTAAATCCCATTAATGTGCAATGTTTCCATTAATAATCACATATCCTTGAGCACGGCACTGAAGACAGTTTCAGTGAAGACAGAGCTCACTCATGGTAAGTAACATTGGATCACACTGGAGTGTCAGCTACTGTAGATGACTCAAACGTAAGTGTATCTCTGCCCTCAACACTCATGTTTCAATCATCTGTTCTACTCCCATTGTCTCTGTTTCACATGGGAGATAATGTACTACGGTGCGTGACATTAGAAATAATTGCTTTGCATCACGGACACTAATCCGCATTACATCCGCGTACAGTACTTCTTGGTGTGTCACATTTCAACCACTTACTTGTGTTTTCCGTGTACTACTGCGAGCGAGAGCATTATCTTAGTAAAGAGACATACCGTACATCCTCCTGTGACCCTGTCTCTAATTATATTTATATTATTTATCTGTTGACCTTCTAGAGACAATATATGAAACACTCAAAAATCCATAACGAGATACAATGAGAGACATGTCATATTGAGATACAGAAAGAAAGCCATGTGAGCCTGATTCAAACCCAAGACTTTGAGTGCTGCGGTATGGGTATTAACCAACCATTAATCCCTATATGCTTCGTCATGCAACGCATAGCGAAGATGGCCGATCTACAAGGTCACAACCCGTCACGCTGCGGGCTTGTAGATCGGCTATTTTTGCCAAATGTTTGCCTATTGTAACTTGCCCAGAACAGGGACGCTAGGTGGTTATCTCCCTATAGAGCTTCACTAGCACCACCACATTTCCAGAATCACAATCATCTTTACTGTCACATCGCAGGTTCACAGGTGTAAAACAGCGTGTGAAATTCGGCTTTGTCAGCAGAGATCCCATCATTTAATGTTTCTTTGTCCCGCTCTTTCAGGCTTTACCTTGTGGAATACTGTAAATGTATCGGAAATGCTAAAGTTGGACATGGACACACAATGACGTTCTGTCACTATGTATATATTATACAGTATTTAGCTGTCAATCACTCTCTGTCTGTGTCGTGTCTGCTATGACAGTGATGAAATGGTTTCTGTGCGTCCTCCTCATCTGGACCATATATAGGAGATATAAAATGGAGATGTTGTGCTGAGGAGGAGGGGGGTGGAGCCGTAAGGAAGTATTATGGTATGCATTTTGGCTTACATGGTAATCTGACCCCACCCGCACCTCAATGCTTATCTCCATGGCAACCAACCAGTGACACACAGGAAGACTATTATGGTCTGTAGTTTCTTTTCTCCACATTCAACACCCCCCCCCCCCCCCCTCCCACTTGCCTTTTTCTTCAGATGTGATATTATTATTATTATGTGATGTGTGCTCGTCTGTGTGTGTGTATGGGGGGATGGGTATACTCGAGCACGGGTTTCTATGACAACAGCCCCCATATCCTTCTGATTGGTGATTATGGGATGTTACCCCCCCCCCCCCCCTCCCCCTCCATACCCCCTCCCCCCTAAATGCACACATGAACGCTGTGTCCACACAGTGAAGGAGAAGGAAAGTGTGGGGGAGGGGGACGGAGAGAAAGACAGAAAAAGAGAGATAGAGGTGGAGAGAGAGAGAGGGAGACAGAAAGAGAAGAGAATAGAAGGGAGGGAGAGAGAACTTTAGAGGTCGGCGAGTGCAGTTGATTTCCGGGTTGTTCTGTATGGCGCTCGGTGTCACTGTGTCAGTGAGTGAGTGAGAGAGAGAGAGAGAGAGAGAGAGCTCTCTACGCCTTGAGAGGGACAAAGGAGGTGCTGGAGGGAGGAGAGAGAGAGGTAGACAGAGAAAGAGAGAGAGAGAGAGAGAGAAACGTCAAAATGAAGGTGTGCTGAGTCAGTGACGATGACAATGGACGAGATAGCAGAGGAAGAAGAGAGATAGAGGATCATAGATAGACAGCCAGCCAGACAGGAAGGGACGAGCCTACCCAGTTTGTAATGAGTTCAAATGGAAAGTGAAAGTAGGCTACAGCATAACATACTAACACGCTTGCGCCATACTACCCCACCACCAGAAATGGCCGAGATATCGAAACGTGAATGAGATCACTTTTTAAATTAAATTATGCCGCTACTGCGTAACACAAGCAATTGTGGAACATAAACATGACCCTAACTCTTTAAATTACTTATGATTGTTAAAACCCAGAATTAAAAACTTGAATGATGACCTGGGTTAGAAAACTGCATGTTTTCATGTCTACACCGCCTGAACGTGTATTAGTCAATGGTGGGAACCTTCGTCTCAGCTATTTTCCCACCATTGACTGCAATACATTTCAGAGTAGTAGGAGTAGAGCCATGGGGATGGACAGTGTGCTTCTCAACTCTGGGGAACCTGCTGCTGATTCTTGCCATCCATTCAGGGACGATGTCAGACCTGGGACACTCACTCCATTCACCACCAGGTGAACGCAATTATACCACCACTTGGGTGAACGGAAAACTACCTGTATTCCCCGGGCGGGATGGAGGTGGGGGGGTGTTAGGCCCCATGCTTTCTGGCTTTGGCAAGCATGTTAACAGAGGACTTGAACCTAATATACAGAGATATGGTTTGGAATATAGGGCTTTTCCCACTCTTGACCTTCTCTGACTGGTCTGGGTATGGGCTAAAAACTGCCCTTTGTCTGTGACGTCAGACATCTTATGATGCTTGAGCTATGTTGACACCCAGACTGGTTTAAGTTATCAACAGATAACACACACACACGCACGCACGCACGCACACACGCACACACACACGCACACACGCACACACACACACACACACACCAAATGTGTTCTATTTCTATTATTATATAACAGGCCCTTCTTGATTCCCCATATATACAGAGGTTTCATTCAATGTACTATCTGCCCTTTGGTGACCCCGAAGTATGAACAACTGCTTGCAGGTAACTTCCCATTCTCTCTCTCTCTCTATAGTATGTTCATATCATGTGTCTTTAAAGCAATGAGTCAAATGAATGTGCTCTGGCGTGTACAGTACAGTACAGTGCATTGCCGTGCCTGCGCATACATGCAAACATGTACACTGAAGTTAAGCAGTCATGTGGCACACAGTTGCCATGTGACGACAGGCTTTTTCCTTTTTTCTTTCTCTCTCCTGTCTCTCGCTCTCTCTTTTTGGAGTTATGCTTATTGTGGGATGTCAGTGACTGCGCTCATTACTATTATGGGATGTTGCACGGGGGTGGGAGGGGGTGAGCGTCTCCATGGAAACGCCGGTTGCTAAGGGGGGGGGGGGGGAGTGGGGGGGTGTATGGAGGAATGGGGAAGAGACTGTAGTGAGAGGAGGGGAGGGGGGGGGGGGTGAGTTGACTATTATGGTCTGTACGTTGCAAGGTAACTATGCAGAGTGGGGGAGGGGGGTATTATGGGATGCCTGCCCCCCTGATCTCTTTGTGTGTGTGTGCGCGCGCGCGGGGTGTGAGTGCGAGAGAAAAGAAGAGACGGCGTCGTGTGCGCACACACTTAGCACGGATTAAACATTATATATAAATCGAGAACACGAACATTTTACAAATAGTTTAAATACCGGCATCCTCGTAAAAAAGCCGGTGCTTCCAAGTATTGATTGGGAGGGAAGGAACTAAAACAAACAAACAAAGAGGAGTTTATACGGGTTTTGTGTGTAAAAATCAAGTTGGTGAGTATCATAGTTTCTTTTTGGATACGTTGTTTAGTGATTGTCATTGATGTCCACGGCGGCCACACAAACTGTGTGTGTTTTAACATACTATAATTCAATGATTGAGAAGCAGAACCTGGCCACCGGTCAGGTTCTCAGCTAGCACGCATGCTAATGGGACAGGAGGGGGGAACTTAGCTCTGGTCCATAGCGTTAGAAGGAGTTCTCCTTAACGCTATGTCACCCATGAGCCCTTGCGCCGTAGGAGACGCTGCGCACCCTCTCGTCTGTAGTAAAAATAAAGAATACAGTTTAGCTACTCACCAAAACAAATACGTCCTTAGGGAACTGAAAGCCTGCTTTCCTTAGTGGGAACACGCTGAGCCTCCCACCTCACGTCTAAAATACACCTTTTAGTCAGAAAAGAAAATATTTCACCGGAAGGCAAAATCTAGTCAATGGAGTTTTCTATTGACAAGATCTGTAGAGGGCGGTGTTGAGTACCTAAAACTTCCGGTGAAATGTTCTCTTTTCTGGCCAAAAAGTGTATTTTAGACGTGAGGTGGCGGGCTCCCAGTGTTCCCACTAAGCAAAATAGGCTGTCATCATCTTAGAACCGTCTTTGTTTTGGTGAGTAGCGAAAGTGTATTTTGTATTTTAACTACAGACGAGAGGCTGAGCACCGCGGCTGTGAGCGCAAGCCCAAGGGCTAATCGGTGACATAGCGTTATAAGGAGAACTCCTTCTAACGCTATAGTATGGACCAGGGCTAGCTATGAGTGAGAGAGAGAAGGCATGTCATCCGAACGCACGGGGATCAGAGATGGTGGTGCATGTGTGTGTCCGTGGCGTGTAACGTTCACGCACACGACGTTTCAACTTGCTGCTAGTGTTTGGATTGTCACCATCAACCCTCTAGTCTCACTGCTGCCTGCTAGCTCCAAGCAAGCAAAGCAAAGCCGGGCAAGAAAAGTTGGACGGCTTTTTTTTTTTTTTTTTTACAAGGGAGCACGTGTGGCGATTGTTTATGTTATCCTGTTGTTTTTTTTAAACCGGATTGGTGTTTTTCTACGTTCGATGGTGCTAAATATTGACTTCAGTTTGCTTTTTTCTGTTCTTGTCTTTATTTTTATTTCATTGGGAACCTGGCCGTGCTCACTGTGCCGTGCGTGTCATCCCCTCCGCACACACTCAACACGCACGCTACGCTACCACCACGACTTGGGACTATCAAAGAAGACTGGGATATAGTTAAAAAAGGAATACTGGGGGGAAACAACTTTTATTTTAGTTAGCCTAATGAGTTATTTTTATTTAAAAAAAAAACTAGCTAACTAAATTAAATAAAAGTTGGTTGCTGGGGTTTTTGGAGGGGGAGACCGGCTTGTGGTTCCGGCTGCTGCTGCTATGTCTGGAAGTGAGGACGACAGAGATGACTTCGCAGCCCCGGAAGGTCGCTTAATGCACGGTAAGAAAGAGCACTTTGATCCGCAAACCAACCAACCAAGGCACCGGCTTGGTTTGGGTAGCTAAGGATGCTAACTCAGTTAGCCACCGGTCAAACAGCTCGAGCTTCATTTGTGACGCTTGTGAGAGAGGCAATAGTCCAAAAATATCAGATCTACAAGCTGACAACGCGTCGCGGTGCCACGCGTGGGTAGCTTGTAGATCAGCAGCCTCCCTCCTCGGGAGCGACGCCGATAAACGAAGCTAACTACCGGGCTAGCGCTAAGCTAAGTAGGTTTAGCTCGGAGCGGTGCGGTGGTTTGTAACATAACACCTCCATTCAAGAGCCGCTCCGGTGTCGTTCTCTTGGCTTTTAATGTCATTAAACTATGCCTTTTTAAAACGTAAAGGCTCTAAACGTTTGAATGGAGGGGTTTGTGTTTGTTGTCACTGTGGTGGAATGGAAGTTGAACGTCGTCGCCGCCGCCGGCCCGCATTCATAATCATTTCACACCGGCATTTTCCCGGCAAGTAGAGAGAGAGCGGCCTTGCTTTAGTTCCTCCTCCACCGTATCGCACCGCTGGCTTCTTGATTCTTTCTTTACGTGTCGATGACAAGATGGAGGCTCAGCCAGTGAGCTTGTTAGGCTGCCGTGTGACGTCGTCCGCTTAAACTAAAACACCCACCACCGTCCTGCGCGTTGTGTGCCGTAGCCGACTGGCGTGGGAAAAACAGCCGACCCACAAGCTCACAGCGCGTCGCGGAAGCGACGCGCTATGAGCTTGTAGATCAGCTATCTTTCGCCGCGCGACGTTAAAAAGGAAAGAAAACCCCAGTTGTAGCGCTCCGTTGCCGGCCCTCTTCTTCCTATTGCTCCGCTGTTTGAATTCTGCTGCTTGAGTTGAGAAGAAGTCAATAAAAATGATGGGTCTTTCTTTTTCATTTATTTCTTGATTATTTAAGAAGGAATAGTTTTGTTTTCCTTTTTATATTCTATCTATATGGTTGTTTTGGTCTGCTAACACATGGTTTGGTTCGTGTGTTCATGGTTTTTATTTTATGTTTTACGTAACGCAGCTCGCTCGCTGGCTGCTCTGGCAATCGAGCACGCGCGTGCACGTTTAGGAACAGAAAGTACTGGAGCTGTGCGCGCGCGTGCGTTAGCCTCACACGGCTAGCTTAATGTTGTCTATTGCTGCCTGTGCTGTAACACTTTGTCCACCTTTTGCCCTACATGCACCTTCCATAAGTTATTATTAAATAATGACTTTCCCCAAATAAGTTTTGTCAATGACTCACTGGGTGTCCCAACAAAACCCAATTGTTGTTGAATTAAAAAGTTTGCATTCCAGCACTATGGGTACACATAACATCCTCTCAGGTTTGACCTATACAAAGCCCAACATGTTATTGGATCTTCATAGGAGCATCTATAAATGAACACAGTTGTTATTCTGCTATCAAGACAGACATATGCTTGACTTTGAGGCAAACAAGGTTGTTTGGATTGGATATATATTATATCCCACAACCTAATTAGAATCGCCCCAAAAAATAGTGTGTATGCTGGTATGCTGGTTGGTCCGACCGTCCATCTGTAACTCCACTTTCAGCAGTTGCTCAATTGTCTAAAAAACACAATACAAAAATCAATAACGCATGTACCTTGCCCAACATCAACTTTATCACCTTCAGATGTGTCTCTACTTCTCATAATCCCCAAATGTTTAAAATATTTTCCCAAATTTTGGCCTGTAGGCGGCTGTCCTGTGATGCGATTTACATCACAAATGGGCGTCAACATCACAGTCTGTCTGCTTCACACCAAGGGGCTGTAGGCTAGTATATATTATATATATAATATATATATAATATATATATATATATATATATATATTCAAGGACAGTTTACACTGTCCCCAACACCTCTGAATGGACGATACAAACTGAAACTATCCCCTACAAACCCCTTTTCACCTTGAATCTCGAACCTAGAATGTTTGGTATCTTGACTGCTGGCATCCTGAGTTCTCATTGTAAAGCACATTGACGCATCTTTACTACTATGGATGAATCGGAGTCTTGATTGTTCTATAATATCATGGACATCAGAGGAACTGGACTTGGGCCTTTATAGGGACTAGGGATGCTCCGATCACGTTTTTGGAGGCCGATTCCGATCACAGATTTATTTTGTCATGATCTGCCGATCGTGTCATTAATTGAATAAATCGGCTAAATCGTCCACCGATCGATCGGAGCATCCCTAATATTAAGGATAAACATTAGGAGATTGCAGGTCCTTTAGTATCCAATTCAACTTGTACGAGTTGAAGCTGAGGTTACATTCAGTCCTACAGATAAATATTGTGAAAATAGCTGATCTAGCTTGTAGATTGGCAAAGCCGATAGAGGCAAAGCTGATACCGATCAAAGCCGTTACAGGCAGTATCGGCCGATCACCGATCTCTCACCGATCAATCGGCACACATCTATTAGGGCTCCAGTCTACTGTTCGCTTTCTATTCTAACGAAGTGGTTGATTCTATCAGTCTACCTGGCCTCCAATTATGCATCACTCTAGATAAATTGTCACCAATTACCTGGCTAATATGAAAACCAGCTTCTTGGGATGACAGTTCAGAACCACTCACCTGCAACACATACTGTTCACCAACATGCCCTAGTACTAGTGCTGTATGTGTGTGTGTACCTTTGTATGCCATGTCAGATCAGGCAGTTTCACACAGGCCTCTGACTCTTGTGTTGTCTATTGGGGCACGATTTTAAGGTGATTTTTATATTTGGTTAAAATGTGTTCCAATAACTTTATCCTGATAGTATAGTAATCATTGATAGTGTTAACAGGAGTCTCTCCAGCTCCTTTGTAAACAGAAAATACATTTTCTTTTTGGGATGTAATTTTTTATCCAATCAGGAGAGAGGATTTGGAAGTGATGAAACATGTAAATGATCCGACAAAATCTGATATTGAAACACAAGCTGTGAAATGATGTCAGCTGATGATTCGGCTTATTAAAAAGCTTGAGAGACCGGGAGAGCCACTATCAAACATGTATAGCAATTATCTGAGAATATAGCGCTTTACATTTTTAACAATAATGGTTACAAACCTGTCTGAATACCTTATAATCAACTCTTGGGGCCTAGAAACACTGACCCACATTGGAAGGTACGGAACGCATACACACCTGTTTTCGTCCCCAACACTGAATTGTCCCCGACTCCCCGTTGACCCAATTTTACAGATGACGAGGAAGAGGAGATGTCGGAGAATGAGGCTCCCAAGGTGAAGAAGAAGAAAAAGGCAAAGAAGAGTCGAGACAGCAAGAGCAGTAAGAGGCGCTCGCGCAGAGAAGTAAGGACACCATGTTTGTTTCTGTCATGTTTTGCTTTCTAAATACTACACACAATCACACATCTGCTTTTACGAGTAACACACACTGTCCATTGAGCATTTTGAACAAAAACGTGTTGCGTTTCTAACTGTAGGTACACTGCAGTGTAAATGAGTAGGCATATGCAAAGGCAGGCAATACTGCTATGTCCACTGATCACAAAAGTTTACAGCATGACCTTTTCCACATTTGACTTGAGTAGAGGGTGTTGGCTAGTCATCATTTGTATTACTAGCCTCAGTTCTATGGTAGGATCTTTTGACAATGCAACCTAGAACGATACTCAGATTCATCTTATTCTCTGTTGTGAGCAACTAGTCCACATTTTCTGTCGCCGTATTATTCGTCCCTATAGAAACACGTAGCCTTGCCTTTTAACATATCCTTAACTTCTTAAAAGCTAAATCCCTCCTTTTCCTTTCTCCTCTTTAGCAGGAGTTGGCCATCAGCTCCCCGGAGCCCATGGACGTTGCCGGGCCAGGGGTGGAAGAGGACGCGCCTCCCGTCCACCGCTCCGACAGCGAAGGCAGCGACTACACGCCCGGACGCAAGAAGAAGAAGCGAGCGAGCAGCGGCAAAGAGAAGAAGAGGAGTAGCACCGGGGCCGACAGGAACTCTGCCTCCAAGAGGAAAGACCCCGAGCCAGAGGAAGAGGAGGACGACGATGACGACGATAACTCGGTGAGGAAGACTGAGTGACGTGATGAGGGGTCAGGTTGGGGGGGTGAGGAAGAAGAGGAGTACATTCAATTCAAGTACTGTGCTCCACTTGTATGTGGCGTACAGTTGGCAGCCATGGTATAGTACCAGATGTGGTTGGGTTTACTGTTGGACTGGTACACTGTGAGAGCTGGGAGAAGGATGAGACCGTTGAAAGTGGACCAGTATTACTAATATCCACTATGTTAGAGACCGGCGGTTCTGAACTAGTGTTGCACTCAGGCCTGAACTCAACTTTGATCATGATTCAGAACCTGACAATATTACTCTTGTTAAAGCTGTTCCAATGCCCATGTGACCCTGTTGGAATGTCTGGTGACGCACTCAAGCGTGCTTTTTTAGTAAAATTGTCCTGGGGGTACTGTCAGCGATGGTGCCTGGTATACCTATGCAGCAGGGATAATGCATGTAATTATCTTGGACCTTCTTTTTTTTGACTGACGCGATTTTTGGTACAGGCCCTCTCAATTCCAATTAATTCTTTAGATCCAAATGATTGGCGACAGCGGTTCTTGGGCGTATGACGTCCATATCTAATATGGATATTTCTGTAGAGAGAAAGACGGGTAGAAAAAAATTGATGCTGTTGAACAAAGAGATGGGTCTGACAGACAGACAGAGAGCCAGCCAACCAATGGGGGCTCTCGTATTTAATGACACTTATGCAAGGGGGAGGGGGGGTGTGGGTATAAGGCATATATGCAGTTACCATGGCAACCCCACAGCCTAGCTGCTGTGCTGTGCCTTTTCTCTTGACCCTTTTTTTTGTTGTTGTTAGATAAACACATTCTTGATTGTTTCGTGGAACACGCCAGTCCACTCGCCTGCTCTACGCAATTCATTCTCTTTAAACAAGGCAGGAACAGGCACTTACTTTTATTGAGAGAGTCAGTCGGTAGTCAGAGCAGGAGACACAATGTAGAGCTGAGAGCAGACTCGGGTCGGTGGTGGGACTCGATCCTAAAATGGTAAAAGGTGGGTCCAAAATCACATTTATCAATTGATAAATGTCTGATTTTGACTACATAAACGTTTTTCAACCCCCAGCCTCAGTGAACAATTTGGAATGGATTAAGAAGCTCCAGATAGGGTGAGAGGTAACTTTACTCTCTGGTGGTGGATTCAGGACATAATAAAGTAAGGCCTGATTTGTACTTATTGAACAATGGTGTCGTGTGTCGAAAATAGCCGATCTCCAAGACGCAATGCGTCGCATCTGCAATACATTGTGAGATAAGAGAACGGTCAGCCACAGACAAAACCACGTAGTCTTTTTATTCAAAATGTTATTCATAATTTTATGTGGTAGAATGGCACATTGCTATAACATTATTATTTTTCCAAAGGTGCCACAAACTAGTAATTTGCTTTCTGCATGCTAGTCACCCCAATGCATTGTGTGAGTGGACATGATTGGGCAATATGGACTCCATTATAACACTGGACAAATGTGGAAAGCTTTATTTCCTGGTCTCAGATATATGAAAAAGAAGGTACAGAGAAGGGTCATTGTTAATCCACCTGACATGAGTAAACCTCTACATTCTATATGATTGAAGAGCCACTTCAAATATTGTATTTGCTGTTGTAATGAATTTCCTTCAGGCATAAGAGTGATGTAGCCCACTTGGCAGCAGTCATACTAGCTGGCCCCTTATTGGCCAATAACTTAATGTCACTGGTGTCTGGTCAGTGTCGGAAGAATTCAGTCTGCCACGGAGGGCCCAGACAGTGTGCAGGTTTTCATTTCAACCAAACACTACACCAGCTGACCTGACGCCAGTGAGTTCTTGACTGCATCACACGTTTTTGTTCAATTCTTTTTAAATTAATGCAATGTTAGTGCTGCTGATAATGGCTTGCTGATATGACTGTCAGTTAGGCCTGGGGTTTATAAACCTTTTATGTCACAGACCTCCCAATTTGACTTTCATTATAGGCCATCGACCAACCATAGCAAATGTTTCTGTCCAAGGGCCCTGATATACAACAAAGTTTTGATTTAAAATGATCATAAAACAATGAGAAATGGAGTGTTATTCAAACAGCATATTATTAGAAAAGTCACTCATACATTTTTTGTGTTGTGATAATCTCAAAGGAATTTAATTATAGTGAAATTAAATTACTAATTTGTCTGGGGGTGTCCTCTGGACCCCACTTAGAAAGCCACTCTGAATTAGGCCATATCTCCCTATAGCTGAAGATGAATATTAACGGTAATTTATAATTAATCTTTTGTGCGAATGATGGCACACCACCGACTTAACAACTGAGATGGAACGAAGCACAGAGGATTGAAGTGCCTTGCTAATATACACCCAGAGAGTGACACATGTGAGGTTTTTAACAGCTTGGCCACGGGCAGCTGGCATTAAACATGCTATGTGTGAAACCAAGGAGACTGCATTAGCTCATTAGCCAGGCTTAAATAATTCAGCCTGAGATGGGCAGCATCTTGTTTTGTACATGCGTGGTCGTCTTTGCCAAACCGAGCTCTGCCTCCACACTTTGTTCATCAGATCGATGGATTAGATTAGCATCGATGAGGTTCCGGCGGCTTGGAGAGCCGCAGCGACACTCTCGGGCTGACGGGCTGCGCTGTTTTGTTGACGGTGACGCAGGCTGACTTTGATGCATGCTGGTCTTGTTTAGTGCTAGTCCACACTTGTGGGAGTCTCACTTTGTGTGCTCTGCGTGCTTTGTTTCCCCCCCTGGCATAGTGGCATCCCAGTTGGAAAAAAAAAACGGTGTCCAAAACTGTCGCAGGAAATGGATAAAAGAACCGGTGTCTCTTCATAATTTCATTGGTTCAATATTTATAAAACCCACACAGAAGACTTTCACTCAGATATTTTCGAAAAATGGCAGCTCTTGAGCTTGAAGATCGGCTATGCGTGTCATAAGCATCATGCTTCAGATGAGTGCCAACATATGCATGGGTGGTTTCTGTTTGCCAAGTACGAGGTGGATGTTGTATTAAACACTTCACTGACACAAGGGCTACTGACAAAGCACCCAGGCCATATACAGGACATAATTCAGGCTGTAGACTATACACTTGGACAGCTGAAAAGGCTTGCCGCTTAATATTCTAGGACGTAAATGCTACTGCGACAGTGAAAGAGGTATTGTAGTACCCATGTTGTAGGTATTGAAATAATAATAAAAACAATTGAGGAAAGAAAAGTGAGCTTGGTTTTCTCCATGGACAAATACCCTCTAAATGTTTCATTGATTGACAGCCAGAATAATAAAGGGTGATCTGTGTGTGTGTGTGTGTGTGTGTAGGAGCCTAAGACATCGTCCCAGCTGCTGGATGACTGGGGAATGGAGGACATCGACCACGTCTTTACAGAGGAAGACTACCGCTCCCTCACAAACTACAAGGCCTTCAGCCAATACGTCAGGTATGTATGCACGGCGCGCACACCCTTCCACACACCATGGTTAAATCCCTGAAGGGAGGATTTGGGTTTTGTTTGATTGAACATTAAAATAAACCATGCTCTGAAAAATGCTCATGCCGGTCCACCCATCTGACCACTAAACACGGCAACCGTGTACTTCACTGCTCTAAAGCATCATGACAGACGGAACAGGCCAGACAATTAAATCTCCGAGTTCCGACGCACAGCTCCAATGTCAATTGGGCTTCTGAAATGTATTCCATCTGTTGTTCCAACCTTCCAGGCCCCTGATTGCCGCCAAGAACCCCAAGATCGCTGTGTCCAAGATGATGATGGTGCTGGGGGCCAAGTGGCGTGAGTTCAGCACCAACAACCCCCTGCGGGGGGCTGCGGCCGCCAACGCAGCCCTGGCCACCGCCAACGTGTCAGCCGCCGTCGAGAGCATGGTGTCGGAGGCCGCTGCACCGCCCGCTGCCCCCGTCGTACCCCCACCTGTCGTGGAAGCCCAGCCACCTGCCCCCGCGCCGCCTCTCCGCAAGGCCAAGACCAAGGAGGGCAAAGGTACACAGGGAGACCGTATTATCTGACTTTAGAACTTAATTGCCAAGTTCTTAACACGTTTACCGTTATGAAGATGGCCCTTTTCGACTACAAGGACTAAGTGAGCCATGCCTTGACACGTATTTCGTGGGTTCTGGATTTGTTTCCATCACTTAATTTGGGCCCTGCTCAGGAGGTGGTACTAACCTTTAGGTCTAGGAACCCAGAACTCTAACCCCTCACAGTCGAAAAGAGATGTTATATAGTCCTGGGGATGGTCCCGTTCTGGTCCCCTCGAGTGTCTTAGTGACCCTCTCTTGCGTTCATTCCACCCCCTCAGGTCCAAACGCCCGCAAGAAGTCAAAGCCGGCGGCAAAACCTCAGGAGAAGAAGAACAACGCCAAGACAAAGAAAGTGGCTCCTCTCAAAATCAAACTGGGAGGATTCAACAGCAAGAGAAAACGCTCCTCGGTGAGAAAGCTTCTCCTCTTTCAATTCATGACACCAAGATTGAGACAACCTCTAAGCTATTCTAATAAATGTGATACTTTTCTGTGTTTCAGAGTGAAGAGGACGAGCCAGATGTGGACAGTGACTTCGACGACGCCAGTATGAACAGTGTGTCCGTCTCCGACGGCTCCAACAGCCGCAGCAGCCGGTCAAAGAAGAAGCCCTCAAAGTCGAAACCCAAGAAAAAGAAAAGTATGTCTGTGTGTGTGATTTTGTACATTGTTGCAGTGGTTCACGAAGCTTTTAATTTCAAGAACCCCAATAACTTGGAGAGTTTACAGATGGAACCCCCTCAAGGGATCTCGAGGGTCCCTGGTCCTCACTTAATCGGGAGGAAAGTATAGGACGTGATAGTAATCATGCTGATCCTTACTTTTCAAGGCACAATTTAAATCTTGGTCTAAGATTAGGATTAAGGTTGAGATCAGGCAAGTGGAGATGGTGTGGCGCGACCACTTTTGCATCCGTTCTGGAGCACCAGGAGTCGGTGGTCCCTGGGAATTCCCCGTGAACAGCCCCGTTAGGGTGGTCATTTGGTGCACTTTTTGGCGACGGCGCCGGGGGTCCCTGGAGCTCCGGGGTTCCCTGGAGGTTGTAGTTTGGCAGGCAAGGAGTGTGTGTGCAAAATTTGGCATGGATGGGGTCAACCGTGGCGGAAATATGAGAAGGCCAAAAGTGTGACAGACGTGACGTGACGCGACGGACAGACGGTGGAGGTTTTGCATGTATAGTAATTGCGACCGTAGGTCGCATTTACTATCAAACCCTGCACAAAGTGTAACTCCCTCCGTCTGTCTGTCACACCTCACACGTCACACTCTTGCCCTGCTCATATCTCCGCAACCGTTGCCCCGATCCATGCCAAATTTTGCACACACGTTCCTTACCTGCCAAACTACAACCTCAAAGGACCCCCGGAGCTCCAACCCCAGATGTAAAAAATGACCAAATGTGCTAAACTGACCAAATGACCACCCCAACGGGGCTGCTCACGGGGAATTCCCGGGGACCACCGACTCCTGGTGCTCCAGAACGGATGCAAAAGTGGTGGCGCCCCCAGTGGAGGACCCCCTACACTGCAGCTCACATAAAATGCCGTAACTTCGGCTAGGAGCGACCGGGACAGCCGGGGCCGGTACCTATTCGTCCGCCTTGCCGGCGCGGAGACCCCACCCCTCATTTCTCACATGGCCCTCTTCTAGCGCCACCATGAGGCCGATTCTTGCAAAACACATTTTTGGACACTGCTCCTACAATTTTGGCCCTAAAATCACGCAAATCGGTACACAGTATGTCTACACTCATCCCATCAACATGAATCTCTCCCATATAGCGCCACCTCCAGGCCGATTTTTAAAAACACATTTTTGGACACTGCTCCTACAGATTTTGCCCTAAAATCACGAAAATCACTACACAGTATGTCTACACTCATGTCATCAACATGGATCAGGAAGATTTTGGCAAAACACATTTTTGCCCTATTTGTGGAGATAAGTGACCTACGGTCGCTTATCTCCCGATTAGGGAGCCTTACTGGTATAAACCTATGTTGGCACCCATGTTTACCCATTGAGCACAGTGGTTGAAACCCATAAACCTGCCAGTGTTGGGGACATACTGAGCTACATAATGTTAATTAGCATAAGGACAGTGGCCTGTTACATGTTCTGTTAACAAATGTGCTTATGGAAAGAATGTAAGGCAGTATGCATTGCAACACAAGGATGGACGTGCTGTGTGTGAGAGCGAGAGTGCTGTCGAACTTGTCGCACATCGGCAGTTAGTCACTGGGCGTGACTCAGTGTTTAAGGTTTTATATTTAGACAAGGCATCTTGGTTTGGACAGTTGATATCAGCTAGTGACGCATACTTGCATTAATGAATGCATTCATTAGGCCATGTCCAACGTGGGTTATTTCCAAAAGAACCTGAGCCTGTTGGGTATACAGAGGAAGATTGCAAGAGATTGAGAGCCAGGGTTGTGTGTGTATCTGCAGATGAGACTTTATAAAGTGACTGTTGTGAGGTTTGGTGTAGATGGGGAGAAAAAAGGACAGACCAAGTATAGACTTCTTGGGCACCCTGTCAACTGAAGTGTAAGGTTAAAGTGGTTAAGAATTGATCTCAAATTGATATTTGTTGTTTTTGTGTGTCTCGTAATAAGCCAAAATCATACCACATCTTTTCAACATCATCTGCCTCATTTTAAGTCTTGGGGAAAGAAGGGTGACTTGCATTGGAGATTTAAATGTTAAGTGTGCCTCTCCCCTCTATCTCTTGATCAACAGTAGAAACAGAGGAAGGTGACGGCTATGAGACGGACCATCAGGACTACTGTGAGGTGTGCCAGCAGGGCGGCGAGATCATCCTGTGCGACACCTGTCCCCGAGCGTACCACATGGTCTGTCTGGACCCCGACATGGAGAAGGCCCCCGAGGGCACCTGGAGCTGCCCGCACTGCGTAAGGCACATTCGTGCACGGACGTGCACGTACACACACACACACACACACACACACACACACACACACACACACACACACACACACACCAATGTTGTATTTTACGTTTGGGCATCCTCTGATGTGTAATGTGTTCATTGGTCAGAATCACCCGAATGCCACCCACAGTCATCTATTTAAGTGTGACTGATTGTCAGACCCTGTTGAAGACCTAAGTGTCGAAACACGCCGGTTTGCCTCCCTCACCATAAGCAGAACGTTGGGTGCCTTTGCTTCAGCATCAAAATCTTACCCCTCTTTCCCTGTTTTCCTTTCCCCCGCCGCAGGAGAAGGAGGGCATCCAGTGGGAGGCGCGCGAGGAGAACTCGGAAGGCGAGGAGGACAACGGCGATACGGGCGAGCCTGAGGAGGACGACCACCACATGGAGTTCTGCCGGGTGTGCAAGGACGGTGGCGAGCTGCTGTGCTGCGACACCTGCCCCTCCTCCTACCACATCCACTGCCTCAACCCCCCGCTGCCCGAGATCCCCAACGGAGAGTGGATCTGCCCGCGCTGCACGGTAAACGGGGTTGGCTTTTTCTTTTTGGCTACAAGAACTGCTATGTGAACCGCGCAGTGCCATGAACTGTATTCTGGGTGGTTCTGAGTTACCCATTCGTTGTCAAGAAGAGCCAAGAGTGGGCGATTTGTTGGGTCACTGGGTGTGGAGACTTGGGGAGGCAGTGTAGACAACGATGGGCTTCCTGCACGGCTCTGCTTAAGAAAGACAGGAAATTTCAGATTTGAACTGGATGGATAGTACTGAGGGTTCTTGGAAGCACGGAGTCTTAAGTGTGTTATCAATTTATGAAGGGTTTATTGCCAGCATTTCTGAAAGGGCAAATCAAAACCTTGGATTGGTGGAGCGCAGTTTGGCAAATCAGACGGCAGCTGTTGCACCTGCATGCTCGTGACGAGTACGGGAATGCATTACAAACCGAGAGTGAATGTTCAAACACAGCTGCACCGTTTCAAATCCTCATGTTTACCTTGCCCAAAAATAATTTATTACCAGGTTTACTCTGCTGAAACGACTGGAGAATAGAAGTGCTATATACGTATCAAATGGCATTTACAAGCTCACAACAATGTGTTGTGATCTTGCAGTTATGCTGTTTTCTCCAGATGTTTGCCTATTTCTGCCTATATTTGCATAATACATGCCCAGAATAGGGACACTAGGGTTGATGCAGTTAAGTCACATGTAACTTTTTTTTATTGTGAAACGTAAAACCGCTTTCTTCTCTCTTCTCTTCCTCCCACCTTGTATCTCCAGTGTCCCAACATGAAGGGGAAGGTGCAGAAGATCCTGACGTGGCGCTGGGGCGAGCCCCCTCCCCCCACGCCGGTGCCCCGGCCCCCAGACCTCCCCGCCGACCAGCCCGACCCGAAGCCGCTCGCCGGCCGACCCGACAGGGAGTTCTTCACCAAGTGGTCCAACATGTCCTACTGGCACTGCTCCTGGGTCAGCGAGCTGCAGCTGGAGCTGCACTGCCAGGTGATGTTCAGGAACTACCAGAGAAAGAACGACATGGACGAGCCGCCGCCCATCGACTTTGGCGGCGATGGCCAAGAGAGCCAGCAGGCTTCCTCCAAGAGGAAGAAGAAGGACCCGCTCTACGCCCAGATGGAGGAGAAGTTCTACCGCTTTGGCATCAAGATGGAGTGGATGATGATTCACCGCATTCTTAACCACAGGTAACGCACACACACACCGTACACACGTTTGTGTACTCATGGGGACACAACGCTATGGCTTGGTTTGCGCGCACTGGAGCGCAACTAAATCTGACATGACCCCAAACCCCAAGTCTAACTGACAGACTGAATAATTTCCTAATTATAAACCTAACTTCCCCGGCGTTTTTAACCATAAAACAAAAAGTTATTCCGAGGACCAGGAAAATTCTCCTGCTCACAATGTATTTCTCAAATTCTACAAAACATGGGTGGTACGTTTGGCCCTCACAAGTATATGCCTGAGAGGTTACTTAACCGATACGGCTTAACGGTGACCGTTTAAGAGAAATTCTCCATTTGGCAATCCCTACTTTGAGCAAGATACTTAGTAACCCCCAACAGCATCCCATCTGAGCAAGGCATCTGCTGGATGAAAGCACAAATTAGGACGACAAAATACTTCACTTCACATGCACAGGCAGTCAGGCACACACATCATCATCAACCACATGTAATACACAAACACATACACAAACACACGCACAAACGCATGAGAGAATATTTATTCTGAACGATGTTGTTGACTTTTATGTTCTCTGACCCGGTCCAGCGTTGACAGAAAGAATAACGTCCACTACTTGATCAAGTGGAGAGACCTGACCTACGACCAGGCCACCTGGGAGGCGGAGGACATGGAGATCCCCGAGTTCGACATCTTTAAAGTGCAGTACTGGAACCACAGGTATATAATGTTCCTATCATAAGTTTTACACACCTCCTAGAAACTACTGTAATGCGTGAATTAAGAGTTCTGAGTTGCCACGACTGATTTCAGTCATTTGGATGTCTTCTATGGAAGTGTCAACAAGCGTGTCATGCTCTGAAAAAGATTAAAGAGTTTAAATGGTCCAACCGAGCAGATGCTAGAATACACCTTCAACCTTCCAGAAAATACCAATAATTTCAGATATTTCATTAATGGCAAAGGTTAAAGCATCAATCCTGCAATGTCCTCAAACTGGTGGCTATATGGCTACCCAGGTCATGATATTTAATTTAGCTTTGATCCATGTGTACTGGCATCAGTGCAGTGCTAATGTTAATGTATTTATCTTTGTATAATAATAATAATAATAATAATGTGTTTCTGCAGAGAGCTGATGATGGGAGATGAAGGCAAACCAGGCAAGAAGATCAAAGTTAAAGGCAGGTCTAAGAGATTGGACCGACCGCCAGATAACCCCATGGTCGATGTGAGTACAACTCAACACCTTTTTATCTATCGGACTACTTCAAACCTTTAAACATAGTGGATGACCTACAATGCAGATCAGATATTTATTTTGCTATTTTGTGAAAAATACAAATTAACTGAAAGTTTCGAGGGGTCTGGGGCTGGACCAGTGGAACCAAATGGATCCATACAGTATGTAAACTCAGAGTTATGGTGGAGGGGGTCCTTGAAATTGAAAAGGTTTAAGAAACCACTGGTTTGTACTAACAGCGTCTGTTGAACTTAACATGCATTACGGTTGAATTGCCTTTTTTGTTTCCCGATTTCTAAAGATTGTTCTTGACCCTTTTCTCCATCCCCCCCCTCGTCCCTCTCTCCAGCCCACCATCAAGTTTGACCGTCAGCCAGATTACCTGGACACCACGAGGGGAAACCTCCATCCGTACCAGCTGGAGGGTCTCAACTGGCTCCGGTTCTCCTGGGCTCAGGGCACAGACACCATCCTTGCCGACGAGATGGGCCTGGGAAAGACTGTCCAGACCGCCGTCTTCCTCTACTCGTTGTACAAAGAGGTAAAGAGAACTGTTGTCCTTCCCTACGCCCACATAGGCCGGCCACCACATACTTTGTCCTTATTCTGGCTTGTCTTTATACGTCTTGATAGGCGAGCTTTAGCCAAGAGTAGCAGATCTCATGGATTAAGGTTCTCATCGTTACAACTGATTTCAGTCATTTTATTTGAGTATTAGAATGGGCCAAACTAGCAATAGAATACATGTTGAAAAGCATCTGCAATAAAGCCATGAATGATCTTGGATAATTCATAAAATAAATGTTTTAAAAGCCTTAATCTGCAATTTCTTCAACATTAGAACTAAACATCGTAATTCTACATATTGTGCCAGTTGTTTGGGAAACTGGTTGTGGAGGATTCCTTTCATGCCTTTTCACAAATCAAAGGCCCAACAAGGAATTTCAGACCTTTTTCAGATAATTATTTTTTTCTTGAATCCCTGTGAGATCCATGTGGATCTGGTGATTGGTGTAGAAAACCCTTGGGAGACCCTGGTCAATGACGCATCTAGGGTTTCATTGTTTAAGATCCATATACTTTGCCCTTTTGAAGTGTTTCCTTGATATTATCATTTAACCCACCCTTTGTCTTAAATTAATACTTTTCAATTAGGCATTTTTTTTAAATATCTTTTAGTACCACTGGCCCAATGGCTCAGACTTCCTCCTATGACTATGGGTCTGTCTTGCTATAGGCGACTGTAATCCTCTTGGCCACGGGCCAACCAGCCATTTTGTATGTGTCAGCTGAAATGTGACGACATTAAAAGCTGAATCTTAGACTGTAAACACATGTGATGCCGGTCACGTGAGCAGCCACTGCCACCTAGTGGCGGGAGGCCTCATTTAAATAGAAGTAACCAGCTTCCTATCACAGACTCCTCCTGCTGAGATTCATTTGTGGAGGACATTTTATCAGCTTTCAAAATATTTTCCTTTCCTGCAGTGGTTAACCAAGACGGGAGTATTTTGTTTCCAGCAATGTTTGCCATTTCACCTAAAATAACTTACATTTCAGTTAGGGGTGTGCGATATGACGATAATTATCGTCTCGGCGATACAGCTTTGCCACGATAGGCCATTTCAGAATATCGTTTCTCTCGTGATACAAACAGTCATTTAGAAAAGGCTCTGGAATCTGGATATACAGCGAGTGCACGTTCCATGAGTCGCAGCTCGATTGCTTAATTTATACTTCTATAGTACGGTGGTGTAATTCGCCAAAAAGAACAGATCTACAAGCTATAACGTGTCGCGGCTCAACGTGTCGTATAGCTTGGGGATCTGTCCCCTGCTTTCACGGCCCCTCCCCCGGGCAGCACGCAGACAGGCTACAGTGTCTACAGCACTGACTGAGTTGTGTGCAGGAGCTGAGGAGCACCGAGCAGCACGGCACACTGGCCCACGATTTAGTTTCACTTTCACGGGACTTTGTAAAGCAGGGATGCAGCTTGGCCTGCATTCTTTGGAGCATATTTTTCATAATGGATGCATTAAACTAACAGGACGCAAACTACTGTACTTATCCGTCCTGCTATCGCTATCAGCCATCTCACTGCTTGCAAAGCTGTGCTGGAGTCTCCACTCTGGCAGTATTGATGAGATGATTTAGATCACCTTGTAAATCCATGCTTCTGTTTTTATTAACTACAAACAAGTAGCTTTTTGCTGCGATTTGTAAAGTGCTTTGTTTGTTATGTTTTCACCATTGATGCATGCGTGTGTCGTCGCGTCTCGCGGTGAAATCGTAGCGTCTATTTTGCGTCTATTACATAATTGGCTTAGTTATAAAACCATGCCATTATTGTTAGTAGAAAAGCTAAAAGCTAGGATGATAATGAGTGAGTAATTCTCTAAAAAGAAAGCTTGTATCATAACAAACCTCCTGACTTTGGTTGGTCATAAGGTAATTTGTTTTCCCTGAAGTTTCAATGGTAAGGCATGGGTTGTTGTCAACCTGTGGGTCGAGACCCCCAGAGAGGTCCCGCCAAATTGTTTTGAAAATAGCCGATCTACAAGCTCACAACACTCAAAAAAACATTTTAAGGGAACCCATAAAACATTTCTGGGACCCATTTGAATGACCTGAACCATCATCACACCAACTAGTAAATATTTTGAGGTAAAAAATGATAATTGTTTAATCAAAAATCTGAATGTTATCATTAAAAAATCATAGATTAGGCTATCTATCTTTCTATCTGCAGCATAAAAATGAATAGATTATCTATAGAATATCTGTGTGGGTCTAATAATCATAATAAACCTAAAAACTCGCATAAAACAGTATCGTGATAATATCGTGTATCGTGATACTGCATGAAGCATATCGTGATAATGCTTTTTGCCAGTATCGCCCACCCCTAATTTCAGTTTTACTTACTGTTTCTAGTATGTGTATTATAAAGCTTGTCGATCTGCTACTTTAGATGTTTTTTTATTTGAATCCTGAAAATTATGTTTTGGACATAAGGTTTCCACCCAACAGAGACAAATACCATAAATGAATACCTCAAATAATGGTAATAAATCTCTCTCTTTTCACCCAGGGCCACTCGAAGGGGCCGTTCCTGGTGAGCGCCCCGCTCTCCACCATCATCAACTGGGAGAGGGAGTTTGAGATGTGGGCTCCGGACATGTACGTTGTGACCTACGTGGGGGACAAGGACAGCAGGGCAGTCATCCGGGAGAACGAGTTCTCCTTCGAGGACAACGCCATCCGCGGTGGGAAGAAGGCCTCCAGGATGAAGGTGAGGAGGAAAGACCAGATCAGTGGTTCTTGTCAAACCATTCTTTAAGGCCTTTAAGGGTCCATTAGGAACCCCCTCGAGGAACCCTGAGGGTCCCCAAGAACCTCTTGGCCTCGTTCCCAGAACTCGCTCATCTCCGAGGAGAAAAGCCTGGTTATGACCTAATGTGGAGAATGTCTATTCGGGGGGACTTCTGTTGTATGTTCCCCCGTAAACTATCTTGTTTGACCAATCACAACTCATTTCACTCACGGAAATGACAGTTGGCAAAGCTTCACCTCATGGATGTTTGAACCCCTGTGTGTTTCTGTGTCCTAACAGAAAGACTCGGCGGTGAAGTTCCACGTGCTGTTGACCTCCTATGAGCTGATCACGATAGACACGGCCATCCTGGGCTCCATAGACTGGGCCTGTCTGGTGGTGGACGAAGCTCACAGACTGAAGAACAACCAGTCCAAGGTAGAGAGACAAAACATACACATGGGATTAAAGTGTTTCAAAGGGAAATATCCCTTTAAGCACTTAAGGCATACATACTTCGTCCTATGACAAAAGTATGCCTATAATGGTGTTTTAAATTGGTTTGCCTATGATTAAAGTGTTAAAATGTGTTCTTTTCTCCTCTCCACTGTGTGCAGTTCTTCCGTATATTGAACAACTATCCTCTGCAACACAAGCTACTGTTGACTGGAACTCCACTGCAAAACAACCTGGAGGAACTGTTCCATCTCCTCAACTTCCTCACGCCGGAGAGATTCAGGTACTGTGCGTGTGGGAGAAAGTAGGTTTGTTGTGTGAGCTCACTGTTGATCTGGGGCAGAGTTTCGAATATCTCACTATTTCTCAGTTATTGCAATATTTCTGCGTAGCCAGAATGATGATTCTTACTGTATATCGTAAACTTTTGCGAGATAGCAAAGCAGTACTACATTTTGGATAGCACCCAAGACTACTCGCTATACGAGCACAGCATTTGATGACTATGCCCGTGTCTAGGTTGACCTGGGGCCGATTCCACAAATACATTCTAAATCAGTAGTTTTAAAACGTTTGTGCCCCCCATATGTATTTGTGTGTTAACGGTGCAACATTCGTCCGTCTATTTTGATCATAGTAACCTCGAGGGCTTCCTGGAGGAGTTTGCCGACATCGCCAAGGAGGACCAGATCAAGAAGCTCCATGACATGCTGGGACCCCACATGCTGAGGAGACTGAAGGCAGACGTCTTCAAACACATGCCCTCCAAAACAGAGCTCATCGTCCGAGTGGAGCTCAGCCCCATGCAGAAGTAAGTGGAGGGGACTCTGTTATTTTCCTGAATGAATTTATTGTTTCTACACTAAAACCTCTTTTACAATTATAGCTTGGTAAACCAACCCGGTTGGTCTGGCACCCCCCAAGTGCTGGGTGGGAATTTTGCAGAAACCAAAAAGTGGAAGAGCCAATCTGTGTCTGGCTGTGCTCGGGGCCCTGTGATTAACACATGATTATGAATAATTCCACCAACGTTATGGGATAGACTGTCTGACTGGCTCCCTGGCAGGCATAGGTTTACTGTGATCGGGGATAAGGTTAGGTTTAGGCATAGTCTTACTGAGGTTAGGTTTAGGCATAGTTTTACTGAGGTTAAGGTTAGGTTTGGGCATAGATGCAAACACGAGAACTGTCAATCACAGCGACTACTGACCAATCAGCGGAACCAGAACTGCGGCGGGATCCATAATGACCAGAACATCATTTACAGAAGCTGATTGGCTTTTTGGTTTCTGCAAAAATGCCCACCCATTGCTTGGGGGGTGCAGAAGACCATGATAATGTGAGAATTCACGTGAGCGGGATAGTTTAGCAGGTTACTTCTACAAGCTTTCTGGTATTAATTATACAGAAGGTTGAAGGTGATTAAATTGTACTAGATGCCAGCACCCAGACCATGAACTTTGTGAGCGTGATATCTGACCTCTGGTCGTACTTCCTTCCATTTCCAGAAAGTACTACAAGTTCATTCTGACCAGGAACTTTGAGGCTCTGAACACCAGAGGAGGCGGCAACCAGGTGTCACTACTTAACGTTGTCATGGACCTCAAGAAGTGCTGCAACCACCCCTACCTCTTCCCCGTGGCAGCTATGGTACGACTACCACCCACCACACTCACTGAATGTCTTTAAAAGCCATTTAGACCTAGAATTATTTAATGCTTTAACTATTGAAAATAGAGTGCCGGCTTCACAGTTTACGAGCCGTTCTGGGGGCTTGCTCTTAACCCTAACATTTGATTGGTCGTTCCCGAACAGGAAGCTCCCAAGCTGCCCAATGGGATGTACGAGGGCAGTGCCCTCACAAAGGCTGCTGGGAAACTGGCGCTGCTGCAGAAGATGATGGTGAAGCTGAAGCTGGGAGGACACAGGGTCCTGGTCTTCTCCCAGGTAAACAAAGCAGCACCTGGATCACATTCACTGTCGGGCAGAAAACCTCTTATCTCCATATGTTTTTTTGTTGTTGTAAATAATCAAACTACAGCATCAAAAGCATCAGATCCACACGCTTCTCAATCTGCTACTTTTGCCATTTTTTAATTTGAATCCTGAAAAGTTTTGGACATTTCCTGATGTGTCCACCCGACAGACAAAATACAGCAAAAATAAATCGTAACACATTTCTCTTTTCATAGGCAGACACACGTCTTTCATCCCTATTTTACAGTTAACTGTCCACCTTATGTAGGTTTAAAAGTTTACGTATTTCACTTGGATGTTCAAATACTTTATTTATATCTAGATGGGTTCTGAGAACGAATTGTACTACTAAGTCAATGATGCAGGTCAGGGGTTGAAACATCCAAAATGGAACAGAATCTGCACATTGGAACAAGCTGTGAATGTATGTTTTATCTGAATCGAGATCCTGCAATGTGTGGACTCTATTCTATTTAGGAGAATTTGTTACCACTGCAATTTGTCTAAATGACTAAAGGTCAATTATAATAATCCTTTTAGATGACCAAGATGTTAGACCTGCTGGAGGACTTCCTGGAGAACGAGGGCTACAAGTACGAGAGAATCGACGGAGGAATCACTGGAGGAATGAGACAAGAGGCTATCGACCGCTTCAACGGTGAGCCCACACACACACACACACACACACAGGGCTGTCACAATTATTACATAATCGTCTAATCGTGATTATTTGACATTATCGCAATTATTTTGTCATAATCGTCATAATCGTGAATGTTGAAAAATTTCAGAAATAGTGGAAATAGCAGATCTACAAGCTCACAACGCGTCGCATCGCAACGCGTTGTGAGCTTGTAGATCGGCTATTTCCACTATCAATGTTATTTTTTAAGTAGTAAGTTGTCGAATATGTCAGTAATTTCTTCGTGTATTTAGGTTTTGTGTCATATCTGCCATGTGCAACTTCAAAGCCTAAAAGCCAAACAGAAATGTAATTGTCAATGACAAAAGCACAATTAAATCGCTAATCGCCAATTATTTGAGTGACAATTAATCGTCATGTAAAATGTCATATCGTGACAGCCCTACACACACACACACACACACAACACGCTTGTATATGTGTGAGGACATCAGCATTTTAGGTTGTCGGTTTTATGAATGCCTTTTAAAAAAGAATAAATTCCACAAGCTCAACAGTGACCTTGTAGATAGGCTGTTTTGATACACTAGAATGGCATGCAATTTGTCATGAATCGGGCATAAACTCTAAATGGCCTCCCAATGTCTTATTTTTCAAATTCTACAGTACAGTTGTGGGGACATATGGTCCTCACAGGTCCTAATGGAAATTGTAGACACACACGTCTCAACTCTCCTTTCACACTGTCATTCACTCCCCAAGTGGTCTCATTATCTCTTCTCTCACACACACACTCACACACAAACACACACACACATTAATCGTTTAAAGGAGGCTTTCGTTGTCGATTATCATAGCGTGCACGTCACTTTGTGCCGCGCTGCGAGCTTGTACATCTGCAATTCTTTTGAGAAATCTTGAAAGTGTGAGAACCACTGATTTAGAAGGCATTTGTAGAATCCACCTCCGGTCTTAATTGGTTGATGCAACCGGGAGACAGCTTTATAGTATTTGCTATACATACTGTATAGCAACATAATGTATTTTACCATTTTTCCCAGATTAGGTTTTAGAATGGGTCTTAACTCATTGAGTGCCAATCCCGAACTAGTTCGGCTTTATTATCGTATCGCAGAGTGCCGATCCCGAACAAGTTCGGCTTTAAAAAAGAAAAAAAAAAATTTTTTTTGAATTTTTTTTTTTTTTTTTTTTGGACCCCATCAAATCTGGTGAACATGATTTCAATCGCGATTTTGCATGTTCCACCCCCATACAACCCCATCTAACATACAGGGCAGCCATTTTTGTTTACATAACATGTAAAACATAATGGCTATTATCTCAAGAATGCCTGAACGGATTTCCAATCGGATTTTTTTGTTTGAAAGCTGTGAACAAACTGCACAAATCCACTCCAATGCAATCCAGGATTGCATTGGATTTTTTAGAGCTCATTCTTCTCTGTTTTTTTCCCATGCATGAGGTGTGCAAGGTTTAATCGTGGCTAAATTGCAGAAAATAGATCGTCTAAAATGCTTGGTAGCCAATAGCTAACTTCAAGCTAACTTCATCCTCTTCCTGTACATGCACAAAGGAAAGTGTTCAGGCATGTCATGGCTGCAGGGCTTGTGCATATACCAGCACTGTCTAAGTAGAATTCTCTGGTCATTGGGGCCCTCTAGTGGTGAAAAAGGGGGCACTCAAAGAGTTAATTGGTTAAAGGATTGCATCTGGGTGTAGCCTATAAATAACCTAATTTCCTCCATTCCACTTGGCATCCATCCAGCTCCTGGAGCCCCTCAGTTTGCCTTCCTGCTGTCGACCAGGGCAGGAGGTCTGGGTATCAACCTGGCCACCGCCGACACAGTCGTCATCTACGACTCTGACTGGAACCCTCACAACGACATCCAGGTACCACACACACACACACACACACACACACACACACACACAAAAGCACACACATACTATTATGGCATAGTCTTAAGCTCTATCATGTGCTGCTACACCTTGATGTGTATGTGTAGCAACGATAACATTCTGTTCAGTTCCATTTGTAGACTCTTCGTGTTAAATTAACACTGTGTGTACATGCTGTTTCATTGTGCTGACTCTTTGTCTTCATTGTCATGGGTGTGTTTTTACAGGCGTTCAGCAGAGCCCATCGTATCGGTCAGAACAAGAAGGTGATGATCTATCGCTTTGTCACCAAGGCCTCTGTGGAGGAGAGAATCACTCAGGTAAATGGAGAGACCAAACACTAGTCTTCATCACATCTCCTTTGCATATTCTAACCATAGTCTCGAGCAAATATTTTGTCATTGTTGGTTTATCTAAATTCTAAAATGATTGTGCAGCTCATTTGTTTAGTGTTGCCTTATCTCAATAAGTCTCATTTGCTTTTTCTGTTGGAAATGGTCTCTGATCACAACATCCGTCCTATTTCAGTCTGTCTGTTCAGGCAGTTTGTACATTGTCTCTCGTCGGAGTATCAATCTACAAACTCACAATGTGTCGCAGTGAGACAGTGTTGTGACCATGTAGATTAATTCATAAACGACGGACTATATAAATGATGCTTTAGGCGTGACTGATTCACACAGTTGACTCGTTGTATTCAACATAACTGTAATGCCTTCCCTCGGCCGCAGGTTGCTAAGAAGAAGATGATGTTGACTCACCTGGTGGTCCGACCCGGTCTGGGCTCCAAGACGGGCTCCATGTCCAAACAGGAGCTGGACGACATCCTCAAGTTCGGAACAGAAGAGCTCTTTAAAGACGAACTGGGCCTAACAACAGGTGAGGAGGCTGGTGGAGTAGAGCAGTGGTCCCAATCCTGTCAGGTCAAGCCCTAAAAGAGATTATAGACGTTTGCCCAGGACCCAAAACAAATGAAAACGGCACATCTACAAGCTCACAACGTGACGCTTAGTGCCGTGTTGTTATGGATTTTCTTTGACTTCTTTGATTTCTTCATGAAAGTACTGGGAAAAAAATGAATTTGTTTTTAATTCATGAAAAAAAAAATGCTTTAGATTAGATTTTTTTTGGGGCTTTTTATGCCTTTATTGATAGGAAATGGGGAGAGAGATGGGGAATGACGTGGCAAAGGTCATCCGGATCGGGAATCGAACCGGCGACGCCAGCAGGCATCATAGCCTAGTATGTGGTATGCGCCTTGACCACCAGGCCAGCGGGCGCCCCCTTGCAAATGTCTTTTGATTTAAAAAAAATTATAATAACCAGTAAGACGCCCTAAGGGCGAGAAGCAATGTTGCCTAAAGCGCTCATACAAACTGACACAATATGTTAATATATGGACATTCCCAGATATGGGCTTAATATTGATGACATCAGGGATCTCAATATATAGGCATAAAGGGGACAAGGACGGAATTCATTTTCAAGTTTGACTTGCGTTGTGGTTGGTAGTTTAAGTTGGACACATTTTATATTTTGTACAATGCACAATTTTCCCAAATATGGATACAACTATCCTATGAGACCCAGACTGAGAAGAAAATTGCAATTTTATCATGAACATTGGTGAGGACCTATTATATGAAGACAGGTTGAAAAGTGGTCATCCTTTAAGCACCTGTGTGTAGGAGAGTTCATTGCGTTTTGTACCGTAACAGAGTGCTCCTCAGAAATTAACAGAATTTTTTTGGGGTGTGCTTGTTTTGTGTCGTACCAGCAGGCGAGCCCAAGGAGGAGGACACCAACGTCATCCACTACGACGACAAGGCCATCGACCGTCTCCTGGACCGGAACCAGTCCGCCACGGAGGACACGGAGGTCCAGAGCATGAACGAGTACCTCAGCTCCTTCAAGGTGGCCCAGTATGTGGTCCAAGCCGAGGAGGAGGCGGTGAGTACACTGGACTGGGGTGGACAAGTGGATGACACGCTTCCATAGAAGACAGGTTGACTCTATGGAATCCAAATGACTGAACTTTAGTTCAGCTTACAACACGTCATGCTGCAATGTGTTGTAATCTTGCAGATGGCCTATTTTATGGTTATTAGTTAATTTTAAGATTAAAGAGCGTATTAGTAGTGGTCAAACTAGCAATATAATACATGTTTAAGAAAATCGTTCCGGAAATCTTCCTGAAAATCCTGATTGGTCCTCAGTTATTAAGCAAACTACAAGCTCTCAATGCGTCACCCTTGTAGCGAGGCTATTATTATTTTAAATTTAAAGTGGTCCAACTGGCAATATGTTCGGAAGCATGATGCATCTTAGCATCCATAGAACCATAATGTTCTTGGACATTTCATATAAAAGCAAAGGTTAAAGCCTCAGTCTGTGATTGTTTTAGGGAACGGCGCTAGTGTGAGGAGGGGCTCTTTTCACGCCGTTTCACAAATCGCATAATGGGACCTATCAAATCTTTTTCAGTCGTGAGATTTTATTTTGCTTTTAATCCATGTCAATCAGTGGTTTTCAACCAGTGGACCGGCGACAACTTGCCCCCCAGCTAAATGATGGAGAGTTGGTAACTCTCCATCAAATGGATCCTTATAGATCTTTAACTCTTGAAATTGTACATTTTTGCTCTCTCAAGAGACTTAAGTTATTGTTAAACATCTGCATTACCTAATTTACAAGAAGTCTGTCTTGTGCAATGTAGGAAAAAATGCAGCGTTGAATGGTGGACAAAGTAAATAATAAACATTTGAAGCCGAATAAATAATGGTCCTTGATAATGAAAAAGGTTAAAAACCACTGAATGTAAATGACTCCCTTTTTGTTCTTTTTGTTCCTGCAGGAGGAGGAGGTTCAGAGGGAGATCATCAAGCAGGAGGAGAGCGTGGACCCAGACTACTGGGAGAAGCTGCTGAGGCACCACTACGAGCAGCAGCAAGAAGACCTGGCCCGGAACCTGGGCAAGGGCAAACGTATCCGCAAGCAGGTCAACTACAACGACGGCTCCCAGGAGGACAGGGGTACGAAAAAACGTTGTAGGTAGACGTGTTGACTTCGCTGACTAAAACACTGTGTGTTTATCGTCGGCTACCTTTTTTTTCTTCTTCTTTTTTTAAACTGATGTTCAAAATCTGAATGAAAACGAGATGAAAAGTCAAAGCCATGATGACTAAAACTAAGAGTAGATATGTTGACAATTTTGTCAACAAATTAAAAAAAACTAGACTAAAATGTTAGGGAGGGACTAGTGGAGAAGAGATCCAGAAGAACTGAAAGATAAGTCATTTTAAGTTTGGGGTTGTTGCGCTTGAAAGTGGCTGATCTACAAGCTAATGGCTATTTTCAGCATGCGACCAAGTGTAAAATCAGCCATTACAACTCCATCAAGGCAACGTCAATATACATTTTAGTCGACAAAATCAACTATAGATTTAGTCGACTAAAAAAAATCTGATGATTCATATGACTAAAACTAAATGAAACTTTATTCAAAAGAATAAAACTAAATCAAAATTTGCTGTCAAAGTCAACACTAGTAAGTATGCCCAAAATCGTGACGAGGTGGAAACCTCTTTGTATTTGTACCAATACTTGGTACTTAAGAAGAGAGAAACATGTTCTAGTGTGGATCCAAAGGAGTCATAGTATAGTGAAAAGCTCTTATTAACAGGGTTCCCACGGTCATGGAATTATTTGAATGTTTGGGGGAATGTTTGGATATACATTGTTGTTGTTTAACATGATGTGAAATGTGTAACATGGTATTTTTTACTGTGTGGTGGTTGGTCCTGTCCGAGTAGCTCCTAGTAAGTTGCTCCTAGAATGTGTGGAATTGCTAGCTAAACCTACTAACGTTGAAATTGACCTTTAGCTGACCCAGAACAACCTTAGAATGGAGGGGAGGTGTCTCTGTGTGGCAATACTGCACCAGAACATGCATACATACACATGCTGCTGCTGCTGCTGTTCGGGTTGGAATTTGACCTTTCTGCCTTGCGTCACTGTACTGTCTGGGAGAAATATCTTAAACAGGTCAAAAACGTTGTCACGCTGGTGCATGTTATGTCTTCACTCAATGATAGTTGTAGTTCTGTCCTAGTTATTTGTAGTTTGTATGGTACTTCCTATCACTCCTTATGTACTACACTACCCACAATACATAGCGTGGCAACCATGATGTTGGCCTGTTTAGCGGAGGGCCCTAAAATGCCGGCAGCCGCCCACACACCGTGTGTCATGTAATAACACCCTTGTTTGTGTGTGTGTGCGCGTGCCCGCCCGTGCACGTCAGCGTGAGCTACATAACAAGGCAGACAGATGAGTGTTTACAGTGTGTGTCCCTGTGTTTTGCTGAGGCTTAGCTTCCTGCCTCGTGGTGTGTGTGTGTGTGTCTCTGTCTGAGCGTGTGACTTCTTGAATTGGTCTCCATACACCACAAAAACCATAAATGTGACGCTAGTCACACATGAGTCATCCACAGTGTGTGTTTACACAGGTATATCGCATGGTCTTAAGTTGAGAAACTAACACAAATGCTTCTTCTGATCTATCCAGTATGTGGCAACAAGGGTTTTCCTTAACCTTTCCTCCAGTGAAATCAATAACAATAACCCATTATTCAATTAAACCCCATCCTCTATTTACAAACAACACTACTGTGGATGGACGCCCCAGTTTGTTATGCAATAGCAAGGATCCCCATTTAATATATGTATTTTATATTTTAATCTCTGGGACCCCTGGGATCTTGGATCTCTCGTCCCGTGTTAATTTAACTCTTTGAGTGTGTACAAATGGGCCATTAAGGGGCCAAACATACTGACATGACATCATTTTGTTTATTGCCTACCCTGTCCAGACTGTTGTCATGCGTTACGGACCCGTGAGGGGGGGTCCCTGGACTATGAATGCAAGTTATTATATCGTCTCTGTCGGGTGGAAACCTCATACTGTATGTCCAAAACGGTTCCTGTTCAGATTCAAAAGTAGCAGATTGACAATCTCAAAACGTGTTGCTTCTCGCTGCGTTCCGAGCTTGTGGGTCTGCTTCTTTTGATGCTTTCGTTTGAGGCAGTAGTATGATCAATTAGGGGTGTTAATTTACGGGAAGACAAAACACAAAAAAGTTAAAATATGGAGGTTTCTGCCCGACAACATGCAATCTTGGCGCAAACTGTTGATTCGTTGAACTGGTAGCTCGCCTCAAATTTAACTGGCTTTTTGATTAATAGTCTCCTGTCTTTCTTTCCACAGCGGATTGGCAGGACGACCAGTCCGACGGTCAATCGGATTACTCTGTGGCCTCTGAGGAGGGAGATGAAGACTTTGATGAAAGGACGGAAGGTGGTAAGTAGATTTTTTATGCAATTTTAAAAACAAGTAATTGAATACATCAGTCATTTTTAAAGCAGTTCCATGTTTAAATGGAGAGAGATGTCTGCGTGTGTGTGTGTGTGTGTCTGCGTGTGTGTGTGTGTGTGTGTGTGTGTTGGTGCAGGATCTTCCCCATGCGGGGCAAAACAATGCAAGCAAAGAAAGCTTTAGACACATAAACCCAGAAGCATGGGTTTTGTGTGTTTATGTTCAGCAATAAGCTCACTCTTCTCGTCTGTCTGTTTTGTCTTGTCTCGTCTTGTCTTTTGTGCAGCCAACTCTCGAAGACCGAACAGGAAAGGCCTGAGGAATGACAAAGACAAACCACTGCCCCCTCTGCTGGCCAGGGTGGGAGGCAACATCGAGGTGAGGGCTCATTATCTATTCTAACTGATACATGGGGACTATAAGAATTATTTCACTGAAAATATTCCTTTTGTCAATAACATTAAGTTATGAATACACTTGAAAAGAAAGTCGTTGTATCTTTGTAATGTAGGGCTCAGTTTTCCTTTGTTAATCCTGTGTGGGTTTTGTCCATCCATAGGTGTTGGGTTTCAACTCGCGGCAGAGGAAGGCCTTCCTGAATGCAGTGATGCGTTATGGGATGCCTCCGCAGGACGCCTTCACCACCCAGTGGCTGGTCCGAGACCTGCGAGGGAAGTCTGAGAAAGAGTTCAAGTACGTTCTCTCTCTGTTGATCGCTCTTGCTCTCCAATTCCATTCACCAACTTTAATGTGTATGTTGTAGCAAAACATTCAAGCATATTATATTGTTTATGCATATAGAGAGAATAATATACCATGCATGCATACCTTGTTCTTAAACATGCACTGAACAATGGCAGATAATAATCTTACATTTTTATCAATTAACCTGAATCCTATGGGAAATGCAGGATGACATTTTCAGGTCCTCTGTACAATAGAACAGTTTTTGTGTGTTGCACTGTCAAACAGTGGTACACAATTAGATCTAACTTAGTATTTTAGTCAAGGTTTCTGAGCGTGGATCCTTAAAAAGATGACATTACTGGTTTAAAAGAAAATATAAGCTGTATTTCTCATAACGTATTTGTGCTTCGTTTGTTATTGATACATTGGTTTTAACCATTCAACTCTATATAACAGTACTTTGTTCCAATCTGTGAAAGACAGCTACGTTCTTTATGTGAAATGATAATCTCTACCCCCAAGCTCACAAGCTAGTTGTGAGATTGAAGACTTTATGCCACCGTACAATCTAACTATAAATCCTGCTGAACCTCCAGATTAACGGGTGTTTAAATGTGTTTCCCAGGGCCTACGTGTCGCTGTTCATGAGACACCTGTGTGAGCCAGGGGCCGACGGTGCCGAGACCTTCGCCGATGGCGTCCCCCGGGAGGGGTTGTCGCGGCAACACGTACTCACTCGCATCGGCGTCATGTCGCTCATCCGCAAAAAGGTACACACCTGTCCTGCTCGGGGCTGACAACACCTTTTTATCATTACCTGCTGATTTGAAGTTGATTTGTAAGGAAGTTAACAAAAACAACAAATCTTGACTAGCACAACTTTCATTGAATAGAAAGCAACACTTATTTTCCATTGGGCTGTTTTTCTATTTTGAACATATTGACATGAAAACTGCACTTGCAGTAAATCAGCAGTAGTACGGTCCAGTCCAGTGTGTGCTAATGTCCTGTGGTGTTGTTGTGTGCCTGCAGGTCCAGGAGTTTGAGCACGTCAACGGTCAGTGGTCCATGCCCTGGATGGCAGAACTGGAGGAGAACAAGAAGGCAGCGGCCGCCGCCGCCAACCCAGAGTCCCCCGGCAAGACGCCCTCTACTGGCACGCCCGCAGACACGCAACCCAACACGCCCGCTACAGGTAACACACACACTTGTAGACGGACACAGCCAGCAACCTCACCTAATAACACACGAAAATAGAGCTCATCGTATTTACATTACATGCATATACAACGTCTCCACGCCTTCCCCCCACAGTCGACGAGTCCTTAAAGAGCGAGGACGCGACGGAGAAGGAGACTAAAAAGGAGGCGGTAGACGGGGAGAAGGAGGCCAAGACGGAAACGGGCAAGACGGAAGATGAGGTACGGAACCGTTGCACCGCAGGACTGGCCAATTAACCAGAAATATATTGAAGCCGATATTTTGAAGCAATAACATAATCAAGACTCAACAGATTTCTAACTGAATAACCGAGACTCATAAACTGTGCCCTCCTCTCCTCCTCCAGGTGATAGCCATCCCAGACGACGAGGAGAAGAGCCCGCCGGCCGATCAGGAGCAGAAAGACGAGGACAAGAAAAAGAACGGCACTGCAGAGCCCATGGACACGGACGCCAAGCCCAGCAACGGCGAGACGACGGCGGGCGCGACGACGCCCCCCTCCGAGAAGGATGGCGGCAAAGACGCCACAGAGACGACCAAGGAGAAGGAGGGAGAGAAGAGTGCTGCTGCCGCCGCCGCCGCCGTGGAGAAGAGCGCAGAGGCGGCCGGAGGCGACGAGGACAGCAAGTCGCCGTCAGAAGCCAAGTCCGAGAGCTCGTCAGAGGTCAAGACGGAAGAGTCAGACGCCAAATCTGCAACCGGTAAGTTTGATGTTTGGTTGTCTCGCTCTCTCGATGGAAGGGAGACCACTGCAACTGTGCTAGTTAATGTTGTATTAACATAACCGTACCATACGGATTGGTTATTATTTGGTCAAATTAAGTCCCATGTTGTAGCTTTGAATAGTCTGCAGTTTGAACACTTGCCAGTTAGTACAGCTACAATACAGGTACTCTGTACTAAATGTCTTCAGTGTCTCCTATGTGAATTAATTAATTTTTACTCTGTCTTGATGCCATTATCTGATGTGAGTGAATGGATTTACTCATTGATGCCTTTTGTGTCTCTGTCGACTCCACAGCCGAGGACAAGAAAGAGGAGAAGACGGAAAAGATGGACACAACCCCTGCTGCAGATGAAAAGAAAGGTACCTGCCTCTCATTTGCCACAACAATAACCTTGAGCAAAGCTACTCCGACACAACAGTAGATAATTTGAGAGTTTGAGTCGAGAGGTTTACAAGTAGATCCCGGCATGGGTTTGGTCAAGTTCTGAATGTAATGGTCTCATCCCCCCGCCCTCCTTCTTCAGTAGAGCCGAAGGACGACAAGGAAGTGGCAACAAAGACTGAGGAGGGCGGAGCTAAACTCCAGAACGGTGACAGCACCAAGGAAGAAAAAGCTACAGGCGCCGCCGCAGCAGCAGCCATTGAGGAAAAGAAGAAGGCCAAGACGAGGTTTATGTTTAACATCGCTGACGGAGGCTTTACAGGTACACACACACAAACACACACACTACATTGCACACACACTGCAGTACATGTGTGCCCATTAACTACAATATAAACACATTAACTATGCCACACACAGACACGAACCCATACAACCACAAACTATAATTTCACCTCCATGGTGCCCCCTCTCTCTCTCCAGAGCTCCACTCCTTGTGGCAGAACGAGGAACGTGCTGCCACGGTTACCAAGAAGACCAATGAGATTTGGCATCGTCGCCATGACTACTGGCTGCTGGCCGGTATCATACAGTATCCTTTCTTCTGTGATGTAAAAGACACAAGTCCACAATGTGAAACCCAGAGAACTGGTGCTTTTGATTCTGTCAGGACTTGTTCAAGGACTGACTTAGACTTGCACAGTCAAATCCAGAGTGTGAAATTGTACCATGTACAGTAATGATCAGGTAGAGCAGTGGTTCCCAAACGTTATAGCTTTAGACCCAAAAAGAGAAAAATACGCCATTTTCACTACTTTTTGAATCTGAATTTATGAGAATTTATTGAAAAGAATCTCGATTGAATAAATAAAGATTTGCTACGAAAAACGCACTGTTTGGGAAATCAAGTTAGACGATACAATGAGTAGCATGTGGTTGATTCGAAAAGTAATTATTCAAGCAGCTTTTAAATATAGTTATGTTGCCAGCGTGTGGCAACCTATTGCTTTGGACGTTGTTCCTTCACTCGGTCGTCCCTTCAGACACGGTTATGCTCGCTGGCAGGACATCCAGAACGATGTGAAATACGCCATCCTCAACGAGCCCTTCAAGGGAGAGATGAACCGAGGGAACTTCCTGGAGATCAAGAACAAGTTCCTGGCCAGGAGGTTTAAGGTAGGAAGGAATGACCCAGGGAGGGAGGGATAGATATGGTTTGAGGGATGGATGGAAAGGGCATAGCAGTGGTGGAAAGTTGTATTTTTTCCCCCTCCGATTTTTAAGCCAACTTTTACTTTACTTGAAGTATTTCCTTTTCTTGATACTTTAAACGTCTACTCCGCCACATATTATAATAAATATTGTACTTTTAATCCACTGCAATTATTTGACGGCTTTAGTTGCTAGTTACTTTGTAGATTTGTATTATTATTAGCTACCCTAACATACCGTAACCAATGAAAGAATATTTTCTACTTTGTTTGTTCGATAGTTGCCTTTCTGAGAACTTGTGAGCATGTAGATAATGGTCCATGTTGGTTCTTGAAATTGAAGAGGTTGAAAACCACTACTGTACTCAACCAACCGTATCCCCCTGCAGCTGCTGGAGCAGGCGCTGGTGATCGAGGAGCAGCTGCGTCGCGCGGCCTATCTCAACATGTCGGAGGACCCGTCGCACCCCTCCATGGCCCTCAACACGCGCTTCAGCGAGGTGGAATGTCTGGCCGAGTCGCACCAGCACCTCAGCAAAGAGTCCATGTCAGGGAACAAACCCGCCAACGCAGTGCTGCACAAAGGTGAGCCGGGGAGTTGCAGTTGTTTATCTTCTATCAAAGATAGATTCTCTATATCGGGGGTCTTCAACGTTTTCAGGCCAAGGACCCCTTAGTTGAGAGAGAGAGATGAAGTAGGGACCCCCACAACCTTTTCATGGATTCCATTTAGTTTCATTGTGTGACAGAACTATCCTCAGTATTTTGAATTCATGTCAATTTTAGATATTTAACCACTTGAACCTTCAATACTTAATTAACTTGACCTTTCACTCTGTACTTAGTCTGCTCGTTTTCCCCTCTAGAGGGTTCGCTAGGGTTCAAGTGGTTGATATAAAAATAAAAATCATCACACAAAGATTTGGAGGATCCCCTGTAGTAACTCTGAGGACCCCCTAGGGGTCCCGGATCCACTGTTGAAGACCCCTGCTCTATATTTAATCCCACTGCATCTAGGTCATTAAAAAGTAACGTGACGTGTGAACTGGGAACCGTAAGGTTTAACATGGTGAATAATGTTCTCTCTCTCCGTCATGTAGTTCTGAAGCAGCTGGAGGAGCTGCTGAGCGACATGAAGGCGGATGTGACGCGCCTCCCGGCCACCATCGCCAGGATACCACCGGTCGCCGTGCGACTCCAGATGTCAGAGAGGAACATCCTGAGCCGACTGGCCAGCCGAGGGCCAGAGACACACACACAACAGGTACGCAAGGTACACGCACATACATACATTGATACAGGGATTTAAAGATGCACACATGTATGCACACAGTGCAACAGTTATTTGGGGGATTTTATGCCTTTATTGATAGTTCAGTACACTGACAAGAGATGGGGAGTGACATGCAGCAAAGGTCGCTGGGAACGGGATCAGAACCCATGACACGCTGTCAGGCTTGCTGCCTAGGATGCCCGGACCACCCCACCGGTGGCCCGGTTTATCAATCCATTTGGAACTCTGAAAGTATACAAATGTGTACACTTGAAGAGTTAAATTATTATTTTACTTGTGACACAACCAGTGGGATTATATACTCTGTGGGGTTCCACTAAAGTATTGGATTTCCAGTGTTGAGATAAATATGATCTAGGGGTGCACCATTATTGAACTAATCGATTATACCTTTTATACCTTTTTAATCTGGGAAAGCATCTGTGACATTTTAGATTTTGCTGCCGGTATGTGTATAGCAACACAAATGTTCTACATTTTCTAACCAACGTTTTCTTTTTCTTTCTTTTTTTTTTTTTTTCTCAGAAAACTTAGGTTAGGATTTAGAGGGTATTAAACAAATTGGTCTCAGGTCTAAATGGGTTAAAACATGCACTTGATTATTCCGTTAATTAAATTAAATGAATGTGTAGTTGTATAGCCCTAACCAGAGCCCTAGAATGGAGAGTTGCGTCACTCCCGTTCACTTCATGGGGCCAGGTCTTCTACGCACACATCTATTGGCGTATAGTGACAAACGGCGAACCGGAAGTTTACAAAATGCATTGAAGTCTATGAGGTGTAAAGTGACAATGAACCACGTGACCAGCGCTGTTTCTGACCCCGCGGTGACACCACTCTCTGATTATACTGCTCTGGCCCTAACTAATGATCTAACGGTGTCCCTCCTCTGTGCTCCTCCTTGCAGATGTCACAACAACAGTAGCCTGACCTCCCCTGCCCGTTACCTCGTTAAGAACTTCACCCTTTGACATTCCTGATTGGTGCACAGCAAGATGACGGGACGACTTCCAGTGTGAAGCCGCGCCCTCGTTCCGTTCGCCTCATCTTTTTTTTCTTTCTTTTTTGTTGACAATTTTTCTTTTTCTTTTTTTTTTTTTTTTCAAACGGACTTTGTTGCTGAGTTACGAGGGTGGGATTTTCCGCTCCCCGGAGAGCCTCCACTTTGAGGCTGGACATAAAAGCTATTTTATTTTTTATTTTTTCTTTGTCCTTTTTTCAATTTCTTTATTAATATTATTGATATAATGTTATTATGGTTTTTTGGGACCTAAATAAAAAATGTAATAAAGACTCGCCAGTTGCCGTTTTCTTGTCCGTGTGGAGTAAACGGTGCGGAGTAAACGGTGCATTTTATATAGCGGCCCTTTGTCCAAAGCGCTGCTACAATGTGCATTACATTCACACACTCACTCAAACACCGACGGTGGAAACCATGCAAAGTACCGACCTGCTCATCGGGAGCAGCTAGGGGTTTCGATGTCTTGCTCAAGGACACCTTGACAGTGCCACTGTGGGGTCGGGGAATCGAACTGGTTCCCAAAGCGGCCACTCTACCTGCTGAGCCACCGCCGCCCCCAGTAATGAGGCTTGTGTGTGCAGAGCATTTCTTTTGAGTGCAACTGTTCAAACAAATGGGAAATGCCTGTTAGAGGACGTGTCCTCGGAAAATGTTTCATACCAGTGCCTTTCTGCCATGCATTTCTATTATGGTAAAGACTGCCGACCTGAGCATGGCATTTCAGTGCTCTAGTCTCCCAGTGCTTTTTGCCGGAGCGCCCCTGGCTGCTTCAAGCTGACAATAGTGTAACTTTTGGAGGTGAGCGCTGGTCATTTGATCGTTAGCACAACCATAAGATTTCCATGTTAAGAAGGTGGGACATTTGAGCACAGATAGGTTGATAGGTTCTAATGCTGTGTACACGCACATTATTTCCGAAGCGCTTCTTTGCTCAAACGCTTTCTGTGGACACGGCCACTTATTGTTAATTTTCTTGAAATTTTAGGCAATCCAAAAGCAGTGTCTGTAGCAAACGTCATAATCAAAGTGGGACCCCAGGGTTCCTTGGTCGCCCCCCCCCCCCAACAAAATAAACAGTTTAACCACCTACACTATTTCATACAAATGGATCCACAAGCTCAACACGTGGGATGTTCTTTTTTTTTTTGTATTACGTTTTTTCTCTTTAAGATTTCCCAAAATGGGGATGCCATATTGAAAATGGTTAATTTAACTTATTGTTTCAACTTTCACTGACTAGAAGTTGAGCCCAATGGCAGAATGTATAAGAGTGACTATTGGTATTATAGCCAAATGCAGTATTTCTTCACAGCCTGTCTACTTGGCATCCTCTTGGCTCTCCATTTAACTCCATCAGACATCACTGCTTGTACTGTCTGTTGAGTGTCTGTCTGGCACTGAACTAAAGGTTGGACTTCTTGTGTTTACTTGGCCTATCATTCAAAAGGACAGCATCCATCCACTTTCATTCAGTGACAGTCTAAATCTGGGACTCCTTAATGGCGGATTCACACTGCGGTCCGATTGATTCGAACTGTTCCCGAATACAGTTGCCTGGTCCCTGCTGGCCAGCGTTCACATTGGCCAAGATTCTTCTGTGCCTTGAGTACAACTGTAATGGTATTTATGTGCCTCCCGGGGGTGCTATTGACTATGGGACTTTATGAGATGTCATGTCACAAAGAAGAGTCCCTTGTCAGAGTTTAGAGCAGGGGGGCAGGTGTCAGGATTTAAAATGAAGCAACACAGAACTGAAAGTTCCTATCATTGGCCGCTAGTTGCGCTGTTCTGGTACCAGAAGCAACATGTTATATTTAATGTTAAAGCAGGGTATGCTGTAGGAGGGGCTTGTGGTCATAGGTTTGTGATGGTTCTTCTTTGTGCTTTTTTTGGCAAGCTCAAGACCACATTCTCCCAACTGTATTCCTGCGGTTGCATGTGACTGTTGTCAGCCAATAGCATTCGAGATGGTACCATTTCTACCAATGAACGTTGATTTCTACAATGATGATGGCACCCGTACAAGGGACAAAAAAGCTTATTTTCTTTTTACAGTCTATGGTTTAGAGCGAATATTAAAGTATGACTCTGTTCCTGATGTTATCTTGAGGTGTAATAACAGAACAACAATACACAACCAAAGCAGTGTGTGCTGACTGTCTTTGAAACATCTGTAATCATAGTATAACAGACGTCACTGGTGCATCCTTGGAATCTTAGGCCATGGCTACACGGAGCTGGATTTTTCATATATCCCGGTTTTTCAGATATCCACATAGAAAAATATCTAGGTACACACGACAAAGATATCTAGGTCTAACAAGCACACACACAGTAAAGTCTTCAGAGATATCCGGGTTCCCTGTCTACACGGATCCAGTGAATCGGATATTTTTCAATCTCTCCACTTATTTATCCGGATTCAAAAATATCCAGTTTCACGGCCGAAATATCCAGCTTCGTGTCGCTGCAAGCCCCAACAGCACCAACAAATTTCTAGATTCAGAAATATCCAGCTTAATGTAGCCGGCACCTTAATAGTGACATCAAGGACCAATCCTTGTTATTTTCATCCAAGCAGCAGCGTTTAAATGCAGTTAACGACATTAGTGTTGCTGTCGGGCAGAATCTCCATATTCTAACTAAAGCCTCACACAAAAGCATCAAAAGTAGCTGATCTGCAAGCTGCTGCGTTTGATGCTTTTAAATTCATAATACATTAATAATTTAATACGTTTTGGACATGTCCACTAGACATGTCATGATACAGGTGATGGTATTCCTGGGCATAACAGTGCCTTAATGTGCCTTAACATCATTTGGAATGATTGTATATGTCCTCAGCATCAATTACAACACAAACAAACCAAGTCTTAGTCTTATAGACATATACAAAGACATATCCATAATATAATTTTATAACAGAATGCTAAATACTTACAGCAAGTAAGATCACAAAACAAATATCAAGCCACTGCTTTTTTTCAGTTGAAACAATGAAATACACCAACACACACACACACAAAAGGACAAGCTCTTGCTATATTTCATCCAAATAGTAAATACAGTATCTGCTCAAAAAAAGCTTATTTCAGTCAAACAGACTGGTCTTTGGAGTGGTACAGTTGACAACACATGGACAGCTGTTCTAAATACCTCAGAGGGACGTACGGTACATACAGGAGGGAAGAAATCCATCTAGGTTTATAGAACCAAAATAAGGATGAGAACAATCATTCAGCAGCATATTTTAGATCATACAAGGGATTTTCGAACAAACCACCACTACTTGCTCAAGAAGGTATGGAGGAATACATTTTCCGTTAAGCAAGGTTTATTTAATAAAACAGTTGTCGGGAGTACTGCTTGTATTTTTTTATTTGAATCCTGAAAAGTAAACGTTTTGATTTCCACCTGACATGGATTATGATATGGTCTATTTGCGTTATTCTCGTGCTTTAATGCCCCTCTAGCTCTAGCTAAAGAATCTGTCAGCCTTGAGGTGAATAGTAGTTGCAGACTAATGTATGGCGTTACCATCAGTATCACATGACGTGCACTTCATCGGGATAGCGTGAGGCCAGAAACCATGTCACAGACTAGTATCAATACTGCTTTGACTTTGAAGTTCATATTGCTCATGGGTACTACTGCCCAGACCGAGGCTGGTAATAACATATTTCCCATTGTTAGATTAGATTTGTCAGGAAAATAAAATTAAAAAAATAATAGTTGCCTAGATAGAATGACACGCCTCAAAAACAGGGACGCCAGGATTAATGTGATTATGGTACATACATCTGCGAAAACAGCTAAATTAAACTGGGAATAACTCGTAATGGACACAGTATTTTATATAATGTAGGCCTACCTCCTCCTTCAGGTGTGGTTCTAGTTATAATGAGTTATAATGGAGACATTAACAAAAGGACTATCACAGAACTAACGGTGCTTCTTGAAGGTTTCAGGTTATAGGGAATGTTCTGGGTTAACCCATGGTAGGCAGTCACAGCCCCTAAGGACTACAGCAGACTACCATACTGTCTGAGGAAGAGAGAGGAGGAAGTAGAAGAAGAGGGGAGGAGAGAGGATAGAATTGGCTTGGTGGACGACCAGTGTCCTGCTTAGTTGTCGAGGCGTCCATGAAGACCAGCTCAGTAGAAGAAATACACTGAGGGAGGAGAGGAGAAAAGAAGTGTTGTCAAAAACGAGACAGACCAATAATAGACAGATATGTGATATTGTTGCTGTCAGGCAGAAACCTATCGATATTCTAAAGGTCTTTGCACACTGCTGCGTTTTTCTGGACGAATATCGGAGCGAAACTTTGGAGCACGTAAATAAAAAAATCTACCTCACCTTATGTCAATCACGTTCTTTTTTTTTTTTTGTATTTATTTTGGGACCAGGGTTGATTTTTTTCCAATTTTCGCAACTGTTGCCATGAGTCCCTTGCTCTCTCTCTCTTTCCACTCTCTCTCCCTGGCCTTCGGATTTCCAAAACGGAATTGGAAAAAATGCAGTGCAGTGTGCAACCAGCTTAACTCTTTGTGTGTTTTTTTATTTTAATTTAACACCCTACTTGATCACACAACAGTGTTACTCAAAACTAAAAGCATCAAAAGTATCAGATCTGCAAGCACATGAGAAGCTTGTAGATCTGCTACTTTTGCTATTTTTGAATCCTGAAAAGCAGTAACAGTTTTGGACATACGTGAGGTTCCAGCCGATAGCAGCGATATGTACAATCATGATCCAGGCACTGGTTTTACTCACAGAATATGACTCCAACACATATAACGCCTATGATGGCCATGATGATCATCATCTGAAATACACACACACACACACACACACACACACACACACACAGAATTCAGTTTACGGGACAGTTTCAATAATAAAGCAATCTACACACAATGAAATCACAATGAAAACTCATTTTGCAAGATAAAAAAATTATAAAAATCCCATAAATTGTTATAGTATCATCATTAAAATTGTTGTTTTTCCGGGAGGCCCACTTGCAATACCCTCGCAGTCCACCAGTGGGCCCAGGTCTACAAGTTGGTTAATGGCTGCTTCATGTGGCTACAGCATGTCACAGGCTGCATTGACACTTTGTTTCATCACCAGAGGAAAGAGTGTTTCAGCAGCATTGTTGGTGTGCGTCAGACACAGTTATTTATATCATAACGTCACACAAACAGCAATCTCATCACCTCTGACAGGAGGGGCGGAAACTGGATGACTGATGACTGTGTGTGTGTTGTGTACTTGTATGATGTATCACTATAATTGTGAGGACCAAATGTCCTCACAAAATTGAAAAGCAGACAAAGGACCATTTTCCTGGCCTTCACAAGATAAATTGCTGTTTTATAGTTTTAAAAGATTTGGGGAATTCCGAGTTGGAGTTAGGGTTAGGATTAATAGAAATGTAGAGGTTGGGTTTAGGGTGTGATGGATGGGGTTGTGTACTGAAAATAGATATATATGTTTCTCCTATTTTCAGCGTTCCCCAGTGTTTTTTGTAGTTTTTTTTAGCGTGCTCCTGCCAAGCTCCATCATCTGGTTGGTGTTGTACGCCCAGGGTTACATTGGCCAGGCTTCACGGGACGCTTAATGAAATTAACTCATAAATGGCATCACTCACTTCACACTAGGTGTGATTTTGTGTGTGTGTGTGAGTGTGTGTGTGCGTGCGCGTGCACGAGTGCAAACTTTTATCTATAAATAGTGAGTGTTTGAGATGAAATGAGAATAGAGTGAGGGGGGATGTGTGGTGAGTTAGTAGACAGCTGTGTCACAGCATCCCAGCTGCCTCTGTAATCCCTCACAACGCAGCTCTAATCCAGATTGGGATTTTTCTCTTCTCTCCTCGCTCCTCTCTGGCCGGCCTCTCGGATGCTACACCCCACCTCCCCCCCACCCTCCGTCTACACACACACACATACAGTTGACCCCCGCTCGCACTCCCCGCCCCCCACCTTATAGTCGCTGCATGTGGGGCACAAACCTCGTATCTCCATATTTCAGTTTTTTTTATGTAAATTGATGCCCTAATTCGTCGTACAACCTACAAGCTTGTGATGAAATAGGGCTTACACTGGTTAGTACATTGGAATCCATTGGAACACAGGTTATTTACGTATGCTTTCCAATGTTGTTTTCTGAAAAGTAACAGTTTTGAACATACAAGGATTCTACCCCGATGACAGCGAGTGACGATAATATATACTGTATGTATATATATATATATCCTCTCCTTCCTGCCTCCCAATGTTGTAATCCAGGATGTGATTCAAGGCCCTCCCCCTTCTCTCTCTCTCTCTCTCTCTCTCTCTCTCTCTCTCTCTCTCTCTCTCTCTCTCTGTCTCTGCCCCACCCACTCACCTACATCCATCTCTCCTCTCTGCTGTCCATCCCTTCCCCCCATCGGTCTGTCTCACTCCCCTAAATTGTGACTTCTGATTGGATAGTGGCAATTCGAAGGTTTATACCTAAAACCACTGAATTGATTGACAGTCAGGGTGGTATGGAATTATGGGTAAATGTAATATGGTCAGACATCATAGGATACAAGTATCTGCTGCAGTGTGCCTGACAGGGACCTAGTGCAGGAGTTTTCAAAGTGGGGTATCCACAGGGACCCCCAGGGGTCCTTGAAGGGGTTTGCTTTGCTTGGAAGGGAAGTTACATGCATATTAAATGCTAGTACAGCACATGCACATATTTGTACAAATGCACATAAACGTAAAACAGTACAGCAACTTGCAATGGACCTGGTTTCCAAGATACTCAAGGGAACAGTGCCCATGTCTAACTACTTCAAAAACGTGTTGAATGGCCCTGGACGGCTGGCATAGCTGACTGAGCACCTAGGCTGCTAATGCCGCCTTAAAGCGTGTCGGGGGTTCGACTCCCGATCCCGATCTGCTTATCACTCCCCATCTCTCTCTCCCCATTTCCTGTCAGTCTACTGTTTCTATCAATAAAGGCAGAAGAGGCCCAAAGAGTATCTTTGAACAAGATCAATCGATCAATCAAAAAACCTTACCTTACAATTCTTCCACCAGTACTTGTTCTTGAGTTTGGCTGCGCTGCTCTCGAACTGCGAGGCGCCGGCCTGCAGCGCGTCGGCGCGGTCGTCCAACTCGGACAGCTTCTGGTCTCTCTCCAGGACCTTGTCCACGTTCACACGCATGATGTCCACCACCTGGAGGAACATGATTTCGAAGAAGACAATGCCACGAGCTGCTTTAGTTTCCCCGTCAATAAATGCTCACAGCCTCAATGCTCCAGAACAGCAACAACATGGTGATGATTAGACCTATAAAACATAATAAGACTTTTTAGAATTTAGATGGTTGATTTCAGTCAGTTGTTCTGTAAAGGAATATACCATTCAATAGTTTTTCCGAAATTGTCCTGTCCTCAGCCAGAACTTACCTACATATCTTTCAAAAAGGAGTGTTAATGTGTAAATATGGTAAGTATGGAAACACTGTCTTGATGGGTTGATTGAAGCCCCATCTCCTCCTCCTCCTACTGCATAAAGTTTGAAAGTCAAACTGTTAAAAGCTCTGTTCTAACACTAGCATATAGCTCAGTGGGATGGCTTGGATGTGTCCAAGGTCTTGGAGTACTATTCTTGTTTCAACTGCATCCAATCTATCCATGAAATATTAGTGAAATCAATAGATGTTCTTTAAAGGTTGAGCTGGGTGTGATGCTTCTTGACAACCTCACTTTACTCTTTGGAAGCAACGAGGAATACAGCCCCTTGCCGACCCCATTGCATGGGTTTGTGATCCAGTAGCCTGGGATCAATTAATACTATTTTAGAGTTTCTAATACAGTCGGAGCGGATAAACGTCACGTCATCAGGCGGCCGTAAACACACAACTGGAAACCTCCGGTGCCGTGCATCTCCAAAATGATCCCCCTACTTTAAAAGTTTGGTGGTTTGTGATGTCTTAGCCTTATTCTAACTCATAACGCGACTAACGAGACTAAATTAATTGATTTGCATTATGTGCGCAACAAAAACAATTAATACCGGGCCTTCCTCCGCGGTGGAAAGCCAAGCAGCTTTCTCTCTAGTCTAGACATACAGTACAAGACATACAACCTCTGTGTCTCCATCCAGTTTCTTGAGACACTAAGTTACACAGTTACAGTATACCACACACAGTGACACTTTGTGTCATTCTCTCCTCTGCTTGTTGGCCTTCAAAATGTAGAATTTAAGCAAAAATGGTATTTGACAGGCAATCCATGTTTTCCATGATCCATCACACCACACACAGCATCACATGCATTAGGATACCAGTAACCTCCCAGTCTCGGGGCAGACACTAACCACAAGGCCACTGATATGAACAGAACCGTAGCTCAAAACCTTATGTCTGAAGCGAACCATGGATTTGGAGAATGGTTACGTCCTTAGTGTGTAAACCACCTTTCATATAGGCCTCAGGCTCAGTGTTAATCGGGCAGAAACCTTTTATATCTTGTATTCTAACTTTTTGTGTTTTTTCAGAAATGTATTTGAATCGTGAAAGGTAACAGTTCAATACATGACATTCAGCACCATGGACAGAGAGAGCAACACTTTCATTCATTCATTCACTCTCTCTGAGGCTTCCCACAGACAGTCAGGCACTAAGTTGAGTGAGAGTTGTGTGGGGGAGGCGGGGGGCAGAGACAGCGCAATGCATTCCGGATGGAAGTCTAGTGGTTTGAAGTCTAGTGAGAGTCCTGTGGTTGCACAGAGCACCATCCAACAAGCACACAACACGCACTAGACTTCAAACCACTAGACTTCCATCCGGAATGCATTGTGCTGTCTCTGCCCCCCTGGCCTCCCCCACACAACTCTCACACAACTTAGTGCGTTCCAGTGTGAGTGCAGCCTCAGAAAGAAAGAGATATTTTCACATACACACACACACACACACACACACACGCACACACACACACACACACACACACACACACACACACACACACACACACACACACACACACCACGCACACACTTGTTTGCTTACCTCGTCCACTTGTGCCTGTGTCTGCTGTAGTCGTCTGTTGCTGGTGAGGTTGGGGGCCGGAGCTGGGGGGCCCCCCTCTCCATCTGGGCCCCCTGGTGCCCCGGGGGTACCTGCTGCATCTGGGGTAGACCTGCCATGGGAGAGTGTGCGACACACACACACACACACACACACACACACACACACACACACACACACACACACACACACACACACACACACACACACACACACACACACACACAAAGAGAGACAGTGAGGGAGTGTGTGTGTGTGTGTGTGTGTGTGTGTGTGTGTGTGTGTGTGTGTGTGTGTGTGTGTGTTGTGCAGAAACCTTGTATGTCCAAAATCATTACTTTTCAGGAAATGGAGAAAATTAGAAACTCTGTTCCAATGGATGGATGCAATGTAGTTATTGTTTAGCCACAAGCTAATTGTTAATACTTTTTATTCGTTCAATATTTATAAAACCCCCAGTGACTCACAACTCATCGCATTGCAAAACCTGTTGGTAGCTTGTAGATTGGCTATTCTTGCTACTTTGTGACAAAGTTGTGGTACGACGAACATTAAAATGAAATATGGAGACAATGTTTCTGCCCAGCACCATGTATATTTGTGTCTGTGCGAGTGTGCGTTCATACTGTATGTGCATGTGTGTGTGCGCTTGTGCCTGCGTGTGTGTGTGTGTGTGTGTGTGTGTGTGTGTGTGTGTGTGTGTGTGTGCGTGTGTGTGTGTGTGTGCGTGTGTGCGTGTGTACGCGTGTGTGATGTTTTGTGCAGGGAGAGCATAATTGAATTACAGTGCAATAAAGTAAACACAATCTGTCACAGTCAGTATTTAATCTAGTTGTGTTGTGTCTCAAGCAATGGTTCACAATCCAGAAGACGACACACAATATGTCCTAACAGGAGAGGACAAATTGGACAAACGACAACTTCAGTAAAGAAACGCTGTAGTTTTTGGGGTGCTTTCTGTACAAAAATACTGTAGTTTTCTGACTGCATTCAGTAAAGAAATGTTGCAGTTTTATGGCTACATTGACTTCAAGCTGCAATGTAACTGTCCAGTAACCGGTAGAGTTGCCGGAAAGAAACTTGCATATCTTTCTGAGGTTAAGATTAGGAATAGGGTCAGGTTTTGGCACCGTTTTACTGAGGTTAAGGTTAGGAATAATAGATTTAACTGTTTAGGCATAGTTTACAGAGGTATATAAGGATATTAAGGATCTCAATGGAAAATAACAAATAAGACTTGCCTTACCTGAGTTTCCTTTTAGTTGACATTGTATCAGTGAACTGTACTGTCATGAAACTGTACTATCAATCAATCAATCAATCAAAAGGCATAAACCATCAGCCCAGGTGTGTTTCTTTCCCAGTGACTCTTTTGGAATTCAACTGTCCTCTTCTACCCTGGATTTTAACACGATTTTCAAGTGCTGAACCTTTTACCATTGACCTAACAGCGCCTGCCTGCTTGCTCAGGGGAGTCTTCGTTCATGATACTGAGCTCTGCCCACTATGTATCTATATATACCTGCACTTTGATGCATTGTTTAGTACACCTGACGAAGGCTGCAGAGGGTGAAACGTTGTATTTTTTGTTTACCGCTCTGTTAATACATTATTTTGGGAGCATTAAGACAGTGTGTGGACCTGCTTGTCTTCTCTACAGTATATCTATTTTGATCCAGCACCCGTGGAAATGTTTCGATGAGCGTTCTGTGTACCTTTTGACAGCACTGAATTGATTTGTGTCCATCAGGTCAAAATTTGTGTCAGATCCCTGTCTAAGTGAGACATGACCTTTGACATGATCTAAATGTCTAAATAGAAGAGCAGGGAGACAAAATACAACCCCCCCAATTGTATACAAATATATTGTTATATTGTATCAGCATACCATACAGATTGGACAGAATTACATTTTATTAATAAAAATAAAAGTAAAAAAGGACATAGTGTCGCTTTAATAATCGATCCCTATTTTGGGCATGTCATTAATTATAATCAAAGACACGTCGCGACGCATTCAGATAAGCTATTTTCTAATTGCACAATACCGTTATGTGATTAAGCATAATAATGTTCAAGTAGTAAAGCGACTCCTTGATAAAAGATATTTTCATTATCAAAACTGTTTTGATCAACCAAAGAAAGTAATCGATAATCGTAAGAAACTGATAGCTGCAGCCCTAGTTTCATGAGGTGCCACAGGCCCAATTATGTGCACGTTTTCCAACTTGAATGAATTGATAAAGATAATTAGCCTACTTATATATAATGTCCATACACACACACACACACACACACACACACTCACGCACGCACGCACGCACTCACGCACTCACGCACGCACGCACGCACGCACGCACGCACGCACGCACGCACACACACACACACACACACACACACACACACACACACACACACACACACACACACACACACACTCACACACACACACACACACACACACACACACACACACACACACACACACACACACACACACACACACAGAGAGAGAGAGAGAGAGAGAGAGAGAGAGAGAGAGAGCTTTTTGTGCAGTATGATGTATGGTGCTGGTAACAGGAAGAGTGGGCACCATTATTTACGTTTTGTTTATGTTTTATTTCACATTTTCATTATAATCCTTTTGAACTAGTTAAGCACTAATGTAGGCCTATATTAGTAATAAAACATATTGCTACAAATCATGTGGATAGCTATTCACTTTGGGCATAAACCAGAATAACATTTAGGCCAGATAATGTCCCCATGCATGTTCAACTCATGTAGCTTAAAGGGGAAGACCACCCATTTTCAATATTGAACTATGTCATTAATATACCAGGAGTTGTGTGGAAACAGAAACAAGTTCCCCTCTTCTATGTTGCCTAGAACTGGAGGATTGATTTTGGGGGTTGTATTGTAAAGTACAATGTGTGATGTCATCAAGTTGTAACTTTTTTTCTATTTCCACACAACTCCTCTAAGGTAGGTCTATATTAATGACCTAGTTCAATATTGAAAATGGGTGGTCTTCCCCTTTAATACTCCTATTTTACATTTATTTAAGATAATTCCCCCAAAGCATACAGGCTATATTTGTGCGTTATTTTTTATCTTTACATTTAGGAAATTGGGGGGCCACAATGTTAGGGTGCCCATACTGTACACATGCACTCGACCTGTAGCCTATCGGTAGTGCTTAGTTGGTGGTGGTGCCAAAGCCAAAACAACAGTCTAACTGCAGCCAGACTACTTTTATTGGATCTAGCCTCCTCTTCACAACAGCCGCTGGTAAAATGGCAGAGAGATTAGTGGATGAAAGCTGCACAGGCCCCCGTTAATAACAAAGATGGATGGATGGACAAAGCGCACGCACAGTTGTTTAGGCGCACACACGAAACTAGGCTATATGCAGTGGAAAAATAATGGAATAATAAACAAATGACGATTATAAAAACTGCAAAATCACTTTAGAAGAGCAACAGTTTTGAATATTTTGGAGCGATGATGAGCGAGTGAGTCATAATATTGACAGTGAAAGATGTCCAGAGTGTCTGCTGTTATAGACTGCCAATGCCATGAGTTATCACAATAAGACAGAAATAAAATAAAATAAAAATGATTGATCTATTGAAAGTCAATGATTTTTTTTAAACCAACAAAATACACGTCAGGCTACACTTGACTTCAACCTGCATTACCAAATTCGGAACGTCTCTGCTGATGATAATTTTTGAATACATTAACCTAGCTACAAGTAGCTAGATATACTTTCATAAATGATTATAGGCTAAATACTTCAGATTCTTGGCTCATATATAAATTAGTATAGATAGTAGCCGCTACTCACATCTCGGCTGCAGCGGCTGATGGTTATCTGACTGACTGAGAGAGAGAGAGAGAGAGAGAGAGAGAGAGAGAGAGAGAGACCTCTCCCAGTTGAATCCAAATCAGTCCCGATTCGCGTGATAGAAAAACATGTGTGTTTTTTAACTTGAACTTGAACGCTTCCTTCCAAAGTAAAGTGGAAGTGCACAGATTCTATATTTTATGTAATTCTCTGTTGTGTCGTGGTGTGTGACAGTCTGCAGCCGCTCTAGTGTCTGTGTCCCCTCTTTCTCTCCCCTGGGCTGCTGGTGGTCACACTCTTCAAATCCACCACATCAGCGCATCTTCAATCCAACATTGATTGATTCTACTGAAGGCGGCGAGGCGCTGTGTGTTTCATGACGGTACAGTTCACTGGTACAAGGTCTACTAAAAGGAGATCCATGAAAAGACTAAGCTTATTTCCACTTTTTGTGCAAAAAGCAAAACAAATGCTTGCAATGGATTCAGCATCATGTCAAACCCCTAGTTAGACCCCTCACATCCTACTTAAAGCAGATTTCTTCTGGGTATAGAAAGTCGATGGGAGCCCAACTTAATTTGGCCACTGTGGGTATTTGCAGTGAGCAGATCATGGTAGATTTTTATCCTGGCTAGTAGACCTAATTTCCTGTCAGAATCAGTTGAAAAACTAAATAATACAATTTTGTCCAACCTGAGTGTATTTTTCCCTAGATTTAGACTACTACTAGACTAATATGGAGATGGACCGTGCCTTAACTGCGCACCGCGGTCCTTAATTGGCTTGGTGCACCACCTGTGCCATGTGTAGGGCAGGCCCAGAGTCGTCTCTGGGCAGGCCTACACATCAAGAGACCCCGGTGACGGTGAGTTCCTCTCTCTTCCTGTCTTGAAACGGTAGCACAGCACTCTCATCAAAACATAAATTGTTGAAACGTTTTGTGCAGATTACACAAATCAGGTGTTCATCATGTGTGAGCTACTGAGCTTCTGTTCGCTTTGTACAGACAGACTCGAGCTAATTTGCTAATTGTTTCCCCTTATGTCCATGGTCCAGTCAGAGATAGGCCTAGTTTCTAGGATCTCCTTTTAGTTGACCTTGTACCAGTGAACTGTACCGTCATGAAACTGTACCTTTTCCTATGCAAACTTCTAATAAAGTCTTCAATCAATCAAAGCCTAATTATAAGTAAACTGGTTCCTGGTTGTATTCTACTTGCATGCCAAGTAGCCTAGTGTTCATGATGAACACACACGCACTAATTCAACAGGTGTATGTTTAAAATGTTCAACATGCCCTTTGTGATCTTTGAGATACCCTACAGTGCATGGTCTCTGCACAAACCTAGCCTGATTTCAGACTCTACGCTGGAGCTTGAGTCTAGTCTGGGATCACTTCACTTTACGAGGTTTGATCCGGTCGGGAGCGGAAACCACTTTCGGACTACACTTTGGCCGGAACTAGCCTTACATTAAGTCGCTCCTGTAGAAGTTTCTGCATTGATGACGTTTATGGCTACAGGAGCGTCTTAACGCTTTGACAGACAGGTCGGGAGTATGGTCTGCAAAACGGCTACTGCGGCTCTACACATGCACACATGCGAGACATATCTTCCGTACAAGTTCGTCAAGGTTTTTGCGACTTGTCCGGTAGCCTTGTTTAATGTATTAGTCCGTATTGTTAAATAAAATGAGTTTTTACCAAGTGTACAACTTTTCCTCATTTGCTACAACGTTAGCTGCAACAGCGCCCGTTGGTGGCTGGAAGCATTATTGTGCATTCTTCCGTATACACTTACGTCATGTCCTTGTATGAGCGAATGGGGGAATGGATGAACGTCACGTGATAAGTGCAGCCATCTTTAACCAAACCATCTTTAACCAAACCAGAGATTTGGAAAAGACACACACTTGGTAAAAACTCATTCTATTTAACAATATGGACTAATACATTAAACAAGGCTACCGGACAAGTCGCAAAAACCTTGACGAACTTGTACGGAAGATATGTCTCGCATGTGTGCATGTGTAGAGCCGCAGTAGCCGTTTTGCAGACCATACTCCCGACCTGTCTGTCACAGCGTTAAGACGCTCCTGTAGCCATAAACGTCATCAATGCAGAAACTTCTACAGGAGCGACTTAATGTAAGGCTAGGCCGGAACTATCAACCGGATTCAGTTTTAACCCAAAATATTCCCCTGGCTGCACCCAAGGACATAGTTTTAGGGCCTACCTAATAAACACCTTGATGCAGCGTAGTTTTACTTTCGAAACATTCGTTTGGTATGTGATCTTTTAGTCCAACTCATAGCGACTGGCAAGACTACACTAGGCTTCTCGAGCATTTTAATAGTGATTGGGGATACAAACGAGGGGAACTAAATCAAAGCGACACCGCTTCTTCTAGTGGTTTCCGCGCTTTAGGCGGAAACCAAACGGTCTGTTGTGAACGAACACCAGGCTTTCTCCCGAGAAAGACTGGTAGGCGAGGTTAGCTTGAGTCTGAACAGTGCATGGTCTCTGCACAAACCTAGCCTGATTTCAGACTCTACGCTGAAGCAGTTCACTCAGAGAGTGGGCAGGTCTATTGGCTGGAGCCAGGCTAGCACTAACCTGACAGCAGGCTATATCTAGAGGAGACATGGATATCACCCATTATGGTGTCATACTGTTTAATATGAGCTAGCATCAAGTCAACATCTAGGCTATGAAAAAGCTTATATTTTGACTGATTCAGGGTGCAGGGTGGATTTTACCTCAACATTGTTCACATCTTATACATGTTTAAGCTCTAATTTCTATAAAGAAGCCAGTGGAGGGCCAGTGGGATCAATCTTTGTCTGGTCTCTCTACCCTTCGACCTGTTCGGTGTGCGCATGACCCTGCCAGGAGTCCAACACTCCTGCCAACATAGTTCTAGGGGTGATGGAGATGAGCAAAGTCTAGTGCAAACCACCCCACCATGATAAAGTGGTGATCCCCCTCCCAGAAAGAGGGGGCCCTGCGGAGGGGGGGGGGGACCCCGTTGAACACATGACTTCAACGGGACTCGGGAGCAGTCTAGTTTGTGTGGGAAAGATTTCATGCTTTATATAAACCCTATTATATTAAAGGGGAAGACCACCCATTTTCAATATTGAAATATGTCATTAATATACCTTAGAGGAGTTGTGTGGAAATAGAAAAAAAGTTCCCACCCTTCTGTGTTGCCTATAACTGGAGGATTGATTTTTTTTTCTTTTTTTGTAAAGTACAACGGTGTGATGTCATCACATTGTACTGGCACAACTCCTTTACGGTATATTAATGGCACAGTTCAATATTGAAAATGGGTGGTCTTCCCCTTTAAGCTTAAATGGTTCTGCCGCCATGTAGAATTGTTTTTAACAGTTTTTTTTTACTTAAAATGAATAATGTCCCGTGAAAAATCTGTATTTTTGGGCCCACACTGGAAGGGGGCCCACGACACGTGGAGGGGGGCCCCAGGTCTTTGATCTTGATCCCCCTCCCAAAAATCTGTATGACAGCCCTGCCACCATGAGAGGGAAGATGGGTAAGAAGTGGAGAGGAGGGAAGATTTTTTCCCCTTTTTTTCAAGAAAAATACAAACATTTATACATTTAAAAATGTTTTAAACAAATAGTGACAACACATTGCGAAAGCAACGTATTTTGACCTTTTTTGGTTCTTCTTCACTTTTCAGGATTCAAATGAAAACATAACAAAAAGCTCAAAGCATATTGCTTTGTGTTACAAGATTGTAAATCTGCTACTTTTGACACTTTTGTGTGACGCTATATTGTAGTAGCCTGATAAATCAGTCCGCACATCACCACCCCCTGTTGGTGGGTGGTGTGTAGTGTGGACTGAACCCGGAGATATTTTATTTTATTTCAAGCTCGCCTAAAGAGCGGGCGCATTGAATGGGCCAATCAGGGCTGTAGACTTGAGGCACGTGGTAGGCTGGTCCGGTCCCAGCCCCCTCCCTTCGGAGATGTTCTGCCCACGTGAGAGTCCGTAGTGGACTCTGATTGGTGCTCTTCTGCCCACGTGAGCCCCTAGTGGACTCTGATTGGTCCGTGAAAACTGTCATGGCGGAGTCAGACTAGACTCGAATTCTTTTAATAAACTATACAATAGTGCCGTTTCATTACGTTTTAATACCATTTTGCTAACGTAAACATGCAGTCATATAATATGTTATGAGAAATAACGTATTTTTGCAATGTCACGCCACGTCGCCGTCGGCGACACACGGGGCTGTGTGTGTGTGTGTGTGTGTGTGTGTGTGTGTGTGTGTGTGTGTGTGTGTGTGTGTGTGTGTGTGTGTGTGACGTCAATAGGCTTTACCCCGCCCCCGCTGAAGTAGAATCTCCGTCCCCAGGCTCAGACTCAATCCCAAAACGAAGTGTGTGATAGAGTCTGACGCTTGCAGTCAGGCTAATAATGTAGTATGATCAAGTAGCGCATTCATTTACGAAGATACGTGTGTAAGGTTTCTGGCCGACAGCAACAAAGTTTGGTTCACGGGGAGACACCAAATTTCTCTTTTGGGTCTGGAGCTGAAAAGGAAGGTGTGTGAACGGCTGAGACAGAGGACTAATGATGGCCCAGAGTTGAATGTGCTGAGCTGAGGCTCCATTTCCCCTGATCTGCTCTTTCTTCTTTCTGCTGCTTTGGAGCAATTTCTTGTTCATCAAGTTGTGGGTGAGTTGTTTGTTTCTCACAGTCACTCCACTTTCCTGCTTGGCTGTGGGATAAAAACTAATCTGAATGGATGTAGGGCGGCTGCAACTATCAATTATTTTCATATTATTTTTATTATATCGAATACCTTTTCAATTATTATTAATTCGATGAATAGCAATGGTGCATTGCGTTGTGACCTTTGGCCATGACATTCTTTGAAACCTTTCACCTTTAAAATAGGGATTCAATAGCCTATTAATAGATAGACATTTATGTACGTATCGATTATTATTTTTAATCGGTTAAATTGATTAGTTTAACCCCTACATAGATTCACTGAAGAGAAGTATTCTTAAAATAATTTGATCAAATCCAGGCCTCTCATATCACAGGAAGCAGCACTAACCAGCAGTGCCAGTGCTGGAAAAAGTACTTGCTTGCTTTACCTAAGTAAAAGTATCAATACGGCAATGTAGAGACGCTCTGTTACAAGTAAAACTCTGGTAATCCAAATTGTGTAAAGTTATCAAAATTGCTTCAACTACCAAAAGTGTCATATGTATAAAATGTATAATTTATTTTAGATCTTTATACATGCAAACAAATCGTTAGATTTGTATACATGCACCATGGAAGGCAGGGAAGCACCATCTATACTATAATTTTGCGAATGTCTGAGTGAGTGAGTGAGTGTCTGTCTGTAACAGCGTTTCTCCTCAGTGGCTGGAGCAATTGATCTGAAATCGCATCACCATTAGCATATGAACACACCTGACATAACTGTGAAGCCCGTTTGTCACTTTCACAAATCATATGCTGTATATTAGCATTTTTATGGTGTATCTACTATCTATTCTGCATCTAGCATGAGGCACATCTATTCTGCATCTAGCATGAGGCAAAATGTTTAACCAGCTCTGTGTGTGTGTGTGTGTGTGTGTGTGTGTGTGTGTGTGTGTGTGTGTGTGTGTGTGTGCAGGCAGGCGGGTGTGTGTGCAGGCGGGTGGGCGGGCGGGCTGGGGGGGGGGTGACAGTATCTCTGTAGCCATTAAACGAAACGGGTTTCTTACATTGATGCTCCTACATCATGCAAGCACCAGTTAAAGTTACTTTCCATCCCTCATATACTGTGTGCACAGTGCACATCCCATAACCCACACACTGCACATCATTTTGGAGCTCATATCTTTGAACGGGTAAGGGCTAGTATTACTAATGCGCACATTAAGAAAATATGTTCGAGCTGACTGTCAGACTGTACCTACCATTACATGTTGCATTACATACCATTGAATGTGCTGAGCTGAGGCTCCATTTCCCCTGATCTGCTCTTTCTTCTTTCTGCTGCTTTGGAGCAATTTCTTGTTCATCAAGTTGTGGGTGAGTTGTTTGTTTCTCACAGTCACTCCACTTTCCTGCTTGGCTGTGGGATAAAAACTAATCTGAATGGATGTAGGGCGGCTGCAACTATCAATTATTTTCATATTATTTTTATTATATCGAATACCTTTTCAATTATTATTAATTCGATGAATAGCAATGGTGCATTGCGTTGTGACCTTTGGCCATGACATTCTTTGAAACCTTTCACCTTTAAAATAGGGATTCAATGAATAGCCTATTAATAGATAGACATTTATGTACGTATCGATTATTATTTTTAATCGGTTAAATTGATTAGTTTAACCCCTACATAGATTCACTGAAGAGAAGTATTCTTAAAATAATTTGATCAAATCCAGGCCTCTCATATCACAGGAAGCAGCACTAACCAGCAGTGCCAGTGCTGGAAAAAGTACTTGCTTGCTTTACCTAAGTAAAAGTATCAATACGGCAATGTAGAGACGCTCTGTTACAAGTAAAACTCTGGTAATCCAAATTGTGTAAAGTTATCAAAATTGCTTCAACTACCAAAAGTGTCATATGTATAAAATGTATAATTTATTTTAGATCTTTATACATGCAAACAAATCGTTAGATTTGTATACATGCACCATGGAAGGCAGGGAAGCACCATCTATACTATAATTTTGCGAATGTCTGAGTGAGTGAGTGAGTGTCTGTCTGTAACAGCGTTTCTCCTCAGTGGCTGGAGCAATTGATCTGAAATCGCATCACCATTAGCATATGAACACACCTGACATAACTGTGAAGCCCGTTTGTCACTTTCACAAATCATATGCTGTATATTAGCATTTTTATGGTGTATCTACTATCTATTCTGCATCTAGCATGAGGCACATCTATTCTGCATCTAGCATGAGGCAAAATGTTTAACCAGCTCTGTGTGTGTGTGTGTGTGTGTGTGTGTGTGTGTGTGTGTGTGTGTGTGTGTGCAGGCAGGCGGGTGTGTGTGCAGGCGGGTGGGCGGGCGGGCTGGGGGGGGGGGGGGGGGGGGGGGTGACAGTATCTCTGTAGCCATTAAACGAAACGGGTTTCTTACATTGATGCTCCTACATCATGCAAGCACCAGTTAAAGTTACTTTCCATCCCTCATATACTGTGTGCACAGTGCACATCCCATAACCCACACACTGCACATCATTTTGGAGCTCATATCTTTGAACGGGTAAGGGCTAGTATTACTAATGCGCACATTAAGAAAATATGTTCGAGCTGACTGTCAGACTGTACCTACCATTACATGTTAGTACGCGGAACATTAGATGGCATGTACATAAACATTACCTATCAGCCTAGGACTTCCAAAAATAGTTGTTTAAACAACAGTGACTATGAAATTGTATATTATGTACAGTAACAGGCCGCCTGGGTAATGTATCTCTATTAATAAAAATAATTATTATATAACATGAATTAGAAGAAATTGCAACCGCTATTTACAAGCAATAGGTCTATATTTACACAGTGTTTTAAACTTAAATGGTAAATGGTGCATTTATATATGACTAGAAGCTCGGGCGGCCGAGCGTCTAGTCGGCGCCCTGGCCAACTCGGGAACAATGTAAACAGGGGATGAATGCCCCGCCCTTTAATGCAAACCCCATTATACCTGTTGTCATAGGATCTGTTTTGACCATCTGTTTGCGTGTGTCCATTTATGCCCATGGCTTGTGAAATGCGTCGGTTATCTCCATATATAGAGATTCAACACGTGCAAAGTACAGGAGTGATGTCAGAATGAGTCAGCAGAAGTGATGTCAGAATGCCCATATGCCCATATATGGAGATCTCAGTATCTGTGTCCCCTTTATGCCCATATACGGAGATTGCGTCCATTTTATGTCACAATGAGTCAGCGCTTGCGCCGATACATCCATTTATGCCCATATATGGAGATGTGCGGCCGAGCGTCTAGTCGGCGCCCTAGCCAACTCGGGAACAATGTAAATATGCCCATATATGGAGATCTCTGTAGGACCTGTTATGCCCATATATGGAGATGCGCGGCCGAGCATTACTGAGGATCAATTATAGATCAAAATGAGTTAAGGCATCCCTGAAGATTCTGAAATGCTATACTCAAGTACCATGTAGATATGTTGTATCTACTCATACCATCACAGTTCATTTTGAACATATTGGTAAGCTAACAATGGCTTTCAATGTAATACAAGGTAATACAATATTTTGCTTCCAAACTGACATAGGCTGAGTGTACTGTACAGCAGCAAAAGGTTTAGATATCCAGAACCCTGCTTCTGCTCTCATTTCCCCCCCTACCCACAAGTACTCCACTTCCTGGTGGCAGTTTTCCCAGTAACGTAAGGTGTGTGTCCAGTGAGTTGTGATACACCTCCTCCAGCACTGAATAACGGCTGTGGCTCTCCTTTAACGTTTGTCTCAGTTTTGCCATCTCTCTGTTCTTCTCCTCCAGTTGTCTGTTAAACTCTCTCTGCATCTTTGTGTTTGAGATCATGATGTTCCTCTGGATCTCAGGCAGGAGAACCTTCATCAGGTTTCTCTCTGCTTCCACTCTGGCCTCTGCTTCGTAGGTCTCTCTCATCTCCTCTATGTCCTGTATGTGCCTCTCCTCCATCTCTCTCCTCTCATTCTCTCTCTTTGATCTAAACCTCTCCAGCTTTCTCTCCATCTCCTCTCTTCTCTCAGACTCCCTCCTCAACTCTCTTTCCAGCTCTATTTTCTTCTCTTCATCCCTCTCCTCCTTCATTTGTCTCTCCAGTTCACTCGTCCAATGGTCTATCTTCCTGATGTCTCCCTCGTGCTCTTGGATGGATCCCTCTATCTTCCTCAGAGAGTCCATAAGCTCCTTCTCAAACCTCTCCCTCATCCCCTGTTCCTCCATATGTCTCCTCTCCTCCAAGTCCCTCTGAATCTTTCTCTCCATCTCTCTGACCTGGGCCTCAGCCTCCTGGTAGGTCTGAGTGCTGTAGAAGATCTCTGTGTTTCCTGCCACCATGCTCTCTATCTTCTCCAGCAGCTGTGAAACCTGACCAGCATCGCTGCTGTCAGTAATGGTGAGGATGTGGCATCTGTTCCCACATTTCTCTACAAGCTGCTGATGTTCCTGACAGCCTGCTTGGAGAAACTCCTCAACATTATGCTTTTTCACACTGTCATCGTGGATAAAGATGACAATGCTGTGTTCCCAGCAGCTCTCTCCAAACGCCTCTTGCATCTTCTCCATCATCCCCCTCACCTCTCCTTCAGAGGACTCTGCTGCTAGGACCAGGAGTAAGGCATGGGGACCCGGGGCAGACAGACATACACAGAGCCCCACATCCTCCCTTGTGTCCTCCAGTGAGCGTCCAGAGAAGTCTGGAGCGTCCACCAGCACCAACCTTCTCCCACAGACGTCCCCCTCTCTTCTCCTACTCCTCTGGCTCAGTTCAGAGGAGCTGGCCTCAGCACCAAACAGCTCCCTGCCCAGGATGGTGTTTCCTACTGTGTTCTTCACAGCTACAGTAGTCCCCAGTAGCACCAGTCGCAGCTCAGATGCAGTGGGAGACACTGGTGAGTCCAAAGTGCTGTCTGCTGCCACTGAAAAACAATCCAATGGAAAAAGTTATAAAATACACAGTATATACAGTACATACTTAGTATGCACATTATCACAGACAATTTAGCTGTCCCATCTAACCCCAGGGCTTGCGACGCCGTCAACATTGACGTCCGACCGGCTCCACCGCAGTGCAGCGGTGACTGTGAGGTATTCATTCTATGGCCAATATAGCCCATTTCCAAAACAACATGAAAATCACTTTCAAACAGAAATACAACTATTTGTGACCTGAATGTGAACGTATAGAGCACACTATGTTCAGCAGAGAGCAGCAATTCACCACTGACCACTTTATTTTGTCATGATTATAGCCTGTTGTACATAATTTTATCAAAGTAGACCGCTGTAATTACATAAAACAATATGCTAGGATTTTTGGGACATCTAGTCACCCTTGTGAATGGATAGCCAACAGCAGATACGCACGTACAGTATAGACCTATAGCCTACATTTTAATATAGCCTACAATGCATTTATTCATATTTTATTCATGACTGGACGTTGTGGACGCCGTAAAAAAATTGAACCGGGGGGCGATTTTCGAGTTTGGAAGCCGTCACCGGAGCGTCCGACGTTGACGTTACCGTCGGCAGTGGAGCTCCCTTCATTGATTAAAACGGGAGCGTTCCCAGCGTTGACGTTGACGCGATGCTCGATGCGCCCGGTGGAGCCGGGGGGTAACATTTTTCAAGATCAGAGTGAAAATGCCACACCATAAGCGTTCTTGTGAATCTTGTGAAACAGTCATAATTTCTGTCCTGTTCTGGGAGGAATTGATCAACTTCAGACAAGTTGGATAACCATAACACCTGCCTTGATTTTCTTTGTTGCTTTTATTGTACAGTAAGAAGCCTAAGGGCAAAAAGCGACCCTTAGGCCATGTCATGGCCATCTGGCCAGTGATGTATATCGGACCAGTAAACCCATATATGGAGACCCCTGGTACCCATATATGGAGATCCATGTATATGGATGGAGATATGCTGTGAGACCCCAAACATACCTACTCAGTTATGTTATGTGAAGGTCCTAATTGGCATTAAATTGGTAGAGAAAATGGGAACAAATAAAAAACACATATTTCTTTCTTTAATGACTTATGTTTAAACCTTGTGTACTTATAGATTAACAGGTATAAGACAAAAGCAGCATAGCAGCTAAAAAAGCAGCATAGCAGCAAAAAAAGCAGAATAGACTCACTATCCAGAGGTCGATCCTTGCTGTGTCTCCTCTTCCTCACTGGTAGAGAGGAGTCTTCATCTGTGGTCTCACCACCCACTGCAACACAACACGGACATCACCCAAAAGTTCAGATGGTTTGGAAACCAAGGAGAGTGAAAGAGCTTAAGCCAGGTACAATAGCCACAACATCTGTATTTATAAGCATTTTTTATGACTAATGAGGTGTATCTATATGCTCTAATCTGTTATGTCATGAAGATATTCTATGGGGTAGTTCTGACATGAAAGACAGACTGTTTGACCATTCACAATTACCTTCTTTTGTCTTACGCTTTACAAGTGATATAAATTTGTTTTTAGACCCTTGACAGTCTTAAGCTCTGACTACACTTGCTGCTATTGGTGAGAGGGTCCATGGACAGCAGATGGTTGAGATTATATATACAATTTGGTGTCTGCAGAGACGCATGCAATCAAGAGCAAGACTCAAGGGCAATACAGGCTACGCTTATTACTTATTTATAATACTCATAATCTAACAACCTTCTCCCAGAAAACGTAAGGACTTGTGAGAAGATGTTTACTGTAGTTTTACTCTTCTTGCGTTGGTTATTCTCATACTCTGATGGTCTCAAATTCGAATAAAAGTATTTTCTATTCACGTTTTTATTCTGTTTGGGTGTATTAGATCTTACAAACACGCCAAAGTAGCTGACAGAGTACAGCATCTTGCAATGGGCCTGGTGTACAAGATGCACTACACCTCCAAGATACCCATATATGTACCTGACAAACTACTTCCTAAAGGTCAAGGATGTTCACGATCACAACACCAGAGGCAGCTCCACTAATCATCAACGTAGATTTAACACTAAACAAGGCTATAACTCATTCTTCTGCTATACAACCAACATGTGGAATGCCCTTCCACAAGCCTTAAAGGAGAGCAAATCCCTAGCCTCCTTCAAAATCGGTATGAAAAGTCACCTCAGGCGGCTGCTACCCGTGACTTGTAAATAGACTAAGCCCCCATGCTCCCCCCCACCCTTTTTTTCTGCATTTGTATTTGATGTTATGCTTTTTCTGCTTTTGAAATTGATATTATCCTAGATAAAGTACTATGTCCTTTATTGTCACATAATATAATACAGCAAGTAGCAATTTCATCATCTCAAACAGAGCGTCTATTTTTCTTTGCTAACACATTAGCAGTCAGTGGGCATGTTCACACATAATGTACACACAATCAAAAATTCTGAGTTGCACAGACATGAGCTGGTGATGAAATGCACATCATAATGTGTAGATTTCCTATTTCTTGTCAACAGAACAAGTATAAGCATATAAGTTAAGAGTCTTATTTAGCACAAGTTTTAAAGGCAGGCTACAGTATGAAACTGAATGCATGATCATAATTAATAGTGTAACGTCATGATCACAAATTGAAAGAGTAACATGGACTCACAGTGTGGAGGAAGCCATTCCTTACTGTGTATCCTCCTCAGTGGAAGAATGGAGTCTGTGTTCTGTCCATCCTCTGCAACACAACATAAACAGTCAAAGTATTGACAATACTGAGAAAAATGGGTTATTACAGTAAATTACACGGGATCTACTCTACTTTTGTACTTTTGATTACTAACTTTGTGGAGGAATGTTGATGCTCCATCTCCTGATTGGTAGCTTGGGGCCTGCTATAGGGGCAAACCCACTCTCTATAAGACCAGTAAGACTCCCTAAATCGGGAGATAAGCGACCGTCAATGGTAGCCAATCAGGAGGGAATATGGGAAATGGGACAGATCCATGTTGATGACATGACTTTAGAGATACTGTGTATCGCTTTGCGTGATTTTAGGGCAAAATCTGTAGGAGCAGTGTCCAAAAATGTGTTTTTAAAAAATCAGCCAGATGGTGGCGCTAGATGAGACACATGCATTTTGATGATATGACTGTAGAGATACTGTGTACCGCTTTGCGTGATTCTAGGGCAAAATCTGTAGGAGCAGTGTCCAAAAATGTGTTTTTGAGTGGTGGTAAACCGCTCCATAGAGTGGCTGTGCGTGTGTCTGTAGCCACTTTTTCCTCAGCGTTTTGCCATAAACTCTGAGCGTTTTGCCATAGCAATGTGTGTATGTGTGTAGCCTGTATTACATCACCAATTACATCCTAGTAGTCTTTTTCCTCAGCGTTTTGCTGACGTGACGTGACGTGACGTGACGTGACGTGACGTGACTGACTGACTGACTGACAGCCGGTGGAGGTTTTGATAGTAACTGCGACCTGACGGTCGCAACAAGACAACTATCAACTTACAAATGTCAACAACACACACTAAGGAGGGAAAATTGCGCTCTTACGAACGACCATCATTTCGACCGGAGGGTTAGCGACTCACTCCACGGAGGTTAGGGTTAGGGTGAGGGTTAGAGTAGGGTGTCGAAAAGATGACATGTAGTAACAGCGACACGCTCCCCACAAAGGAAATATATTTCAGCTTACTGACCAGTCTCTTGGTCTGATTCAGTCCTCCGGTTCTCTAATTCAGTCTTCAGATCACAGATATGCTGAGCTGCAATGACAGGTTGAAGATATACAGTATTTATGGTTTAATGAGGGGGGGGAGGGGGGGGGGGGGGATAATAATCTAGAGAGATGATTATTATTATTAAGTGTGCCTGCCATGCAATGCAATGGCAAAACACTTATTGTAATCCGCCATACTTAATAATAATAATAATAATAATGACGGTGCCACAAATTTCGGCACGTAATAACTGCCGCACAATTCACGCCACCGCCGCAATATATACATCAAAACGTGCGTCTCGGTCGGGAATGGGGTGCTATTACTTTTCTTTCCGATCCGCGTTACCATTGCGAAGTAATTCGCAAAAAACGACGCCCAAAAACCCCATTGACTTAGAATGGGGGAAATTTCGGCACGTAATAACTGCCGCACGATTTACGCCACTGCCGCAATATATATATCAAAATGTGCGGCTCGGCCGGGAATGGTGTGCTATTACTTTTCTTTCCGATCCACGTTACCATGGCAACGTAATTCGTAAAAAACTATGCGAAAAAACCCTCATTGACTTTGAATGGGGGACTCGGGAAAAAAAACCTGAAACTTTGGCGCCACATAACTCTTCCATACTTTTGCCTAGCAACGTGATTTAAACTTTAAAATGCACACACAACTTTGTTCTTTTTCCGGCCAATAGGGATGAGCTGTAATTGATTAAGCCCCGCCCCCTCTGTATTCCTATTGACTGGGCTTTAAACAGCCACTATTCCAGTTCACAGCATGGTACCGTCTTGAAACTTGGTGTCTGGACTTAAACGGCCAATAGGGACTTATTACTTAAGCCCCGCCCATATTAAGCCCCGCCCCTATCTTCCTATTGGCTTAGCTTTAAACAGCTATATCTCCAGTTTGCAGCATGGTAACGTCTCGAAACTCGCTGTGTGTACTTACATGGCAAATAGGAATTATCTGTAATTGCTTAAGCCCCACCCCCTCTGCCTTCCTATTGGCTGGGCTTTAAACAGCCATGTCTCCACTTCCCAACATGTTACTGGTCTCAAACTCAATGGGTGGTCCCACAGTCCCAACGGCTAACCGCTAACAAATGCCTAATGTTTAAAATGATAAAGGGAAAAATTCAATGATAATGCTAAAAATGCTAAAGCTAATGCTAATAAAAATGTTTCTAATGATAAAAATGCTAATGTAAAAAATTCTAATAATGATGTTAATGTTAATGCAAAAATGCTAATGCTAACACCAACTGCTATACAAGGTTGCACACACTTAGCGAGCTGCAGGCACACTTAAAATTTCTTAGAAATTTTCTTTTCTAGTTATTATTATTTTTTAAATCTTATTCACCAAGCTGTTTGTTTTCAGTGATGACATCATCCCATTCCCTTTTCCTCATCTCCAGCTCTTCATCTTTCTGATTCAGTTGTTGGTCTTTTTCTGCTAGTTGTTTATTACTGTTCTGCAGTTCTTTTTCTTTTTCTGACAGCAGTTGTTTACAGTCCTCCAGTTGTTTGTTATTTTCTGCAAGTAGTTTGCTACTTTTCTTCAGTTGACTGTCTGTTTCTCTCAGTTGGTTTTCTTTGTCTGTCAGTTGTTTCTTTCTTTCCACCAGTTCTTGGTATTTTTCTCCCAGCAGGACCTGTTTATCCAGAAACAGTTGTCTCTGATCCATGGTCATATCGAGGACCAGTTGTCTCTGATCCTGGGTCATATCCCGGGTCATATCCTGGGTGATATCCAGTTGTGTCGCTTTTTTAGAACATAAAGAACATACATATGTTTAGATGAACCACAGATATTTTAACTGTGTGTATGCATGTGCGTTCGTGCGTGTGTGTTAGGGTGACCATATTCTGAAAACACAAAAAGAGGACACTCTACCCGGCATATATATATATATATATATATATATATATATATATATATTCCCCCCCAAAGAAAATAATAATAATAATAATTTCTATTACGTAGGCTACTCCTAAATTTACAGCTCAATTAGTTATGTATTTATTTTTGAGGGGGTTCCAATTGGACCCTTTACAGATCTATAGGCTAGAGAGATCCACTGATTTAAAGTAGACTATGCCTTTTGAATCCTGTATGAACGTTCAGGTTTGTAACTAAATAAAAGAGAGGTAGTCCATTATTCAAACCGCCGTATCTTCTGCTTTACAAGGTCTTACAAAAGATTCTGTCAATTTAGTTAGCAGAAGAGCTCTCACCTCGCACAGAGTGTCTTGTAGGCTACTTTGCAGTGTTGATATGGGCTTGAAGCAGAACCTTTATTTGTAAATGGACACAGAAGTAGGCTACCAGCTTTGCTGACAGAACGCTCTGCTTCTCATGTTGGTCACTGGCACTTTTCGCGCATTTCATCAGTGAAACAGCAGCGCGAGCTGCTGCAGAGCTCTGCTCTCTGCTCTGCCTCTGATCTGAATGAGACAGGCTGAGGGAGCGATCGCAGCGCAGTCAGAGAGTAGTATGAATAATACAGGTTCCGGGGTTTGGGGTGGAAATCCGCCTCTCACAGTGTGTTTCCAAACGAACCATTGAACGTGCATTGTAAATGCCCATGCTTTAACTGTCATATGCGCGAAACTCCGGACATTTGAAGGAATTTATAAAACCCCCCCGGACAGCCCGGACAGCCCTCTAAAAGAGGACATGTCCGGGCAAAAGAGGACGTATGGTCACCCTAGTGTGTGTGTGTGTGTGTGTGTGTGTGTGTGTGTGTGTGTGTGTGTGTGTTTTATTACTGTACTTGTGAAGGCAAAATGTCCCCACAAGTACAATATAATTAGAGACATTGTGAGGACCATTTTCCAGGTCCGGGTTATTTTTTTATTTATATATATTTTCTTTTTGAGAATGCATACAATTAGAATTAGGAAAAGATTATAGATTGGGTTTAAGGTTAGGATTAGGGGTTAGAATTCAAACGTAATCACACACGTGCCGTGCACCGAAAATATCAGATCTACAAGTTAATGAAATTGCAGAGCGACACTCCGAAGCTTGTAGATTTGATATTTTTGGCTCTGGGGTTAAAAATGGCTAAAAAGAAAATGGCATTCGTAAAAAATCACTGTCCTAAAACCTTTATTGTCCTCACAAGTATACTTAATACAAATGACGTGTGCATGTGCACTGTGCATGTGCGTGCGTGCATGCGCGTGCGTGTGTGTGTGTGTGTGTGTGTGTGTGTGTGTGTGTGTGTGTGTGTGTGTATGTGTGTGTGAGAGAGAGAGAGAGAGAGAGAGATCATAATTGTGACAATTGAATTGTTTCATTGAATTTAAAGTATAAAAAAGTTTAATGTTTTTTTTTTTTTTGTTATTCTACTTACCAAGCACATGAGATGATGTTAATCTTCTATTCTTCTGCTCTGCTGTCTCATTCCTGGGGTACACTTTAGCTTCAGCTTTAGCTGCAGCTTCAGCTCCCTCTAGTACATAAAGAGAGTTAAACAGTGTTTTAATAACAACTCTTCATTGAGATCATATGGCGTGTGCAATAGGATGCTACAGTTGTTCTATCAGTGTGTTATGGCAAGTGTTCTATTTTTTTGAATAACTTTGACACCTTCAACCTCAACAGACTGGTGAGGAACGCGGGCTCTGTCGTTGGGTCCTCTCTGCAGGGGGTGGAGGAAGTAGACGGGGTGCGAACGGCAATGAAGCGTTTTGCTGTGTCACTCTTCTTTTTTTTTTGCCTCTAACCATTGGACACTTTTTGTTTGGCTCTGTACTATTGGGTTGTGTTGGTAGTATTGAGTATTATTGCTTGTGTTTTTGACATGGCGGTGAGATACTTACATTGACTGTTTGAACACTTTTTGTTTGGCACTGCATTGATTAGTTGAGCTTTAAGTATTGCTATTTGTGTTGTGATTCGAGCGTTGACATATCTATCGACTAGATAATAAATACATTTAACATTAAATCAACTTCAGTCTTGAATACATGTACCGGTACATGAAGAAGAACAGGCATGCAAGAATCTGAATACATCAGATAAAAGCAGACTTTGTATATTTACTGTAAATATTATTGTTATAGTATTATATAATATATATGAAAATTATGTTTTCAAAGTAGTCCCCTAAGGAGGCCTTGCGAGGCCTGAAAGAAACTGAGAGATCTGGACTGGCCAATGGTAAGCTGGTAGCTATTTAAAGTTATACCATGTAACTTTTTTTATAAAACAAATCTTAAAATTGTCCTAACTGTTAAATCGCTAAAGTTTTAGAACACCCACTCCGTTATTTTCAGCTTCTAAAGCCTTCTCTTTATATGTTTTCTATGATCCTGACCGGGCCCCGGTTTTCGCAGAAAAATTACGTCATCACACTACCGGCCAATCACAGCGAGGGTTATACACTGCCGGCCAATCACAGCGCATCTTGAAGTGGGGTCGCTATGGCGGCCATATTTGTAGTCGCCCGTGTGTCTCTATACTCAAAAGGTAATCTCGCCTACCAGGCAGGGTGAAGTAGTCCGTTTCTCCGGAATGCCTGAACGCACAGGAACCAGGGACCCCTCTAAAGATAGATCTCGGCGAGTTGGAGGCAGACGCGGGGGTGTGAAGGTACGAAAAACGTCCGAAAGATGCGGACGCGACCGCGGTTTGCTATAGGGCTACTGACCACTAGTTGAGCATCTTACACAGTATAGCTTTAACTTGTACTGTTAGAATCTATCCGTCCTGGTATAATTGTATGTATAATTAATTGCATTCTATATTATGCTTTGTTTTTCTCTGTTTAGTTTAAAAACAGTCATATTAATGTCGGGACATTACACGACACTTGATTCATTGGGATTTGGCTCTAATCTTTCATTGCCTTTCATAATCCTATTTGATAAACGTATTGTAATTAGTTCAATATTCCGTGCACGATGGAGGTTTACATAGCTGTCCTTTGATTGTGCAGAGAGTCACCAGGTCTCTTTCTGTGAATTTTCAATGTTCATGTTTACAAGTAATGGACGATGACGCATGTGAAAGTATCCACATGCGCAAGTTCCTTTACCGTACTCATAATATCAAAATGGCAGCTGGTCAAAGATGCTCTTATTAGCGTGTTCAAAATAGGCTCCTGACTGTCAGTCACTGTTATCGAGTATTATCACTATGATAGTCCAATATCGCAACAGTTGGAGTCATTGATAATTTACATAAATAATAATGGACAATCTATAAATAATGTATATTTCCAAAGCTCATGACCTTAATAATAACTTGTGGGATGTGATAGAAAATATTATATTTGGATTCATGTATGCAAATAACACCATCTTTTTTTATATGATTAGACATTATAGCTCAAGCAATATAAAATACAATAGTCATTCACTGTGAAGACATGTACCGGTAAGGTCAATTCAGTTTGTCTCCTATGGTTGTGATAACGTGACATTAATCTGAAAACAGAAGAACATTTAGTAGAATATGTTTAATACTCACCAACTAGCGGATCATCACATTCATGAATGATACATGAAAAGAAAAACAAAACACACATTTGTTTAGAAAACTGCTATTTTAAACAGAGCTGATGTTACAATTTGTAAACATTTCTCCTTTCAATATGACATTTATTTTTCTTTTGATCTCTCCTCGAAATTAAAGAAGACAACTCGATAAAAGAAGACAAACCCTACCTCTAAATATTTTATTTAGACAAATAACCCAACCTGCATGCGTGTGAAGCACAGTGCGTAAAGGCATATTAATGTCAGGACATTACACAACCTTTTACAGATAGTGCCTTGCCGTAGTGCCAAAATTACCGCATTCATAATAGCAAAATGGCAATTGATCACGCCTCCATCTCCATAATTTAGTTCTTATTGTCCTTAAGAACTGTTCTTATTAGCGTGTTCAAAATAGACTCCCGACTGTCAGTCACTGTGATAGAGTATTATCACTATGATACTCCAATATTGCAATAGTTGGAGTCATTGACAATTTACATAAATAATTATGGACAATCTATAAATAATGTATATTTCTGAAGCTCATGACCGTCAAGGACAACTTCTTTATCTTTTTTTTTTTTTTTTTTTTAAACAAGGGTTCATATTTTAGATTGTAATTAAAGAAAAGTAAAGATGAGTGTTAAAATGTTTTCATTTACTGCTTTCTATCGTTTTAGTGATTTTAACTATTTTGATATCAGTGGGTGGGGGCATGTGTAGGCCTACCAGTGGCTAAATATGTCTTTTTAGACACAATAAGCCCATTCCCAAGATGCACCACAATCTTTCATGGGCAGATGTGACTTATGGGGGCTAGTAGTGTTATTAGTAATAAAGAAATCACCGGCTTATTGTGTCTAAAAAGATACTATTTAGCCACTTGTACGCATGCCCCCACCCACTGAAATCTAAATTGCTAAAATGACTAAAACGATAGAAAGCAGTAAATGAAAACGTTTTAACACTCATCTTTTCTTTTGTCTAATTACAATCTAAAATATGAACCCTTGTAAAAAACAAACAAAAAAAGTTATTTAATAATAACTTGTGGGATGTGATAGAAAATATATTTGGATTCATGTATGCAAATTACACCATATTTTTTGATAAAAGGTTAGACATTATAGCTCAAGCAATATAAAATACAATGGTCATTCACTGTGAAGTTCACAGTGAATGACCATTGTATGTGTGAAGACATGTTTGTTTCCTTTGTCTCCTATGGTTGTGATAATGTGACATTAATCTGAAAACAGAAGGACATTAAGTAGAATATGTTTAATACTCACCAACTAGCGGATCATCACATTCATGATACATGAAAAGAAAAGCAAAACACACATTTGTTTAGAAAACTGCTATTTTAAACAGAGCTGTTAAATTTGTAAACATTTCTCCTTTCAATATGACATTTATTTTTCTTTTGATCTCTCCTCGAAATTAAAGAAGACAACTCGATAAAAGCAGACAGCCCCTACCTCTAAATCTTTTATTTAGACAAATAACCCAACCTGCATGCGTGTGAAGCACAGTGCGTAAAGGCATATTAATGTCAGGACATTACACAACCTTTTACAGATAGCGCCTTGCCGTAGTTACAGCCTCCATCTTAATATAAGAGCTGCTCTTATCAGCGTGTTCAAAATAGGCTCCTTACTGTCAGTCAATGTTATATTAGTATTATCACTATGATAGTCCAATATTGCAATAGTTGGAGTCATTGACAATTTATATAAATAATAATGAACAATCCATAAATAATGTATATTTCCGAAGCTCATGACCTTAATAATAACTTGTGGGATGTGATAGAAAAGATAATATTTGGATTCATGTATGCAAATTAGGTTGTACCATCTTTTTTGATAAAAGGTTAGACATGAAGGGCCCTATTTTTGTCCATTCTAAACGCCAAACCCCTAAACTTCTTTGCCCTTCTTTATTTTGAAAAACATTTTGAAATACTTCAAATAGACGATCTACATCGACATTGTGAGCTTTATTTAAAAATGTTTTTCAAAATAGTAAAAAAAGGCAATGAATTTTAGGGGTTTAGGGTTTAGCTTGGCGAAAATAAGGCCCTATTGCTCAAGCAATATAAAATACAATAGTCATTCACTGTGAAGACATGTAAGGTTCATTCAGTTGGTACGGTATGGTACAGTATGGTTGTTGTTGGTTGTTGTGATAACGTGACATTAATCTGAAAACAGAAGGACTAGTAGTAGAATATGTTTGATACTCACCAACTAGCGTATCATCACATTCATGATACATGAAAAAAAGAAAAAAAAAAGTGCTATTTTACTATTTGTAAAATAACATGGAATATGACATTAAATTATTAAACTGTTAACTTAAATGACACTATCTTGTATACAGTTTATGGCAGGGGTGGGCAACATCTCTTTCCAGGTGGCCATACTGACTTTCATAAAGTGAGTGAAGGACCACACGTTGGACAATGGAAACTTGAAACACATAGTCCTGAATTAAGTTAAAACTGCATGAATTTGATTGACATGCCAGACAATCGTATTGCCTATTTTGCGTGGTGTCTTTAAGGCTTATGAATTATTTTATAAATATGGATCCATGGCAGACTGTTTCACTGTTACATTATAAACATTAAACATTTGAGTACATACGGATGGAATATGGTACATACGATCAGTAAAATTGCCGATCTACAAGGTCACAATGCGTTGCAACGTGTGAGTTTGTAGATCGGCTTTTTTCGGAAAGAAAAAAAAGTTTACATGTACCTCAACTCAGGTCTGTTTTATAGTGTTTAGAGTTTAAAATATCAATACGGTTGGTAATAGTATAACCTTCCTCAATTATGATGATAGAAAATCTTCAGATTCTGAACCAGATCAATAATGTTAATATTTAGATTTTGTCTCAGTGAACATGTTAAAAATAAAAAATAAATGAAATATAAAGCCTGGACAGTGAGAGTGGTTACACTTCCCAACCTGTTTCTCGGTTTACCAGCAGCAACATGACTGGAGCTGCTCATTGATATGTGACTGACTGTCAGTCACTGTTATAGAGTAGTATCACTATGATAGAGTAATTTACATTTCAAGTATAGAGGAATTAATTGTGTATGACTCCTTCAGTTTGTATTCTGCTATGGTGAAAACTTGATGTCAATCTGAAAACACATTGGAGGAAGTAGAATTTATTTGAACTTACCCCACACTAGTTCACGTTCACATTCATCATTCATGAAAAGAGAAAACACATTAGTAATCTTCCTGTTTGTGAGGTATCAGTTTTCTAACCATTCCAAGTTGGAATGGTTAGAAAACTCATACCTCACAAACAGGAAGATTACTAATAATTTGTTAATTGTTAAGGAAGCTGAAATATGGAATGCAATAGAATGGATTCAATTAATCGTCTATTTCAATTATCATACACAGAGATGGGCAAAAATACATTGAAAAGTATTTTGATACAAAATATAAATACAGGCCAGAGAAATGTATTTGAGATTCAAATATGCATTTTGTATTTTGAAAATACATGAAAATAGTAATACATTTCATAAAAATGTATGCAATGATTAGTAATTGTATAGATTGATTCCCAAGTAATAAATTAAATGCCTGTCAGAATTTCTAAGAATAAATTGACCATACGATGGTGCTTGTCTTTGGAGCAGGCAGCCTAAATAATTACCACTGTGTGTCAGTGTGTGAGAGGCTGAGCGCATGCTAGAGTTATCTTCTAGACAGGAACTATGGCATGAGACTGAATGCACAGCTTGCTGCCTCTACGACAGTACTTCATAGACTGCAAAACCGCTCAGCCAGCCTTATAACAATAACCAAAACTGCACTCTCTCGAGGTGCCAACTTGCTCCTTGTGCACTAGTACGCTATGTATGGCCTACTTGTGTGCCAGCAGAGCGCGCCATGAGGTGCGCTCAGCTCACCACTGGCATTACCACTGGTGATGCCAGTGACATCAATAGACCGTTTGTCAGCCTTCTGATTGGTCCCTGAGACTCCCTGACTGGCCAACCAGAAAAAATCATTCACTTTTTGCTATCGGGGGTGGAGTTGTGCAGTGAGAGAATGTTGCTTCAGGCTTTCAACAACGGTCCGCACTGCGTGGCACGGCGAGCGTGCAGTACGGCGGCGTGAGGTGATAGCGATTTCGCTCATTATAATGAAAAATAAGCTTCAACAAACTAGTTCATATGGACCTTATCAATGTAACTAAGAGTTTTGATTGGGTACATATATTTTAAATGGGCAGAATTACGAAAGCCAGCCTATTATGTGTGTAGAACAGGCTGTCTTTTTCCTACCCAAAATGCACTGCGCTTTCTCTTTCTATTTATCTCCTCTGTCTGATCCAGAGGATTAAACGAATTAAAACATATATTTTCGGGGGAAAACTACTGTTTTGCTATGTAACTACTGTACTTTTTTCTTCCCTTTTCATTAATATCACGTAGATTTGTTTTTTTTGGGTACTTTATATAGCTGTAATGAGGCTAGGAACAATCTTTTTCCCCCCATCCACTTCCACTATAAAATAATCTGCAATGGTGATTCTGTCCCACTGGGATTAAACAAATTAAAACATATATTTTCGCGGGAAACCCCTTGTTTTGCAATGTAACTACTGTACCTTTGTCTTCCCTTTTTATTAATATCACCTAGATGTTTTTCCTTTGGTACTTTAAATTGCAATAATGAGGCAATGAAAATACCCTCTCCCCACATTCACTGCCACTATAAAAACAATCTGCCCAGGGTCATTTGTACCACCATAGTAACAGGGCAGAATGGGGCGGGATTTGACATACGGTCTATTATTATTTAGGAATTATGGTCCCTCATTGGCTGTTAATGATGACATTGACAGAAATGCTGGTCCCTGATGGGCTACGGGCTTAAACACACAGCTACCTACCTACCTACCTACCTACCTACATACCGGTACATACACAGCAGAACGCAGTACTTGCGTGCTCTGCTGGCGCAAGTAATTAAAAAATGTAATAATAAAAGCACATTTGAAGCAAATCAAAGTCAAGTGCTATGACTATATATCACACACACACACACACACACACACACACACACACACACACACACACACACACACACACACACACACACACACACACACACACACACACAACCACCAGCAAATTAGACTGAAAGAAAATGTGTCTTTCCCCCTACAGTTTAAACCATTGTGAATGTTTAAAATGTGTCCATTTGAGAATAAAATTTAATTTAAAAAGTATTTTGTATTTAAAGGGATCTCTGGCTAATACGACAAATATGCCTAATACATTATAACTACAATGTAATATTAAAAACACCTTAATATTTTTTTTTTCTAGAAATAGGTAATCTTTCACTCAACAGGGGAAATGCCCATCACAAGTTGATGATGTCATAAATATCATGTGTGGTCTATCCCTATGGAATTTATGGCATGCATGCAGTGGCGGCTCCAGAGAATTGTGACTGGGGGGGCTATGGGGGAGCTGGCTTTTTTAGAGCGGAGGCAAATTCATTTTGGCAACAAACAATAATGAATAGTAGGGGAGAGCGGGGAAAACTGAGACACCGGGTAAACTGAAACACCCCCTGGATCTAGGCATTGAAACACATTTGTGGTCATGTGACCATTATATTATCAAGACCCTTGGGAATTTTCCCCTTGCCATGAAGGAGAGGACCTGATAGTGCTGTTGAAAACATGCTTTTTTCACAAAAATATGTGTTTTGTAGTACATTTTCTTGTTGTCAACATAATCAGCTGTTGTGTCACAGCAAATTGAATCGGGGAGAACATTTTATATCATACATGTTGATGAAGTACCAACTTATAAATCCATGTGATTGATGCTAGCTAAACATTACCCTGAATTGATCCCAAAATGTGGCTATGGGGTAAAGTGAGACAATTGCTTCAGGGTAAAGTGAGACACTATCTCACATCATTACCCCAACATGATAGACCAGGAGAAAGCTGTACAAACTTGATTAAAGGGTTTACCAAACTTCTCTCAATTGATTCCTATGTGGTTTTCCCTGTAGAATCTGCAAAGTATATTGTTGTATTGTGCATAATTAATGAGATAACCAGTAAGACTCCCTAATCGGGAGATAAGCGACCGTTGGTCGCAGTACGGCGGCGTGAGGTGATAGCGATTTCGCTCATTATAATGAAAAATAAGCTTCAACAAACTAGTTCATATGGACCTTATCAATGTAACTAAGAGTTTTGATTGGGTACATATATTTTAAATGGGCAGAATTACGAAAGCCAGCCTATTATGTGTGTAGAACAGGCTGTCTTTTTCCTACCCAAAATGCACTGCGCTTTCTCTTTCTATTTATCTCCTCTGTCTGATCCAGAGGATTAAACGAATTAAAACATATATTTTCGGGGGAAAACTACTGTTTTGCTATGTAACTACTGTACTTTTTTCTTCCCTTTTCATTAATATCACGTAGATTTGTTTTTTTTGGGTACTTTATATAGCTGTAATGAGGCTAGGAACAATCTTTTTCCCCCCATCCACTTCCACTATAAAATAATCTGCAATGGTGATTCTGTCCCACTGGGATTAAACAAATTAAAACATATATTTTCGCGGGAAACCCCTTGTTTTGCAATGTAACTACTGTACCTTTGTCTTCCCTTTTTATTAATATCACCTAGATGTTTTTCCTTTGGTACTTTAAATTGCAATAATGAGGCAATGAAAATACCCTCTCCCCACATTCACTGCCACTATAAAAACAATCTGCCCAGGGTCATTTGTACCACCATAGTAACAGGGCAGAATGGGGCGGGATTTGACATACGGTCTATTATTATTTAGGAATTATGGTCCCTCATTGGCTGTTAATGATGACATTGACAGAAATGCTGGTCCCTGATGGGCTACGGGCTTAAACACACAGCTACCTACCTACCTACCTACCTACCTACCTACATACCGGTACATACACAGCAGAACGCAGTACTTGCGTGCTCTGCTGGCGCAAGTAATTAAAAAATGTAATAATAAAAGCACATTTGAAGCAAATCAAAGTCAAGTGCTATGACTATATCACACACACACACACACACACACACACACACACACACACACACACACACACACACACACACACACACACACACACACACACACACACACAACCACCAGCAAATTAGACTGAAAGAAAATGTGTCTTTCCCCCTACAGTTTAAACCATTGTGAATGTTTAAAATGTGTCCATTTGAGAATAAAATTTAATTTAAAAAGTATTTTGTATTTAAAGGGATCTCTGGCTAATACGACAAATATGCCTAATACATTATAACTACAATGTAATATTAAAAACACCTTAATATTTTTTTTTTCTAGAAATAGGTAATCTTTCACTCAACAGGGGAAATGCCCATCACAAGTTGATGATGTCATAAATATCATGTGTGGTCTATCCCTATGGAATTTATGGCATGCATGCAGTGGCGGCTCCAGAGAATTGTGACTGGGGGGGCTATGGGGGAGCTGGCTTTTTTAGAGCGGAGGCAAATTCATTTTGGCAACAAACAATAATGAATAGTAGGGGAGAGCGGGGAAAACTGAGACACCGGGTAAACTGAAACACCCCCTGGATCTAGGCATTGAAACACATTTGTGGTCATGTGACCATTATATTATCAAGACCCTTGGGAATTTTCCCCTTGCCATGAAGGAGAGGACCTGATAGTGCTGTTGAAAACATGCTTTTTTCACAAAAATATGTGTTTTGTAGTACATTTTTTTGGGTACTTTATATAGCTGTAATGAGGCTAGGAACAATCTTTTTCCCCCCATCCACTTCCACTATAAAATAATCTGCAATGGTGATTCTGTCCCACTGGGATTAAACAAATTAAAACATATATTTTCGCGGGAAACCCCTTGTTTTGCAATGTAACTACTGTACCTTTGTCTTCCCTTTTTATTAATATCACCTAGATGTTTTTCCTTTGGTACTTTAAATTGCAATAATGAGGCAATGAAAATACCCTCTCCCCACATTCACTGCCACTATAAAAACAATCTGCCCAGGGTCATTTGTACCACCATAGTAACAGGGCAGAATGGGGCGGGATTTGACATACGGTCTATTATTATTTAGGAATTATGGTCCCTCATTGGCTGTTAATGATGACATTGACAGAAATGCTGGTCCCTGATGGGCTACGGGCTTAAACACACAGCTACCTACCTACCTACCTACCTACCTACCTACATACCGGTACATACACAGCAGAACGCAGTACTTGCGTGCTCTGCTGGCGCAAGTAATTAAAAAATGTAATAATAAAAGCACATTTGAAGCAAATCAAAGTCAAGTGCTATGACTATATCACACACACACACACACACACACACACACACACACACACACACACACACACACACACACACACAACCACCAGCAAATTAGACTGAAAGAAAATGTGTCTTTCCCCCTACAGTTTAAACCATTGTGAATGTTTAAAATGTGTCCATTTGAGAATAAAATTTAATTTAAAAAGTATTTTGTATTTAAAGGGATCTCTGGCTAATACGACAAATATGCCTAATACATTATAACTACAATGTAATATTAAAAACACCTTAATATTTTTTTTTTCTAGAAATAGGTAATCTTTCACTCAACAGGGGAAATGCCCATCACAAGTTGATGATGTCATAAATATCATGTGTGGTCTATCCCTATGGAATTTATGGCATGCATGCAGTGGCGGCTCCAGAGAATTGTGACTGGGGGGGCTATGGGGGAGCTGGCTTTTTTAGAGCGGAGGCAAATTCATTTTGGCAACAAACAATAATGAATAGTAGGGGAGAGCGGGGAAAACTGAGACACCGGGTAAACTGAAACACCCCCTGGATCTAGGCATTGAAACACATTTGTGGTCATGTGACCATTATATTATCAAGACCCTTGGGAATTTTCCCCTTGCCATGAAGGAGAGGACCTGATAGTGCTGTTGAAAACATGCTTTTTTCACAAAAATATGTGTTTTGTAGTACATTTTCTTGTTGTCAACATAATCAGCTGTTGTGTCACAGCAAATTGAATCGGGGAGAACATTTTATATCATACATGTTGATGAAGTACCAACTTATAAATCCATGTGATTGATGCTAGCTAAACATTACCCTGAATTGATCCCAAAATGTGGCTATGGGGTAAAGTGAGACAATTGCTTCAGGGTAAAGTGAGACACTATCTCACATCATTACCCCAACATGATAGACCAGGAGAAAGCTGTACAAACTTGATTAAAGGGTTTACCAAACTTCTCTCAATTGATTCCTATGTGGTTTTCCCTGTAGAATCTGCAAAGTATATTGTTGTATTGTGCATAATTAATGAGATAACCAGTAAGACTCCCTAATCGGGAGATAAGCGACCGTTGGTCGCTTATCTCCACAAAGTCCTGAATTATTGTGGGCTCGCCTGGAAGGCGAGCACACGTATGTTATCTTCATTATTTATTTCTATACTAGTCAGTATCCTCAAAACTTTGGCGCGCTTCATCTCTTAAACGCTTACACCTTTCAACACCATTCAAATTTTTATGTGTTCAGCTTACTGAGGACAAGTGTGCGTGTATTTTTCTTTTTGAAATGTTTTGTAGTATAATTATAAAAAAATAAAAATGTTTAACTTTAAGCACCCAATGCATTTCCAATGGGTTTAGTGAGGAAAGGGACCCATGTTTATATTAAGGTGCTGTGGCTGCAATATTCACACTTCAGATATGCTATTTATATCAATGCGTTCACACAGGTCTGCTCTCTGATTTGATCCAAATATCTAAGCTGTGTGATGTATAAAACTATAGTTATAGTTAAAACTATAAATAAATGTCCCTCTCCACTCTACTGATTACACAGCTGTGATCAAGAATCAAGTCCGGGCGATGGGATGTAAATCCCATAGCCATATATCCTAGAGCCCGCAGGGACAGTCAGCCATATTAGTGGTTGTTGTTGGTTGTCAGGGAGATATCAAAACCAATGCATTTCCAAGTCAGATCCACAAACACAATAAAAGCCATGCTCCACTCCTCAGTCTGGAGTGGCCACATAGAAGAACGCCTTGGTTATAGACATAGTGGAGGACAGATGTGATCTGGGATTGTTAGCCTACAGTATATGCACTCAATATACTCCACTACAGTTGGAGTCCATTTGACAGTTGCTGGTTCCCAAACACAGAATCAAAAATGTAGATCTAGAACACATAGAATATGTACAGTACAGTAAGGTTCAGTAGAGTACAGTAAAAGTACAGTAAGGTTCAGTAGAGTACAGTAAAGTACAGTAAGGTACAGAAAGGTACAGTACAGAAAGGTACAGTAGAGTACAGTACAGTAAGGTACAGTAAAGTACAATACAGTACAGTAAGGTACAGTAGAGTACAGTAAAGTACAGTAGAGTACAGTAAGGTACAGTAGAGTACAGTAAAGTACAGTATAGTAAGGTACAGTAGAGTACAGTACAGTAAGGTACAGTACGGCACAGTAGAGTACAGTATAGTACAGTAAGGTACAGTAGAGTACAGTAAAGTACAGTACAGTAAGGTACAGTACAGTAAGGTACAGTAGAGTACAGTAAAGTACAGTAAGGTACAGTACAGTAGAGTAGAGTAAAGTACAGTACAGTAAGGTACAGTAAGTTACAGTAGAGTACAGTAAAGTACAGTAAGGTACAGCAGAGTACAGTAAAGTACAGTACTGTAAGGTACAGTACAGTACAGTAGTGTACAGTAAAGTACAGTAAAGTACAGTAACGTACAGCACAGTAAGGTACAGCAAGATACAGTAGTGTACAGTAAAGTACAGTACAGTAAAGTACAATACAGTACAGTAAGGTACAGTAGAGTACAGTAAAGTACAGTAGAGTACAGTAAAGTACAGTATAGTAAGGTACAGTAGAGTACAGTACAGTAAGTTACAGTACGGCATAGTAGAGTACAGTACAGTATAGTACAGTAAGGTACAGTAGAGTACAGTTAAGTACAGTACAGTAAGGTACAGTACAGTAAGGTACAGTACAGTACAGTAAGGTACAGTAGAGTACAGTAAAGTACAGTACAGTACAGTAGAGTACAGTAAAGTACAGTAAGTTACAGTAGAGTACAGTAAAGTACAGTAAGGTAAAGTACAGTAGAGTACAGTAAAGTACAGTAAGTTACAGTACAGTACAGTACAGTACAGTACAGTACAGTAAGGTGCAGTACAGTATAGTAAGGTACAGTACAATACTGTAGGGTACTGTACCTTACAGTACCTTAAAGTATCCTATTTGTTGGGTTGGAATCGAGCCCACACTGTTTCGAAGGAACAGTATTTCTAGTTATTTTTTATTATTTTTGAATTGAATCCTTTGAATCCATTTCAAACACATTTAGTTATATACTCATGTTAACTTTATGAACTTAAATACAAATAAATACATTGGACATAAAAAACACATTTTAATACTAGTCATTAAGCTACTAATATAGACTGAAGGAATTAAAGCAGGTCATGTTTGGAATTGTAACAGCTGAAATCAATAATATATCGGTATTCCAGTATTAACCTGCGGGCCGCATTAAGTGAAGGTGGGGGCCGCATGTGGCCCCCGGGCCGCCAGTTGCCCATGTATGGACTAGAGACTGCTGGCTTTGAAGAGAGTGTTACTTGAGGACAAGAGGAGATCAGATTCTACCAGCTAAACTGGTTTTCTTCTTGGCATGGAAGCTAATAGTTGTGGTTTTCATTAAGGACAGGTATTCTGTTGATGAGAAAGGCTTGGAACATTATTGTGATTCCATTCTAGTTAAGTAATGGAACATCGGAGGAAGAAACTTGAACACTGATTAAAATGACTGTCATGGCATGGAATGCAATGTCACAACTACTTTCATGTTTATCCTGATGCAACACAACAGTATCATGCTACAAAGAAAATCATTAAAAAAATAAAAGAATAAAGAAAGATAACACATTACCCCAACATGATAGACAGGGAGAAACTTTTCTCAATTGATTCCTATTTATTCTTCCCTGTTTTTTTTGTTTGTTTGTTTTATTTTCAATTTTTGAACACAGACAAACACAGAGGAGTACAGTAGAATCAATTTCTGCAAAGTATATTGTTGTATTGCATAATTAATGAGATAATTAGCATATTTGACTAAATCAGAGCCTCTGGGGTCCTGGGCAAGTCTGGGAGACGTTCACCTCTTCATCCAGGACTTTGTGTCAGGTGAGTGGGTTTTACTGTGGGCAGTAGAACCCCTCAGGTGGAGGCTGGTAGCATTCTAGACACTGAAGTGGCTTCTGAGACTTCCCAGCACAACACACACGCACGCACACACACACAAATGCACACAGGCAGGCAGACAGGCAGGCAATATACTTTGCAGAAATGGATTCTACAGGAAAGATTACATAAGGAACAACTGAGAAAAGTTTGGTTAACCCTTTTATAATATTCTTATGGGGTTTTTTGAAGCGGTGAAAACCGCTTCCTATGAGTGGCTTTGTGTGTCCCACGCCCATATATGGTGATCTCAGTCCAGAATGAACAGGGTTTTTCAAAAACACAATGTATGTCACCTCATGTCCATATATGGTCACTCCAGTCCAGAATGAATAGGTTTTTTTCTGTCCCGTACGTCCAGAATATCAGTCCAGAATGAATAGGCTTTTTCAAAAAGTCCCATGTCCATATATGGCCATTTCAGTTCAGAATGAACAGGTTTTATCTGTCCTGTACGTCCAGAATATGTGTGTAGTGTCCCTCCCGGTCTGATGAATGGATACTTTGAGGATTGGTCAAGCTTCACATGATAATTTGGCCCTCCATTCTTTATATATTCATTCAGAATATATGAAGAATGTAGAATTCAGAATATAATATAAGCTTCACATGATAATTTGGCCCTCCATTCTTTATATATTCATTCAGAATATATAAAGAATGTAGAATTCAGAATATATAAAGAATGAATAGATCACAGAGTCCATAACTGTATAGATGTATAGATCACAGAGTTCATAACTCTAGAACACATAGAATAAAGGTTCACAGCTTCACTTCGAACCGAGGTTTGATTTTTCTTTTTTCTTTCTGCTCATGTGTCATATTATTTGACACATGGGTGGAAATGACTGGACAAACACTATTAAAATAATTTCTTCTATGTACATTTTTGTATTGTGCATATGTAACCTGGTTAACCAGGTTTTTGTGTTTTTATGGTAGTTTTAAAGAGAAAAAAGTAAGTGGATCACTTTACCCCCTTGATTTATCTGGTCTGTCAGTTTACCCCGGTGTTGGGGTAAAGTGAGACACAAGACCACTTTTTTTTTTTTTTTTTAAACAATCATATTTTCACTGCCCTTTGTCTTGAATACTTTCTGATAACTTCCATTGTTAGGAAACATCCCAAATTACAGGGAAATGTTTACATTTTTACTGATTTATCTTTTAGTTCACCAAGAGGGGAGCAAATGTAAAAAGTGTCTCAGTTTACCCCACTCTCCCCTACTAATATGACAAACGAGATTCACTCTCACCTAGGTTATGGATACATGAACAGACCAGATCATTGGCAGTTTCCAGCTCCAAATCTGAGGACTGTAGGTGATCGGATAGGGTTTTTGTGTGGCAGAAGATGCTTTCCAGCATAAAAAGTATGATTTTATAGGGTTTACATAGAAGTCAGTCAATTGTCTTTCACATATTCATATGCATTTTATTTATTTATTCCTTCAATATTTTTCATCAGTATTGGGTTTGTGGGGTGGGGGGGCTTAGGGGGTGCTAAGCCTTCATCAGGGGGGGCTAAAGCCCCCTCTAGCCCCCCCCCTGGAGCCGCCACTGCATGCATGTGCAAATAAAAACAAACTTAATACTTCCTATGGTTAATATGAGCATCAAATCAGTATTTCAAATGTGTTTTTTGCACATGCACTATATAGTGTAACTCGCTCCTCCAAGGGAGCTATCTCTCTTGGCGTTGTGGGTTGCTTGCCTTGTCTGCTGAGCCTGCTAAACATTACATTGGTGTCAGCGGGCGGACCCGTGGAGCATGTGGGACGTGAGGGACAGGCCGAGGACAGTGATTCAATGAAGCATGAAGCGCGGGGGGCGCGTTTCTGGGAGAAGGCGCGCTTCTGTGAGAAGGGGTAGTGTAACGACCCTGCAAGAGATGTGGCCGTAACTCGCTATACCAAGCGAGTTGGCTCTCTTGGCGTTGCGGGTTGCTTGCCTTGTCTGTTGAGTGGGGAGCTGGGGTTCGCCTCCCGGTTAGAGGCTCACTGCCTCACTCAGTCTACTAAACGTTTCAGTATGTTAACGGTCCAAGTACAGAGCCAATTATCTTAGGTCTGTTTTCACTAAGTCTAGAGGGTTTTCTGTGGCTTTCATAAATATTGAAACCAATGAAAGATATTAACAGTAGCTAGTTATTAAATAATAAATAATAACTACATTAGATCCATGTTCTATTTTCCATTTCCTGAAAAGTAACAGTTTTGGACTGTCGGGTTTCCACCCGACAGCGACAATATCAAGGTTAATGATACTGTTCAGTGACAGTAAATCACTTACATGATAATCCCACAGCAATCTCCTCCTCCTGTTCTCCATGTTTGACCTGACAGATGTAAACTCCATCATCATCATCTGTGTATTTTCTCAATGTCAGAGACACATTGCCTTTCTGCAGCTCCTGGATGTTCAGGGTCAGTCTGCCCTCGTAGCCACTCCCCTCTATCGCCTGACCATTCTTATACAGGTAAATACACTCTGACTCCTTAAACCAGCTGATTGTCATTGAGGACGCGCTGGTCTCAGGAGAGAGGTGACAGGGGAGGGTGAAATTACCTCTCCTATACAGACCACAGCCTTCAGTGACGAGTTTAAAACCACCTGAAGTAAAGAAAAAACAGTTAGTGAAATATGAAATAATTACTGTTCATTAACCATAATTAAGAAGACATGTAGTGATGTAACCAACACTATACAATTACACCCCCGACACACACACACACACACGCACGCACGCACGCACGCACGCACGCACAGCACACACACACACACACACACACACACACACACACACACACACACACACACACACACAGAGACAGAGACAGACAGACACACACACACACACACACGCACGCACGCACGCACGCACAGCACACACACACACACACACACACACACACAGAGAGACAGAGACAGACAGACACACACACACACGCACGCACGCACGCACGCACAGCACACACACACACACACACACACACACACACACACACACACACACACACACACACAGAGAGAGACAGAGACAGAGACAGACAGACAGACAGACAGACAGACAAGCTGTGGGCAGAAACGGTCTGTAATGAGTCACATGCTAAAATAATAAAACATTCCTTCTGAGAATGTGCCGCTATACTGTATGTTTTCTTCAGAGATTTGCTACATTCCCTTTTTTTCCTTATAGGACAGGGGTCTTCAACAGGGGGTCCAGGACCCATAGAGGGTCTTCACTACAGGGTGGCCTCCAAATCCTTTTTTTGTTTTGTTTACTTTAACCACTTGCATCCCTATTCTGAGAACTTAAGCCAAAAATAACAGATCTACAAGTTCACAAAGCCTCGTGCTGCGAGGCGCTGTGAGCTTATAGATCGGCTATTTTTGGCAAAAAAAAGAGCAGACCAACTATCGAGTAAAAGATCAGGTTTACCAAGACAGTATTGAGGGTCTAACCGCTCAGCCAAAGGATTCCACCTTGGCCAAGTTGGAATACATATCTCACCTTATATTATGATCAAGGAAGGTGTTAGGATTCTGGTCTCCATTCAGGGCTACTGTACTACATCCTTTGATCTCCTTTCACCCCGGGAAGCTACATTGTGGTCAAGCCCCCAAAGTGACCACCTGAATTCTAAAAGGCATTGACCAAATGACGTCAGAACAGTCATGGTCAAACCTACGTGCACAATAAAGCATGTGAGTGAGCAACACCGGCGGGTGATCACCACAGACATCAACCTCTCAGGTTGGGGAGCAACCTTCGAGGGGCACATGGCGAGGGGCCTTTGGGGCCCCGACATGCTGGGACGTCACATCAACTACTGGAGCTGATGACGGTATTTTTGGCGCTCAAGCTTTTCCTGGGGTGGCACGTCCTGATCAGGACCGTCAACACTACCACAATGTGTTATACATCAACAAACAGGGAGGCCTGTTGTTGTGAGTTTTGGATCAACTAGCACGCGAGATGACTCTGTGGCGCGTGGTGCGCCTAGAGTCGGTCAGGGCCTCTCACGTCCCAGGCTTACAGAACAGCGGAGCAGACCTGCTGTCCAGGGGGCAGCACCGGATGCGTTACTTTTCGAGCAGATCGGCACCAGTGTGATTTTCGATTAAATGAAATAAAACAAATATCTTGAGAATCTCAGGCGTGGACCAGTCTCTGGAATCTCGGGTTGGGGCAGTATGATCCGGGACACCCTCCCTCCCCCAACCACACCCATGCTGTTACATACAACTACAGTCATTGTGTTTATTTGTCCTAATTACTGACAGTTGACTAAATGAATACAAATTTAAATCAGTTTTGACTTTCACATGTTTTATTGATCACACTAGAGGAAGTAACTATTTTTTAGTAGTTTTGTAGTAAGTAGCTGGTTTTCCATCAGACATTACACAAAGTATCAAGTCTCACTCGTATATGAAATAAAGAGCATTACATCCAATTTAACCTGAGATGACTTCTCGTGGGAAAAAGACACATTATTCTACAAGGTAAAATCTTGATATTTCAACGTCCCATTAGTTCGACCAAGGGTTAGGGTTAGGGTTGGGTTCTAGGGTTAGGTTTAGGCATAGTAGCATTCACCAGTGTCAGTAGGTTAGCATTCACCAGCGTCTGAACTTTTTTTTCTTCTTTACTTTCAGTGAAAGCAGTAAAGATTTAGTGATGTAAATTTAAGCAAGCTCTGGCTTATCTGTCTGAATCAAGGCTTGACATTAACTTTTTGAGGCACCTGTCCTTTGGACAAGTACATTTCCCATTTACTTGCCCGGTTACAAAATCACTTGTCATTTCTTTTTCTGTGTTTTTTTTTTTTGTTTATCAAAAAATGTGCTTGGCTCTCCATGCATGGAGATCCGTGGCTCACAAACATGATGTCATGGACAGAACGGCCCATATAGTCCGGGAGCCAAATGGTGATTTTTGGCTGAACGTGGAATCGGCTGATAAAGTTTTTTTCTCAACTGATTCTTGTAGCTTGGGGTCACCTCTTAAGGATTCAAGACGATGACCAGCGATATCCATTGAGCATTTTTTATTATTAACCCCTTAATGCCTGAAACACAAGAAATCCACACAGGAGGAAAATACCCAGAAAAATATTTTTTTTCTGGGTATTTAAGGAGGATCTGAGGGGTCTAACTAGGGGTTTGTCATGATGCTGAATCCATTGCAGGCATTTGTTTTGCACAAAAAACATTCCGTGGGCTAGAAATGACCTCAGAAAACAATACACGTATGGGTGAGTATTCATGTTAGTCTGAGGCCTTAGGGTTTTTTTTCTCGTGCTAATCAGTCTAAAAGTGCAAAATTTTGCACAGATGTAGCTCAGGGCATGCTCTAATGATTTAGCTAGGGTGCCCGAGTCTGCGACATTCGGGGTCGCCACAGCGGTAGGCCTGTCACGATTTACTAAACCCACGATTCGATTCGAATCACGATTCAAGGTTGACGATTCACCATGTCACGATTTTTTCACAATGTTTTCAACAAATTTATTTTCCAGAGAAATTACCCCAAAAAATCCACAATTCTTACAATTCCAGTATTTTTTTTGCTTTTAACAATACTGTTTACTCTTATGCTCTTTTCAATACAGTAGAACTATCAAATGACAAAAAACAACAATAACATTTCAGTTCACTTGTCTTCTCTTACAAGGAATCCTGTATGTTTTAGATGTTCTCTTATCCTCTATACAGTAGCAAATAGCAAATGACAGATAGTGTAAACTTATCAATTCTTAAATGTCAAATCCTGTTCTTTTTTTAAACAACACTCTTACACTTTTTTCAATACTGTATCAAAGAATGCATTTTTTGTGGTACATATCAAGCCAACTGTACTGTAAGCCAGGCACAAACTAAGGCATAATAACAACTCTTACCCTCTTTTCAAAATCAATAATTCATCAAAGTCAAGACCTAGTGTCTCATTGTGGATAGACTGTTCAAAGTCCCTGACTTTCTAACACACCATTCCACCAGCTTATATATTGAATGTGTCAATTCTTGTTTACCATTCCACCGGCTTATATATTGACTGTGTCAATTCTTGTTTTCACTAGAAACGTTGTTTCCACATTGTAACCAGTGGCAGAGACATGCATCTGGTACGTAGCATTGTTGTTGTTAGCCCTTAGCACTGATTAGTGCTATGCTCTGTAGCAGCAAAGTAATGACACAGCACTCAACTAACTGCTCTCTTTGTCAATCGAAATCGCGGAGCTCTTCTCTGCAGCCCAATGGAGGCACGCTGGCAGCTGTGAGTGGGTGAGCCTTCCTACTGTAGCTGCCGCTGCCTGTGTCTGCCTGACGTTAGACGTTGGAACACGCAGAGACGTTGAAGACAGAATGGAGATTAAGTCGAGGGCGACCTCTGGTGGTCGAATCGCGATTCGTTTTTAAAAAAATCGATTTTCACCGTCCCCCAATAAAATCGATTTAAATCGATTTTTTCGTAAATCGTGACAGGCCTACACAGCGGCCAAATCAAGTTGGGCTCCCATCGACTTTAGTGATGAAAAGTGATGAGTCAGAGTTTTGTGGGTGCTGTGGTGACCCCGAAGGTCGCCGACTCGGGCGCCCTAGCTAAATCATTAGAGCATGCCCTGAGCTACATCTGTGCAAAATGTTGCACTTTTAGACTGATTAGCACGAGAAAAAAAAACCCTAAGGCCTCCGACTAACATGAATACTCACCCATACGTGTATTGTTTTCTGAGGCCATTTCTAGCCCACGGAATGTTTTTGGTGCAAAACAAATGCCTGCAATGGATTCAGCATCATGACAAAACCCTAGTTAGACCCCTCAGATCCTCCTTAAATACCCAGAAAAAAATATTTTTCTGGGTATTTTCCTCCTGGGTTGATTTCTTGTGTTTCAGGCATTAAGGGGTTAATAATAAAAAATGCTCAATGGATATCACTGGTCATCATCTTGAATCCTTAAGAGGTGACCCCAAGCTACAAGAATCAGTTGAGAAAAAAACTTTATCAGCCGATTCCACGTTCACCCCCACAGCTCCCGGACTAATACAAGGAGATATGCTCATGTGTCAGCCAAAGTTTTTTGCACGGATCTCCATGTATGGAGATGCAAATGTTTTACCCTCAAAGATTTGCAAGGATCTCCATGTGCAGTGTTGTATAAAGTACTGGAAACCCATACTTAAGTAAAAGTACCGTTATTCCACTTGAAAGTTAATCAAGTAAAAGTAAAAGTCACCGATAATATTATTACTTGAGTAAAAGTATGAAAGTAGCTCTCATTAAATGTACTTAAGTATAAAAGTAAAAGTAAAAAGTACAAGTAGACTACACAAGTACAAGTAAAAGTACAAAAAATATTTTCAAGATGCCTACAAAAAATGAAGACCAAAAATGTACAATTCTCAAAGTGTTTCATTATTAATAGGTTGGAACATTCAGTGACCCCTGGATACCAGGGGCACAAGCACACACCTACAGTAAGAACAAAACACAAAATGGGCTAACGTTAAATCCCTGTTGTTGTCAACAGTCGATCTCAATCATACAGCTCTCATCCTCTCTCTCCCTGCTGTTGTCGCTGCCTGCGTGATTTATGTTTCGTCCTTTCAACGTTGACACATCAAACACAGGCAGCTGGCTCGACAGATCTATAAACCCAAAACGTGTTCATCTGGCTTGCATTCTGGGCTTGCAGCCCAGAATGCAAGCCAGATGAACACGTTTTGGTTAGATCTGTTGTTTAGTGCGCGACACCACCTGCGGCCACCATGCTTAAAGGGGCACTCCACCACTTTTCAACCTATGTTCATATAATTGGTCCTCACTCAAAAATAGCTTTTCTTTTTTATTTTTTTTTATTTTTTTTCAGAGGAGCGCTGTGGGCAGGTCAGAAACCCATAGTCTTGTGACATCATCGATTGCCAATCCAGTTTATAGAAACTGCAGGCTTTCTATTCCTGAAAAGTTGCAATTTTAAAGTGGAAGCCATTGTTCTCGCGATAATAAAAATCTAAATATTTTTTTCAAAAATATTGATTACATTTTTTTTTTTGGAAAATGATGATGTCACAAGACGATGGATTCTGAACTTCCCACAGCTCTCCTAGGAGACTTGGACTGAGTAGAAAAGAATTGTGATATTTTATCATGAACATTAGTGAGGACCTATTATATGAAGACAGGTTGAAAAGTGGTGAACTACTCCTTTAAACATACTGTAATAAGCGTCGCGCTGCGGCTGTAAACCCTTTAAATATAAATGCACACAGCAGCAGCAAAGGACACTTGATTAACCAGAAAGCATAATGGAATTATTAATATCTTCTTACCAGAGGATGTCACGTATGGTGCTTTTAGGTTGATCATGTTGATGTTGTTGTAATACAATCCTCTTATGTCCTTGTCAATAATATCCAGGTTGGTTCTGCTTTGCAAGTAGTTTTCTTGGATTTATACTTATTACAAACGTGTGAAACTGCCTGCAGCCTTTTAATTTAACATGCAGCTCGAAACTTTCATCGTAGCCGCTCCACAGAGCTAACGCTGACTCGCTGCTGTGACACAATTTCCGTATATCCAAAGGTTTCGATTGTGACGTCATCACAACAACCAGACTGCTCTATGAGACTGATAGACTATACTTCCGTATGCGTCACCTATTATCCTTGGTCCATTGGTTAGGAACTTAGGCAGGCTGCAGTGCTGCGCTGAAGACAGGCAGACAGCGAGTCAGCGCTGTACTAATCAAACAGTATGAGACAGACTGCTATGATATTAAGATTTTCGATTTGTAGTGAGTAACGAGTTGTCCAATTTTAATGTAGTGGAGTAAAAGTACGATTTTTTCCTTTTAAATGTAACAGAGTAAAAGTAAAAGTTCAGGGTTGAAAAAATATAAATAAAAGTACTTAAGTAGCCTACAGTAACGAAGTACTTGTAGGCCTACTTCGTTACTTTACAACACGGACCATGTGTGGAGATCCAAATGGATTAGCCAAATAAATTAGCCAAAAACGTATTGCACGGATCTCCATGTTATCCTGAATTTAAAACTGGTGTCAGCCGAAGGTATCCAGTCGACTCGCCAAAAATCCAAGTCGCCAAATTCACGGGACATGTCGCCGAAGTCAGGTCGCCAACCAGTCAAGGACATCTCGCAAAATTCCCGAGTCAGCTCACCAACCAGTAGGGAATAGGGCCCGTGAATGATACACGTTCATGGAGGCTTATTCAAGAGCACAAGTGTTTAAGAATGAAGAATAGAATAGATAAGAATAGATCAGCATTTGAATTATTTAAAAATGTTTTTCAAAATAGTAAAAAAAAGGCAAAGAAGTTAAGGCATAAGACCTGGATCATAATAGAGCCCTAAATCTCATCAAATGGTGGTCCTCACAGTTTTCCTCCAGAAATCAAACTTCAAATCAACCTTGGTTACATATACACATTATGTTCTGGTTTGACTCTGAGATCAAACCTTTATCAAATACTGCCCCCTACTGACAAGATGAATTCCAATCTATATACATTGACAGCTCCCAAAACGAATTCAAATCACAAAATAAAATGAATAATTCAACACAAAAATGTGACTACATTCTAGGTGTGTCACATCAACAAATTGGAAGCATTGACATTTCAAAAGGATGGAATGTAGGCTACATAAGGCTATCATCACCTTTTGTTCTCAAAGCACTTTGCACCTTCAATGAAACGTCCAGTCAAATGAGGTGTTTGATTAATGGGTCATGCGCCTGCATTATGCAATGACCCATAAGTATGTGATATTGACATATTGTGCTATAATGTAGCTACATTCCATGCACAAAGAAAAGCAGAAGAAAGAAAGAAAGAAAGAAAGAAAGAAAGAAAGAAAGAAAGAAAGAAAGAAAGAAATCCAGTGTCCATGAAGTGAAAGCTGTTTGTATATGTTAAAGTATATTATATAGTAAGTAGGCTAATGGTTATAATAATGCTGCTGTCCCTGAGCAGATATTGTCTAGTGGCCTGATTGTTAGATTATAATTGTTTATATCCAGTGGTGTACAGTAACTAAGTACATTTACTTAAGTAATGTACTTAAGTACACTTTGGAGCTACTTGTACTTAACTTGAGTATTTCCAATTTTCAATACTTTTACTTCTACTCCATTACATCTCGGATCCAAATATTGTACTTTTACTCCACTACAATTTTTGAAAACTTAAGTTACTAATTAGGCCTACTAAAAAATAGAATAGGCTATTATAAAACAAAATGCATGGACCACTTTAGCCCCATTTTATACCTTGGCTATTTGAAAATAGCCGATCTACAAGCTCACGACGCGTTGTGAGCTTGTAGATCTGCTATTTTCAAACATTTAGTACTTTTACTTTTGGTACTTTAAGTACATTTTGATGACAATACTTTCATACTTTTACTCAAGTACATTTTGAATTCTGGACATTTACTTGTAACAGAGTACATCTACAGTGCAGTATTGATACTTTTACTTAAGTACAACATGTGAGTACTTTTTCCACCACTGTTTATATCACAGTCCGTGGCTTAGGGGTGAGCCATCCAAGCTGTTTGGCGACCTGTCCTTGGAGCATTTGGCGAGGCATCCTAACCCATGTGGCGACATGTCCATGCTAGTTGGCGAGCTGCCCTAGAAAATTCATTTGGCGTCATTTGGCGAGTTGGAAATTTGGCGAGAGGACCTGTATTCCAGCCGAAAGCTACCCAGGACCGGGACAGCAACTAACAGATTATGGTTATTGTCACAGGTTTTAGGTGGCACTCAGCCGACACCAGTCCAAAACCCAGGCAGATCTCCATGTCATAGCATACAAAACGACGATGGAAAGCATACAAAACCTTAAGTAAGACCAGGCCTCTAGTCTGACATCATACACAACAAAAAGAAAAAAATTGCCATGTGTGCCTCACAACACTGATTTGCGCAGGCACTAAATCATCACAGAAAAAGTGAAACCAAGAGCCACTTGTCCAACGAACAATTAATGAACTTGTCCGGAAGGATTTGTTACTTGTCCCGGACAACAGGACAAGCCTTAATGTCAAGCTCTGTGTGAATGATAGTGTTGATGTATTATTACTTTAAATGTGAACCACATATCTCCCTCCTCCTTCATATCAGTGATAATGGTTCAATTATCAGGAAATAAAAAACTGTGTTGTGACCTACCATGACCTCTGGCCTCTGCCATGTCTCCTGTATAGAAGAGAAATGTCCAAATTACCACACCTGACATTCATAACATGTATCTGTAAATAGTTAGATTTGTGAGCTGCAGTCTTCTTCATGAGAATGGAAATATCTTTCTTTGCACTGTCGTCACAAATAACAGTTTGTACCGACTGCTGTTTCCTGCTCACAAACCCTGACACAACAATGGTTCTGCAGCCACATTTATTCATTATTAAACGTTGAAAATGTTAAGATAATCTCTTACCTTTCACTGCTTGGCATACGGTATGATGCTTTATTCTTGAAAAGCAAATTCATACAAATCCTCACACATTACTGACTCCTATACAACTAACCAGTGTGAACACAAGTGAAAGTATTAATGTTAGATTCTTATCCGTAGTTAATCATTAACTTCCAAGTAGTCAAGTCACAAAGTAACTGATGGTTTAAGTCCACTGCTCCACTCTGGGTCATCTTAGAGCAGTAAAAGTTGATAATGATGTATGTGGCCTGAGGTAGATGTAGATACATTATAGACACATCGTGCAGTGGATGCTTTGCAGAACATAATTTTGAACATGCACACCGATCCTAATGAAAACATCTTTATTGATGCAAAAGAATGTTTGGATGTGTGTTTGATGATGTTCTGTCTTCCACAATATTAATATCGGCAGTGTGTTTCTATGAGCCCTAGTATTTTCAACAGGGCCTAGAATAACTGCCAATGACCCTGACTTCACTCTTCTTTTTCATTCATTGCTTTGTGGCAATGCAGTCTGGACTACAGGAACTGACCTAATGACCTGTCCATTATTATCAACATAGGTTGTTACTTTGATGTGTAGCTTTTTAGTGCTGCAATGGACCTTATAGAGTAGCACAGATTTAGCTTATTAGAGACGAAGTCTTATTCTACCGTAGCTTTGATAAAGCCATGATAGATTACAATTACAATTTACAATTTAGGCTGTTACGAAGACCCTCACTCACCGCACGTCACATGGGCAGTTATAGGTAGCCACTGAATATTCATACTCCATTTGTAGAGATATTCCCATATATGGAGATGCCCGAAGTCTGACCTTACAAACTCCATATTTGGACCTGGATGAGATACACTCCAGATATGGAGAAAGCCCCATATATGGAACTGGCAAAGACATTTAGCTGCTTAAAGTAGTGCTATGGGTTTAGGTGGAGTCTGAAGAGGTGAGTCTTCAGTCCACAGCGGAAGTTAGGGAGTGAGTCTGTTGTTCTAAGACTAAGTGCTACATGGAGTTTATTCCACAGTTTGGGGGTCAGGAGGGCAAATTGTCTAGGACAAGTGGATTTTTGTCCTGTTTTTTTTTTTGCGAGGTGATCATCTTCAATGTCTTGTGATCCAACGCTAATTCTACATAATGCACTTTGTTTTGACCAGTAGATGTCCTCATAGCATACATCATACAGCATGCTTGGCTGTAAATTAAGCTAATGGTTATAGAATACTGAATAGTGAATAATAATAATAATACCAGCCTTGATAAGTAGTAGGCTATTATATCCCTTATTGTATCCCTCTGCCTTCCTCACACTTTTTTCTTTTTTCCCATGTACAGTTTAAGGTTGTGTGTGTGGTATCTTAGACCATGGCTTGCATAACAGTGCCTTGATCTGCTATTAATAATTAATTAAGCTTAATATCATAGGCGATACCTCCTGGAGAACTAATATAATAATCTACTATATGGCTTCTTTATAATAACTATTACTACTGGTACTAACCCACTGACCTTAAGTTAAGTCACAACTGGTGCAGAACAGTGGTGAAGACAGGACTAATCCTAACACCCAGTCATCTGTCTGGTATGCAGAAATAGCAGCAAGACAAACACCATGCTAATAAACAATTGATAACAGTAACACTGTACCTATGATTTATTAGTGGCAAGTATTTTACTGAGCAGCAAAAGTCAGAAAGTTGTTTTAAATAGCAGATATACAGTACATCTCACAACGCCTCACTTTGCGAGCCTTTGTCAGCTTGTTTATCTGCTATTTTTACTACTTTTGTGTGACACTCTTAGATATGGGGAAATAGGGCATTCATTTACGCAAAACGTAAAAAGTTAAAATATGGAGATAAGAGGTTTCTGCCAGACAGACAGCAACAATTTCTTGTACACCAACACCAGCACCTTTGGTTCTCTCTGATCCAGTCAGTGTAGTGCTGTTCTGTTGACATTTTAAAACTGTTCAGCATGAGATGTGATGAACAACAGAATCACAATATGTAGTGGAGGCCTTCAGCTGCTGTAAAACTACACTTTCTTATCAGACATAGAGCTGCTTTGCATGAAGCTACAGCAGAACTACAGTACAGTATCTCTCATAATATTCAAATGAAATGGGTATTGTCTTAACTCTAACAGACTTCAATGATCAAACCTGAAGTGTAACAGGTGTTTCACTTGCCTTGCCAGAAACCACCTTGATGGCAGAGCTTTAAATGGAATAATTGCTAGTGAACAGACTTTATGTTTAATGCTGTCCTCTGCCCTACAGAGACCATATAGAACAGCTAACTATGTGAGTAGACTCCATCTCCTAAAAGTATTGCTAGTATAATTTAGTTAGATGTACAGTATGAGGAAATATTTTGTTTCTAATGAATCATAAACTTTTCCAGAACATGATGGATGCCACTATGGAGAAAAAACAAAAGCCAGCTTCCAACAAACCAGGTCTCTATTTTCATTTTCATATCTGATATTAAACAAATTCAGCATTTTAGAAACATTTTAATTGTCACCATAAGTGACAATTGTAAACCAGTTTATAATATCATGAAGTTGCTAGAATGAAATACATCTCTCTGGGTCAGCAGTAATGGAAGAATAAATATGAATAATTTAGGTCAGGGGTTCCCAAACTTTTTTTGTCTCAGGGCACCCCATAAATATTCTTTTTTAATCCGAGGCACCCCTAGATTATAATTTTCACTCCCAGCACCTTATACCGTATTTATAGCATATCGTTGTATGTCCAAAACCGTTCGTTTTGTATTTATCATCTATAAAATGTACTAAACTAGTGAAAACAGCAGATCGACAAGCACACAACGCCTTGCATCGCAAGGCGTTGTGTGCTTGTAGATCGGCTGTTTTCACTAGTTTTGTGCGACAGTCTTGTATGATGAAGCAGGGCCTTGCTTTACCAAAAGACGTACACATTTGAAACTTGGAGATACGAGGTTTCTGCCCAACAGTGACGATATTTTAGTGATTATGTTGCGATGAAAACATTGAGATAATAGCCATTTTGGTTAGATCTGACTTTGTACTTCAAGTTTTAAATGATACTAAATATTTTGTTCAAGTGTCCAAATAAATTCAAAATAATTATCAAATGATCTCGCGGCACCCCTGGATTGCTGTCACGGCACCCCAGGGTGCCCCGTCACCCACTTTGAAAACCCCTGATTTAGGTGACCGTTTGTTTATTTTATTGTTTATAGCAGTCGTACTGTAACTAAACGTTACAGTACGTTTAGTTACAGCCAAACGCTACATCATATGATTTCATTCCAGCCAAACGCTACATCATATGATTTCATTGAATAGTTCAACTCTTCTGTAATGACAAAAACTCATGTAGTGTTGAGTTGAGATGAGAACCCCACAGTTTATTGCATTGCTTTGTGTGTGTGTTTCAGTTCATGGTGTCACAGGCAGCTGGCTTATTACTTCTCCCTGCTCTGCTTTCTGTTGACTCTGGTCACACTCCTACAGACCCTCTATAGTGAGTACTGTACTTCATGTCTCCTATAATACACTCTCCATAGTGAGTAGTACTGTACTACCAGATTTCCACCAAACAGACTGTAGGTCTATGTCATCTTGCTGCAGGGCTGTGAGCAAATGTTCATATTTAGGCTCAACTGTCTATTTTCTACTTCTCAGTGCAGTGTGGGCTTATCACTGTACAGTGCACAAAACATGACATTTCAACCATACTGTGGAGGTGTTGTACCTTGTCCTGCCCGTGTGGAGTGTACACTGTGATGATGAAGAAGTTTGCTCAGTGCATTAAAATGATCCCACACAAACACACAATGTGTTTGAATTTGCCACCATACTGCAGATTTTTGGAGCTGTGTGGAACACAAGCTCCCTATACGTGGCTGTGTGGGTTTGTGTGTCTGTGTGTCTGTGTGTGTGTATGTAGCCTGACTTCGGCGCGTAACTAGTGCCGCACCATTTACGCCACTCGCGCAATATATACATCAAAATGTGCGGCTCGGCCGGGAATGGTGTTCTATTACCTTTCGTTCCGATCCGCCTTACCATGCCGACGTAATCGGCAAAAAACGACGCTTAATTGTCCCCATTGACTTATAATGGGACAATGCAAGAAATCACTTTCAAGTATTTTTCTCTCGTAAACCATAGGAGCTACAGTTTCAAACCTCGGAGAGGAGATTCATAATGATTTTAAGAATTAATCGAAAAATAATTACATCACTCGGCCTCATGGTGGCGCTATAACGGCCCACTTTACGTTTTGCCCCGTAACTCTTGAACCGTAGATCGGAAAAAAAAAAAAATAGATTTTCCGCCATCTTGAATTTTCTCCAAAACACACTTTTTGCTCCCTTTCCTACATATTTTCTTCAAATGTCACAAAAATCGGTACACATGACACACACACACACACACACACACACACACACACACACACACACACACACACACACACACACACACACACACAGCTCCACTTCGAACAGAGGTTTGATTTTTGTTGTTAGACCACTGAATCTGAAGCCTATTGATTTCTCTTTGATCACATCTATTCCTTGCCTGGAAACCAAACTGCCTACGCAAAAATTGTAAAGCATTGTGTGAAGGATCACTTGCGTGGAAGGAAGAACTGTATACAGTAGCAGCTTAGGGCAGGGATTCCCAAACTTTTTGGGCTCAAGGCACCCCAAGAAATGTATCTTTCATCCGAGGCACCCCTACATTATATTCATAGTTTTCACTCTCAGCACCTTATATTTATAGAATATATTAGCGATTATGTTGCAAGGAAAACATTGAGATAATAGACATTTTGGTTAGAACTGACGGAAAATAACATTGTATTTAAAGTTTAAAATGACACTAAATATATATTTTTAAATGTCCAAATAAATTCCAACTATTATCAAATTATCTTGCGGCACCCCTGGACTGTTGTCACAGCACCCCAGGGTGCCCCGTCACCCACTTTGAAAACCCCTGGCTTAGGGTACACTCACATGATGTCATGTCAGTACACTGAACATTAGACAGCACAAACACTCACTCTCAGCCTAGGATTTCCAATGCAAGTTGTTTTGGGATAGAAGCAGAGCAACAGTTTATCCACAATGCAGTGTGAACATTGACCTACAGTATTCCATCCATCATATTGACAGTTGAGGAGCTTCTACAGTGTCTTATTTTACGTTTAGGCTTTTAGCTGACAACATGTCCAAACACAGTCAGCTTCATTTCCTGAATTGCAAGCAGTAGTGAAGGAGAACAAGGTCCAGAACCATAGCAGCACACAGCAAAATGTTGAGTGTTAATTTAACGTAGGATCACTTTTAGTCACTCTCAGGAGGTTGTAGAGTAAGATATCTGAATGCTCTGGTCTTTGGTTGTTGTCGTGTGTGTGTGTGTGTGTGTGTGTGTGTGTGTGTGTGTGTGTGTGTGTGTGTGTGTGTGTGTGTGTGTGTGTGTGTGTATGTGTGTGTGTGTGTGTGTATGTGTGTGTGTGTGTGTGTGTGTGTGTGTATGTGTGTGTGTGTGTGTGTGTGTGTGTGTGTGCGTGCGTGCGTGCGTGCGTGCGTGCGTGCGTGCGTGCGTGCACTGCAGTAGTGAGTGTCACCTTGATGTTCCAGTCTCAGTCTAGCTTGCAGCAGTCCAGACTGACAGAGCTGACACACAGACTGGACTCTGTGCAGCAGGCCTACCAGATGCTGTTCTCCAAGTACCCTGCCCTCAACCTCTACTGTCCTGATACCAACACTACCAGCAAGGGTGGGTGAACTGAATACACTGACAATCTGACACTATAGACATCTGCACTGTGTCTCACTGAATATTGTGTGTGGGGGTTCCCACAAGTTGTCAGATGGGGCTTCACAGCTATATAGAATGTGGGGGTAATTTACTTGAAAATGCTTGAGAAATACTGGAATATATGAATTAATATGTAGACTATCTACTATCATGACTATGAGTATACATAAATTAGAGTATTTCAGCCAGCCTGGCTTCAATAGTAAGTATGTGGACGATACAGTCTTGAACAGTGAATCAGACCAGGTATCCCTTCTAAGTTTGCTGGCACTAAAACTCCTATAATGATTTATGAAACATACCTAGGCTAGGAATATTTATTAAGAAAAGGGTGCAGCACCATCTTGTGGTTGTACAGTATTTCTTCTGTTGAAAATAACATTTATTATTTTGCCATAAGTTAGTAATTATTATTATCCTCTTTCTAGAGCGTAATTGTACGTCTTGTCCTGAAGGATGGCTGTCTCTAGTAGAGAGCTGCTATCTGTTCAGCAAGGACCGAGCTGACTGGATCAGCAGTCAATACCACTGTATGACACTAGGGGGCACTCTGGTCATGATCAGAACACAGGAGGAGCAGGTGAATTCTCTCTCTCTCTCTCTCTCTCTCTCTCTCTCTCTCTCTCTCTCTCTCTCTCTCTCTTTTAAGGTTCAAGGTTATCTCAATCTCTTAGTAGTAAAAAGAAAAGTGTTTTTCATTTCTTCTGTTTTGACAAAGTGGTTCAATTTGTGTGATACACTGTATATCGGGGCTCCAACGCTTCCCTTCCTTGTGTTTTTTGCAACTTCCAAAGATATTTCATCTGTGTCAAAGAATGCAAATAGTTCTATTATCTATTATCTCTATTCATTTGCATTCTGAACATATTTAGTACAGCCCCGGACACACATATACACACCATGAAACTGCAGCACAATGATATTTATTGCAGTTTTGTTCCCCTGACATTATGAAGCTCTGACTTTCATATAATCGTTAATATGCTTACACCCTATATTTGTCATGCATGGTGTCATGCGCAAAATAACCAATCAAGACCCTGATGCTAAATAGTTGGTGTTGTCTGGTCTGCACTCTCTCTCTCTCTCTCATCATCATCATCATCATCATCATCATCGGTTGGTATTAATTTGATCATAATGTTTTTATTGTTTGCTCTCAGGTGTTCCTGTGGAAACAGGCCCAGAGTCTGAGCCAGGGAGATTCCTACTGGCTGGGTCTGAGGAGCAGCGTTGCTGATGGGAGCTGGCAGTGGAGCGACACCACCCCCATAGACAAGAGGCCACAGTAAGAGCACAACTGCAAGCACAATGTTAACATCACTGATGGAAACACTTCACACAGGGTGGCCTAGATCAGTCGCGTTCTCAACCTTTTCAGGCCGCGACCCCTAAAATAAACATATTTTAACTGGGGAGCACTAAGAGTTGAGGCATTACATTTTGTACAATACAATATTCTATTGTGAAAATACAGCCGATCTACATGCTCACAACACCTTGTGTTGCGAGGCGTTGTGAGCATGTAGATCGTCTATTTTCACAATTTCTTCCTCTAATATTTGACAATTTGACCAATGTTTAATTTGTCATTTTAGAGATTAAAAAGTCCTCAAATTGTCACTTTAGAAATGTGCAGATACCCTCCATACACTTAAGCGTTATGCTGCTGTGTTTACTCTTACAAAACAATGTTGCACATTAAGTTAATCATCTGGGGACCCCCCAAAATAATTTGGGGACCCCCCTGGGGTTGAGAACCACTGCCCTAGATTGTATATAGAGCTGTGGTTCCCAGCCTTTTCTGGATCAGGCATCAGGGCCCATTTGAAAACCTGAAAAGCATTTGCAGCCCAAAGTGGTCATTTGGGTGGGCTGTGTGTTTTTTTCAGTGAATGTTTATTTTAAGAATCAATCAATAGGCTGGGAATTGCGGGACTATAGACAACGTTCCTCATTCTCCTTTGTCTTGTCAGGTTTTGGTTCCATGTCCCTGATGAAGAAAGAAACAAGGAGATGTGTGGCCGTCTGTCCCCAGGAGACAGCTATAAGATGAGCTGGTACACATCCAGGTGCACCAACCATTTGAAGAGCATCTGCCAGAGAACCCAGGGAACCCTGCAGTGATGTCCTATAGCGCTACCACAGCTAGAGGACACCTAGCTCTGCCCATAGCGTTAGGAGAACTTCCTAACTGACTCCCCAGATATTCTAACCTCTAAGACAGTGGTTTTCAACCTTTTTCATATCAAGGTCCATTATTTATTAGGCATTTGAGCCACGGACCACCATTTGATGAGATTTAGCCTCTCAGACCCAGATGCAAAACTTAGGTACCATATAGGAGAGATAACAGGCAAATGTCAAAACAGCAATGCTTCTACATTCTCTAACTGTAGACTTCTTGTAAATGAAAAGTTAATACTTTGCTGTGTCTATGTGAATATCTTAATGAAAGATTGGGTTACAAGAGCCAGGTAAACCTTGAGAAAATGTTCTTGCTAGTTTCAAACCAAGAACATACTGATTGCAATCCCTGTATCTTAACCACTGCTTTAGAAGAAAATAAAAAGGAATCAACAAATAGTTCTGCTTGTGGTAGTTCCAGTTTGAACTTGGAAAAACAAGCTCAGTGGAATTGAACCCAGAACCACTAACATATGAGACTTGCATCTCAACCACTACTCCACCATGTTCCACCATGCTTTTCAAAATATATATTTTATATAAATATTGGTCCATAATACGGTTTTATACAGGTTTTAGCCTAAAGAACAAATCAAATATTTAAATTTCATGTCCTCCTTCCAAGCCATTTCAGATACAATATCAAAATGCTCTTTGTTGGCAATGGGGTGTTGTCTTTGGGCTAAAATTGGAATGATACAGAGAAGATTAGCATGGTACCACGATGAGAACCATGTGGAGTCAATCCAATTTTTAGTACCACTTCACTTCATGGTCAGTGTCAATAGAATATAGCCTCCCAAAAAGTACCACCCCCTCCTCAAGGGGGCCCAAGAGGAAATGAGCCCCTTTGTGACATAAACAAGGGCTCGATTTCAAAAGAGTACCGTTCAGATCCGCCCATTCAGAAAATCACTGAAATGAAAGGCAAGGCTTAGAGTTAATGAATGTTTTTTGGGGGCTGGAAGAGACACTGGGAAGACCAAAAAACAAGAACAAATGTGAAATGAATGGTGGGGCCCCTTTAAAGGAGAGAGATATTGGGTCAATGACCTTCTGATATTGGGTCAACAGAGCTTCCATAACTCAGGATGTGTGAGCACCCAATGCATTCATAAAGGCATTTTGAGTCACCCATGTATAATGTTTTGCATAGAAAAAAGTAGTGCATGATTAAACTCTGGGAAGACATTAGTCCAGTCAATCTGAGGTTTGACCCAAAAGAAATTGCAATAGTAAGGTTTTACTTTGTTTGTCTGTCTTTCAATGTTACATAATAACAATAAACGTTATTTTTATAGCACCTTTCATGACAAGGAATGCAGCCCAACCTTTGGTTCTCTGGGCAAAGCTCTTTCCTCTGTGCTATAGAGCCATAGTAAGTCTCAGGGGACAACAAAGTTATTAATCTCATAGGATTCAGAAGCCCAAGCTTTCTTTTCATAATTTAAAAGTTCTTTTCCATAGGTGGACAGTGAAAGACAGAAAATGTTCATAAAGGTGTCATTCTATTCATTTTTACTCTTTTAGACTTATGGCTCTATAGCTTGGAGGAAAGAACTTTGACTAGATAATCAAAGGTTGGCGGTTCAAGACTAGTGAAAAACATTTTCTGTCTCTCACTGTCTGTTTTGTATTGTCTTGTATGTCATGACTTTTGAATAAAGATTGATTAAAATATATATAGCCTATATATATATATATATATATATATATATATATATATATATATATATGTGTGTGTGTGTGTGTGTGTGTGTGTGTGTGTGTGTGTGTGTGTGTGTGTGTGTGTGTGTGCGTGCGTGTGAGCGCGTGTGCGCTCTGATGAGGAGAATAAACACTCCCCCCAGGGTCCCCCCCCCCCCCACACACACACACTTCGATTTCAATCCAAAGGCCATATTTAAATGTTGCACAAAGACGTTAATGTGACGCCTTTTCTACAGACTCTGCCCACTCACACAACCGGCGGGCGACGCCGTCCATACGAGGTCCAAGTCAGACCTGCCACACACCAAAAAACAACCAAAAAACAGCCATTACCAGGCTAGCGTTCGCACGCCGTCTATACGACGTGCATACGCCGTCCAAAGTCAGACGTTCATACACAGACCTCACCACCAGTCGTCGCTGCACATCATTGAGTCAGTTTTATCAACACAATGCAGCTCTACGTTTTACCCAGAGTAAAGTAACTGTATTTACTCAAGTAGGCCTACTGTAAGTACAATTTTGACTTTACCGGAGTATTTTCTTTTTTCTCAGCTTGTAGATCCTCTATTTTCAAACATTAGTTTTGATACTAATTATTCCAATACTTTTTTACTTTTGCTCAAGTACATTTGAATTCTGGATTTTTACTTGTAACAGAGTTTTTTTTTATACTGCAGTATTGATACTTTTACTTCACTGTAGTATTTTACATTTTTGGAGCTAGTAGGATAATAGTATGTTGTTTATAAAGTCTGAAACTGAGTCAGTTGGAAATTAGAATCTGAACGCAGCTGCTGTTCTGTTCTCGGCGTCGCCTGTTCGTCATTCATCGGCAATCATCGCCGCCGCCGCTGCGCCGCTCGGGGCGGCAGCTGCGTTCATTTTTTGCTCAGTTTCACACTTTATAAACATCGGGTTTACGACAGGGTTGTCAACATTGGACTGTCAGAATCCAGGAGATTTCTTTTTGGGGGGTGCGCGGAACTCCCCAACCGGGGTCTGGGGGGGTCCTCTCCCCAAAAATTATTAATAGATATATTTTCCTGTGTTCTGTTGAATTTTGTGCATGTTTGTGTAACCTGGGCACTTGGCCCGGAAACAGGAAACCCGACAACGCCACTCTGGGAATTTCACCCAAAGAATACCCTATAAACCATATATATTGAATACCAGAATCACAGGTTTAGTTAAGAAGTATGAGCAGAGACGTGTATTTCCAGTTGAAAGTATATACTTGTTTTATTAATCAATCAAGGCAGCTTATGTAATAAGGATGTCAAACTTTAAGGAAAGACAAGCTTAGAAATATATGGATTTATTCGATGTAAAAGCGCTATATTTGACTTTATTACAAAAATACCAATAGTAATATCAAAAGGATTAAAACTACTCAATATACTATACAGGCTATAGGCCACTGTACCGGCGGTGGGTAGGGAGGTGTCCAACATACAGGAGGGTGGCAAGGAGTGAGGGGAAGTGAGGGGAAAGATAAACCGCCACCAGGGAGCGCACACTTCTATCACTTCTATCACTCGCACTGCAAGAGAAACAAACTATTAGACACTCAATAAAAGACATGCAGCAGACAAGTTATCATGCACCGTTTAAAACACTATAAACCTCCTCACTACAACACCGCTTGTGACCAACCCCCTTTCGGGACTCCTCTGCCCACCCTTCCACCGGCACGGCCAGAGCCAAATATCCAGCCCTAGTTTAAACTAATAACAGCTGGTTTACACGAAAGCACAAATGAAACCTAAACAATAACCAAACAAAATAACAAAACTAAGGAGGACAAAAACAGCAGAGGCAAATACAGAGCTTCTCCTAACAAAACAAATAAATAATTAATAAACAATACAAATCGAAACAATTTAGAATACTACAAATACAGGCAGACCTTTACCTCATTGAGAGTCACAGTAAGCAAAGAGAGGCCATGCAGTCACACCCTGGAGAGGCCACGCGTCATGAGTCATCCAGAGCTGAGTGGCACCACATGCAAACGCATACGAGGCCATGGCGTGGAGGGGTCCACGCAGTCAGTGCTCTGGCTGGTCCAAAAGGCAAGTCCAAACCTCAGAAGCTTGACAGCAGCGCCGCATGCAAAGCATACGAGGCTAATAGACCTAATTACAAGTGGGGGGAAATGGCAGCACATCCCACTGTAGTGCCTGCAACATTAAACATTCATATTATGCGCAGAACTTCATATCAGCTAAAACATACAGGTGAGAACAGAGCATACCTTCCATGACCCCAGCACCTAGAACCCAATACCACCAGGCAACCACAAGCCAGCCAGCTACTCTGCTGGCCGGGTGTGTCTCCATTTTATACTGCTAGGTGTCTCAGCTGTTCAGCATATTGGGTGATTAGGGGAGTCACATGACTCAAAGATAGCTCAACCCACTACAATCTACCCCCTGCTTTCTATCGATGTCCCAACGATTAACTCATGTCAGTTCGTTCAGGGCCCCATCAGTAAGGTCGGAGGTAGAGTTCAGTTAGCAGTAGAAGATCTTGCAGTGTTTCCTTTTCAGTCCAGATCTCTTATCACCAATCACAGGTCCAGCAAGGCAGATGTCCACCGGTGCCTTGAGTAGAATCCAAGGCCAACTGCTGTTTTTGTCCTTAACAAGCCTTACTTTCAAAACAAAGACTCAAACATTTACAAACAAAAACTAAACAAAGTGCAAACCAGCTTACAAAAAAAACTATGACACGTCTCTGCTTTACAATTATTATCCTGCCGACAACGCCAATTTGTAACCTGGGCACTTGGCCCGGAAACAGGAAACCCGACAACGCCACTCTGGGAATTTCACCCAAAGAATACCCTATAAACCAGGGGTCTTCAACAGGGGGTCCGCGACCCCTAGGGGGTCCGCGGAGGTACTGCAGGGGGTCCGCGAAATTATTGCTTTAAAAAAAAAAAAAAAAAAAAAATCAAAAAATGTTTTTTTTTTCTTTTTTTCTTCTTCTCACATTTATGTTAAAAAATAAATCATGATTCTATCCATTTTGAATAGCTTGAATACATGATTACTATGCAATTGACAGATTGTTGATATTATTGACACAATTGGTTCTCAGTTAATAAGTAGTATGTTTAGAAATGGTAGTGGTACGACCCTGCTCGCTGTAACTTACATGTTTAAAATAAAAATATGTCGTAGCCCCGACCCCCCCACCCTACGAGGTGGTATGGTAGGGGGTCCCTGCTCCATCTCCCCATCAGTTTGGGGGTCCCCGGCCTGAAAACGTTGAAGACCCCTGCTATAAACCATATATATTGAATACCAGAATCACAGGTTTAGTTAAGAAGTATGAGCAGAGACGTGTATTTCCAGTTGAAAGTATATACTTGTTTTATTAATCAATCAAGGCAGCTTATGTAATAAGGATGTCAAACTTTAAGGAAAGACAAGCTTAGAAATATATGGATTTATTCGATGTAAAAGCGCTATATTTGACTTTATTACAAAAATACCAATAGTAATATCAAAAGGATTAAAACTACTCAATATACTATACAGGCTATAGGCCACTGTACCGGGGGGTAGGGAGGTGTCCAACATACAGGAGGGTGGCAAGGAGTGAGGGGAAGTGAGGGGAAAGATAAACCGCCACCAGGGAGCGCACACTTCTATCACTTCTATCACTCGCACTGCAAGAGAAACAAACTATTAGACACTCAATAAAAGACATGCAGCAGACAAGTTATCATGCACCGTTTAAAACACTATAAACCTCCTCACTACAACACCGCTTGTGACCAACCCCCTTTCGGGACTCCTCTGCCCACCCTTCCACCGGCACGGCCAGAGCCAAATATCCAGCCCTAGTTTAAACTAATAACAGCTGGTTTACACGAAAGCACAAATGAAACTTAAACAATAACCAAACAAAATAACAAAACTAAGGAGGACAAAAACAGCAGAGGCAAATACAGAGCTTCTCCTAACAAAACAAATAAATAATTAATAAACAATACAAATCGAAACAATTTAGAATACTACAAATACAGGCAGACCTTTACCTCATTGAGAGTCACAGTAAGCAAAGAGAGGCCATGCAGTCACACCCTGGAGAGGCCACGCGTCATGAGTCATCCAGAGCTGAGTGGCACCACATGCAAACGCATACGAGGCCATGGCGTGGAGGGGTCCACGCAGTCAGTGCTCTGGCTGGTCCAAAAGGCAAGTCCAAACCTCAGAAGCTTGACAGCAGCGCCGCATGCAAAGCATACGAGGCTAATAGACCTAATTACAAGTGGGGGGAAATGGCAGCACATCCCACTGTAGTGCCTGCAACATTAAACATTCATATTATGCCCAGAACTTCATATCAGCTAAAACATACAGATGAGAACAGAGCATACCTTCCATGACCCCAGCACCTAGAACCCAATACCACCAGGCAACCACAAGCCAGCCAGCTACTCTGCTGGCCGGGTGTGTCTCCATTTAGTCCATGGGCCAGACGGGTTGTCGGTATCAAAAAGGTGGCAAAGGTTATCATGCATTTTTGAAAAGCTCTATATCTGTAGATTATATTTTGGTATGATAACCCTTTCTTAGACCCAGCTAAATTGGTGTTATCAGCCGCTGGAGTTGGTGTCCCATTAACTTTACATTACAGGGAAAATAAGCAAAAAATGTATCTGCTTTTAGTAGCATAAGAGGGGTGTCAGGGGTCAACCTAGGGGTTTGTCATGATGCTGAATCCATTGCAAGCATCTGTTTTGCACAAACAACATTCCTTGGGCTAAAAAGACTATGGTTTAGTGATGAAAAGTGATGAGTCATCACTTTTGTGGGGGCTGTTTTAGCCCCAGGAATGTTTTTCGTGCTAAACAGATGCTTGCAATGGATTCAGCATCATGAAAACCCCCTAGTTTGACCCCTCTTATGCTACTTAAAGCAGATTAATTTTTTGCATTTTTTCCCTGTAATGTAAAGTTAATGGGACCAACTCTAGCGGCTGATAACACCAATTTAGCTGGGTCTAAGAAAGGGTTATCATACCAAAATATAATCTACAGATATAGAGCTTTTCAAAAATGCATGGTAACCTTTGCCACCTTTTTGATACCGACAACCCGTCTGGCCCATGGACTAATTTTATACTGCTAGGTGTCTCAGCTGTTCAGCATATTGGGTGATTAGGGGAGTCACATGACTCAAAGATAGCTCAACCCACTACAATCGGTACATTTATCAGGCTTACTTTACTAGCATGTGTACAATTTCAGCCTAATATGTCAAATGTAGGTGTACAGATCTGATGACAGAAGCAAAGTAAGACATCTTTAATAATGACGTCTCATCTGTAAGTCATTACTTAAGTGAATATCTATATGAATATGATCTTGCATGCATTGCCCCCACCCCTAAAGCGGGTCCTCCCCCAGAAAATCTTTAAGTGGATATCTGTATGATCTGTCTTGCATGCATTGTCCCCACCCCTAAAGCGGGGGGTCTGGGGGTCCTCCCCCAGAAAATTTTTAACATAGTAGATGTAATTTCCTATGTTCTGGTGAATTTGGGGAGTTTGATACAAAATCCAGGAGAAATCCAGGAGATTTGCCAATCCAGGAGACTCCCAGGAGAGGGGTTCAAAATCCAGGAGACTCCTGGGAAATCCAGGAGAGTTGACAAGCCTGGTTTACGATGACAATATCAACCCCCCCTAGAACATGTTAACACACTTACTTAGAGTACAATTACCTCAAATAAATCTACTTTGTTGCTTTAATTACAGAATTAGACCAAACTGTATCCCAAGCGTTGGCTCCGTTTGGCGCGACCCCATCTGTGGGTCGGTCACACAGTCACATATTGTCATAGTTGAATGACCGTCCGCCCTGAAAAGAAAACCCCAAAGCACTACTGTGTCTGAAAGAACTCTGTCCAGCTATCCTAACTCTGTCCAGCTTCCTCCTGCTATACACAGGAGGAAGTTTTAAATGGTCAAATTCAACTGATTTTTTTCTGGATTCCAAGAATAATTGACATGTCACCTGAAAAAAAGCCAGTTGAATTTCACCAATGGTCCACTGTATACCTTCATGGCATGGGACTTGAACCTGCGATCTACCTGTCGCAGAGTGTACCGATCAAGCACACGTACGTACACCACTGAGCCATAGCTCCTTCAGGCCCTCAACAGGTATCTCCTGGTGCCTTTGACTTGTTCTCTTGTATTTTAGCCATGAAAGGTCAAAGTTCTGCAGAAATGAACGCAGATTTGAATCTCAGACCATTGAGCTGAGAATCTAATCTTTAAACCACTAGACTACACCATCTCTATCTCTCAATGTATCACACCCTATGATTTGTAGGAGGACTGGGATTTGAACATGAGAGCTCTGCACTGAGAATTTCATCTTGAGACCGCTACACCATCTCACTGCCAGCTCTATTGGTGCTTTTGAGAGTACTTCTTTTTTTAAGGCTTGACATTTTCAAAATTCTCCAGCAATGATATTTAGGACTGGGATTTCAAAATAAGCCAAATATGCCTTAATACACCATAATTGCCCTCTATATACAGTATAACTTAAATAAAAAAATGAAAACACCTTAAATATCTTTATGCTTTCCCTGAAGAGCGACAATAGGCCTAGCCCATATAGGACATGATGTCACATACTGCCAGATAGCCTTTACTTCTCAGGAAACGGTCCTCCATGTACCTCCATGTATCTGTAATCCGATAATTCTCCAATGCTAGTAATCTGATAAAAGTAAAAGTCACCAGCACAGAAATACATCTCTTGGATTCTGACGGTCCAATGTTGGCAGTGTTGCATATGCAGTACAATATATGTTGTAACCCCACCCCCACCCTACGAGTATAGGGGGTCCCTGCTCCATCTCCCCGTCAGTTTGGGGGTCCCTGGCCTGAAAACGTTGAAGACCCCTGATCTAGGCACATGACTTCAGAAAGTAGCATATTATATATTTAATAGGAAACCAATAAAAAGTAGGCTATAAGTATCACTGTTTTATTTCATAGATAGCCAATGTACATAGACTTGTTTGACAGCACAATCGTCAGAATTGCGTATAATGTTCTTATGTGTATTTTCAGATACCACTTTAACATTCCTACCCCTACTCTTTTTTTCCCCCTACACAAAATCTGTTCACCCAAAAATTAACCTCGCGTAGCCAGGCTTAATCATCTGCGTAGAGAAAAAATAGCCGTCCTACAAGCTCACAACGTATAGCAGGATGACGCCTTGTGAGCTTGTAGACAGGCTATTTTCTTTAGTATGAGGACCCCTTGTTGAAGACCCATGCCCTATAAAGATCCTAGTTCTTCCACCACTGATGCAAACATATAGAAACCTCCCAGACAGTACAAAGACACACAGTCACGCAGAGCTGTTTTGATTATAATTTATTCTGTGCATTCGTTTGCTTTCTGCTCAAACACACAGGCCCATCACTGGACATTGTGACTGCAGTGTCAAATGAAACGCTACAGCACCAAGGGCAGCAAGGTCCAATAGATCAATGTCTGAGCAAGACAACAGTATATAGCATTAAAGACCCCGTGAAAAGAAAATAAGAAAATAAAGAGAATTTGTGTTTGATGTGGAATTGTGGATAAATCATGTGGAAGTGACACAGGAGACTGTGACATAAATACATATCCCCTACATTGATTTCTGCCACAAAGCAAAACAGAAGTGCCTTTGACCTGTTTTTAACCAGTTTAAGCCCCATATACTTTGTTGTATGGCAATTAGGCTTGTGAAAATGTAAGATCTACAAGCTCTCAACGTGTTGCAAGCTTGTAGATCTGCTTTGTTCGCTATATTAAAATACCCAACATAGGGACAAACAACAGGTCATCGGTTTTAGATTCTATACAAGCACATCCATAGAATTCAACTTACCTACGTCCTACACAATATCCACTTCTGTGTCAACCATACAGTATATTCAACAACGTGTCTCAGTTTTAAGCTTCAAGCAACAGATCAGGACAACAGAAGAGCAATTATGTTGTTCCATGTTCTGTTGTAAGAGTGGACATCCACTCTGGTTTCTGTATCAAGGGGTCTTTAAGTCTTATTTTATTCCTTTCACGTCACAAAGACGTTTTCTCACCGACCTTCACCTTCCGTGTGCGACGGTTGGTGAATTAATATTTCACACAGCTACTATTTACACTTGGATAATATTGCTTTTCAAACGTTTACTTGCAGCAGCTTCTGTACATTGATGGATGAGGATGGCTTTAAACATCTTTCATTTGATTGCTTTGTATTTTTCCAAATGATGTTCTATTGGAGCTATTGAAATAAGCAGACATTCATTTAATTAAATTGTTGTTCCTGGATAAGTGTAAATAATAAACGTAATACACAGTAAAATACTCAGCGTTAATTTGAACATATATCTGTTTACTCTCAAAGAAAGAGTAAATCTGGGTGCAGAGAAAAACAGATGGTTTTAAACAATAACCTAAATCTGATTTGGGTCCATTTGTACACCCCAAGAGTTCGATTGGCAAGAATCATTTTACTGTGTAGTTAGTATATTAAAAACCCTATTTCATTGACTTTGTGACAGACAGAGGCGCCTGTACATCTACATTACACTACATGCTATCCTGCTGTACAATCATTTGGCTTTACAGTGCATCAGCTGATTTAAAATGCAGTCGATACACTTTAACATGGCTTCCCTTCCTTATAGGCTGTTCTCACACCTTTATTGCCAACGGTTCTCAACCTGTCCTGTGGGTCTGGGAGCCAAATATGGTTTGCAGACAAAAGGATCACTCTCTACATGGATATATCGTGTTATTAATATTTACAGTGCAAATTCAGCTCCCAGTGTTAAGACCAGCTGTGATGCGGGTCCAATCATCCAGGACACGGTACAGAATGTACAGGTTGGGATCAGTCCACCTTCAATTCAGACAATTCAGAGAAAGACAAAATTTAAACAATACTATGCCTGCCTACTGCTTCTATATCATTATTAATAACATTAACAATAATATTAATGGCACATCATTTTTGTATAGCCATCTTCTGTACTACACAAATGAACAGTATGCTTATGATGTGAATAGTTACATTTTAAATTAAAAGAATTGAAAGTTATTCGACCCAACTCAAGGACAGCACTCTTTGATGTCCGCTAGGCATTTTATACAGGCTTTATATTGTGTACAGAGGATAATATTTTGTAGTGTTTTTTTCTCTAACGATCTTTACAAACTGTACATGTTTGAGGCAAAATATTCCTTAAAATAGGCTTTTCAACTTTGTAAACAAAAAGAAAGCTAAATCCTAGTACTATCTTACATATATTTCTATTGATGTCAGCCATTTCAAAATCACTTACAAGTACAGTAAAATATAAATATAACTAATAAATATAGCCGTGTTGATGATCGTTTGACAGCACGATCATCAGTGTATTTTGGGTTCATGTCAATTTGTGTTTTCAGATATTTAACCACTTGAACGTTCAATACTTAATAAACTTGACATTCGATCAACAAGCTCACAACGCCTCGCAGCTGTGAGCTTGTAGATCTGCTATTTTTGGCTAAAGTTCTCAGAATATGGACGCCAAGGTTCAAGTGGTTAATATAAAAAAGATTTCTACCCCACAAAGATTTGGAGGACCTCCTGTAGTAACTCTGAAGACCCCCTAGGGGTCCCGGACCCCCTGTTGAAGACCCCTGTCATAGAAAAACAATGGGATTTCTATGTAAACAGGGAGTGGCCTGTATGTGACTGTGAAGTAATGGTATCAGTTTCCATTGACTTGCACAAATATACTGTGTTAACAGGTGGCTGGTGCTAATTTGTCGGGAAAAAGATGTACCTGGTGCAAAAGAAATGTCTAAAGAGGTGACTTTATAAGTGATTTTAAAAATCCAGAAACTTTGGTTTTAAATGTTACAGTAAAGTTTAAACTTCACGGCTTTGTGTTTTGCATGCACGTTTCAGCAAATCACCTAATTAAAAAAATACGTAAAATATTATTATTTTACATTGATTTAAGTTGACCATTGATATGCACATCCCAAAATCAATGTGTTAGTTCAGAAGTTAAGATTGTTTTGTCTGCTTTGAGCCTCCTTTTTTAAGTTTATCTATCACGTCTGATTAGAGTTTTGGTCAATTGGTCTACTCTGCACGGTGCAAATTACACACAGCAATGGATGTGTGCATGTTACACACAGTAATTTATTGTTCTAATGTTGGGTTTTGAGTCGTTTCAAGAGCACCTTGCAGCCAGTGGTTTGGGGCACTAAAGGTGCGAGGAATTGGCCTTGTTTTGTTAGCTGCAATTAAAAAACAAACACAAAAACAACATCATACCATTATTTCATGTAGAAATATAAATTAAACTTCTTTTTTACATTGAGCACTTTGATAAATGCCCTACATTGGTAATCACAAATAAAATAATTTCACTACAACTACAGTACACTAAACGCTACAACTATACTAAAAGATTTATCATGTGCAAAGCTTTAGTTTCTACTCTATTTGTGAACTTTATGTTGGCTTACCATCCCCGAAATCAAACCTCAAGGCATTATTACATATATTGTGCAGATGATTAGCTTTTGCTATAAAAAGACAATAATTCCAAATAATGGAAACAAGTGTTCAGTATTCCTCTAGAGTTCCTTGGTGAATACAAGCTGAATTTGTCTTCCAGAATGCCATTTGTTAGTTTATTTGTCACAAAACGGCGGTGCCTGATCACGTGTTGCAGAGAAGAAAAGGTACGCAATTGCAAACTCTATACCAGAGAACCGGGAACTACTGTATATAATAAAATCATCTGGTATAGGGTTAGGTTTGTTTAGGTTACAGTATGTCACAGATCCTTCCATTTGTTTTTAAAGCACTAAATGGACTAGCTAGCACCAACCCACATTGCTTGACTACTATGCCCACCCTGACAACACCAGGCCATTGAGAGGGTGGCCAGGCTTTTACCAAAACTTGGCCCAAAACTTTGCCCCCTCCCTGGACACCTTCAAAACCAGACTCCAAACACACCTCTTCTCCCTAGCATTTGAATCACCCTAGGCTGTTTCCATCTAGCCTGCACCCTCTGTACTCTTATCTTATTGTCTGCCATTGTATAATTGTGCTGTTTACTGTTTGTTTACGCTTTGTTGTACAGCACTTGTTTGTACAACCTGGTTGTTTTTAAACAGGCTTTATAGATACAATTAGTTATATAACGATGCCTATAATGATGCTGTCACATACCCTCATTGAGGTGTTATGACAACTTACAACCACAGGAGGGCAGTGGTGATACATGATTTAAGCAAAATCACCCTAGTTCTAGGAAACACTGATTCACAGAAGAAAATGTGTCAGATTAAGGATAACTGATACAGACAGCCATGTCTACAAATGCGCTTTGATTTTATGCTAAATTATACCACATGCTCATTCCTATCAATATCCTAAATTAAAATGTCCTAGTTGGGTGGGTGGGCGGACGGACGGACGGACGTACGTCCCAAATGTAACATGCGCACCAAACCTGGCACTAACACTGGTCAGGGGTCTGCTGTCAGAATAGCCATATCAGGGGCCACATGTGGCCACAGGCGCACTGTTGCTCCGATTCGCACTAAACCTTGGCAGAAGCACTGTTCAGGGGTCTGCTATCAGAACAGCCACACCAGGGGCCACACATGGAGCACTGTTGCTCCATGGGGCATTAACCAGTGTTTAACACTTCAAATGGCCATAACTCGGTAACCACTGCTATGATAAGCACAATATAGGCCTGAAAATCGAGTAATTTTAAACCACACTCAAAACCCACCTTTTCAGTCTCATTCTCTACCTAATTCGAATACCTAACCCATTTCTACCTTTACTTTCTAGAATGTATTTATTTTGTGTTCATAGATTTTAAACGTTTTAACTAGTTTTTCCTAATAAAGTTGTTTTTTGTTTTGTTTCCGTAAAGTGATTTAGAGTATTATTATTCACCTATTTTCAACCCATATAATTGGTCCTCACAAACACTCATTGAATGATGGTACCCTCACTGGGTCTCAGAGGAGGGCTGCGGACATCTCAGGAACCAGCCAACCAGTGACATCATCGGTAGGCATGTTTGGTCATTTCAAACAAGATTATTATTATTATTTTAATGAATGCAAGAGCAATGGCTTCTATTTCAGCATGCTAACATTCCAGGAAGAGAAAAGCTTTAGTTTCTATTAGCTTGGAATCCCCCATCGATGTTTGTAGGCAGGTTTCTGAACTGTCCACAGCCCACCAATGAGACGCAGAGCAAGTAGACGGAAATTGTGCCTTCTTATAATGAGCATTAGTGAAGATCAATTATAGGAAGATCAGGTTGAAAATGCTCCTGTAACTTTCATGTCGGATTCAAACCCCAGTCCCCTGTGCGAGTGTCCAATTTCAACTGCTGAGCTAATAAGCCTGTTTGGACAGAAAGGTCCATCCGTGAATGGATGGAAACGATGGACTAACGTCACCGTTCCTACAGCCCTGGGCTGCCGGCGGAAGGCAAAGCATAGCCAAATGGACACACAAATATGACCATATTGACTGGCAGTCAATATGTGTCATCTGTAAAATGTTTGTTAGAAAATCTGTAAAATGATTGTTAGCTTGGGTTTCGTAGGGGTGGGTAGTCTTTTTGTTGATCTCGTCTTTGCTCCTGTGTTAGTAGGTTAGTGCTTTGTATTTTGGTTCCTTGTGATATGTAGGGTTAGGTTTATGTCTAGTTGCTTTTGCTTCTCTGAAGTCACTGGCATTTTAATAAAACCCATAAAGAGGCTGCAAATAATTGTTTGCCGGTGGTTCTTGGGAGCTGGATAGAGAGGGGAGTACCATTGTTTTGGTTGGTACCGGTACATACTGACACTATAACAACTGGAGTGAGTCAGACAGTACTGGGTTTAAATCTGGCTCATATGTCACATGTCAAATGGACCTCTAACAGTCTATTTGGACCCCTGGTCCATGGCAGACCAGACAGTGAGGTACATACTGTAACCCATGTTTATCAATATCATTTCTGTACCCAACAACAACGTAAAAAAAACAGCACTGGAAGACAAATGTCAGCATAATCAGAACCACGAGGATTTAACATGTGTGTGCATGTGTTTGCTTGTCTGTGTGTCAGTGTGTGGGTACCTCATAGTACTAGAGTACTAAACTTTAGAGTAGAATTATGAATCAAAAGTTATTTTTGCAGTTTTTGGATATGTTTGAAAAATGTTGAATGGCCAAAACAGGGACGCCGGATTGAGAATGATCAAGTTAATTGGTGTGTTCGCAGCAGGTACCTGTATCAGTGTGTGTGTGTGTGTGTGTGTGTGTGTGTGTGTGTGTGTGTGTGTGTGTGTGTGTGTGTGTGTGTGTGTGTGTGTGTGTGTGTGTGTGTGTGTGTGTGTGTGTGTGTGTGTGTGTGTGTTAAGGTTTCCTCCAGGGTAATGGAGGGATGTTGTTGTCACAGTAGGTGTCAGATCCCTCGCAGTCTGCAGGCAGCGCCGGCTTCATCCTCTCTCTGTCCTCACCGTCGCTGTCCTCCACCGTCAGAGTGATCAGAGAACTGGACTTCCTGTTAGACACACACAGGCAGACAGACAGAATTAGCGAGTGAAGGGGGGGAGAGAGAGAGAGAGAGAGAGCAATATGTACAGTAAGCCTTATTCACGGCCCGCCCACTCAGCAAATTTCTCAGCATCCCCTGGGTGCTGACATCAATTTAGAAGGGGAAACTATAACAGAAATAGCTGGACTTAAAGCCAACAAATCATTATTTCGAAAGGTAAAGTAAATTATAATGCTTTGTGCCTTTTACTATCTTGTGTTCTTGATCATGCTAGCCGTATTTTATACTTTACTATTCGGAAATTGCATAAAACTTGCGATTTCTGTGTTAACTCTATAGGCTATAGTAGGATTTTCCCCTTCAAAATGTGACTTCAGCACCCGGGGGATGCTGAGTGGGCGGGCCGTGAATAAGGCTAATTGCAATTGTATCGCACTGTGTGTGTGTGTGTGTGTGTGTGTGTGTGTGTGTGTGTGTGTGTGTGTGTGTGTGTATGTGTGTGTGTGTGTGTGTGTGTGTGTGTGTGTGTGTGTGTGTGTGTGTGTGTAGCATGCATAATCGTATAATCGTGTGTTCAGTGCATGTCATACTGTAGATCTAGAAGAGCATGACTTTGTACATGGTTTTCCTGAACAGGTTACTTTGTGATATTCAAGAGATTAGGAGCAACAACAAAAATTATGAATTTAAGCATTTAAAGCTGCACTAGCATTTCATGCTGATGCCACCTGCTGGTTCCTGGCAGCTTGTTTGATTATTTTGTGTCACTCTGTTTGCCCGCACTGCCGCACCTCTCCCTGCTTTGCAAAAAGACTATATGGCAATAATTGTGACCGTAGGTCGCAGTTTAGTATGTGAACGGTCACAGCTTGTCCGTATGTATCTCTGTCTATAACGACATCATGCTCTGACATCACTGTGATGTAAGGGGAACCACTCTTAACAGAATGGGTTTGCAGCTCTGACATCACGCTCTGGCTTCACTGTGATGTCACACTAACAGAATCCCTTTTATGCCCTTTTATGATGTCATCAATATTAAGCCCATATTTAATAGGACTTCATATGGGAGTGCCCATATATGGAGGCCACATCGGCCACATACCACACTAACAGAATCCATATATGGCCAAGACAGATGGCCAAGACAGCACATATCTGTGTGGCTGGTTCTACAGACAGGGATCTCCATGTATGGGCATAAAAGGGTATGATGTCATAGACATCATAGGACTTTCAGATAACGAATAACTGAGTAAGCAGGTTTGGGCTCTCACAGCATATCTCCATATACAGTACATGGATCTCCATATATGGGTACCAAGGGTCTCCATATATGGGTAACAGGTCCGATATACATCACTGGCCAGATGGCGAAGAATTGGCGCGCATGTCGCCCTGAGGTGTCTTACTAGTAATAATAATTTTGAATGCAGTGTATGTTTACACTATCTTGTGCGCTGTCTTACCCCTTATGCCTAAACTTTTACGATTATTGTTTACTATTTTGATGTAGATCAGCCATTTTCAGCGAGCGAGCGTGCATGCCTGTGTGTGCGCATGCATACCTGTCTCCACTCTGTGTGATGAGTCTCCTGCACGTCTCCATCTGAACGTCCAGTCCTCTCTTCATAGAACACATCTCCATGTACTCATGCAGGTGACGGTTCATGTCACTCTTAGCTGTAGCCAGCTCCAACTGGAAGGATCATTACAATCATAAATCTTAGAAACTTTCTTAATTGCGCTTCCATGACCGTTTCCACATTCTGGTTTATTAACCACTTTCAACCTGGCAGGTGAAAAGAAGGCGGCTTGCGACGGCAGGTAACCAGGAAGAGACATAACCAAGTAAACCAACTGTAGAACAGTCTCTGCAGAACAGTAGGTGGATTTGTGTATTGTAGTCCAGGCCACTGACCAGACAATACACAAATCTCCCCTCCGCTCACAGAGGGCTACATATGTCTCAAGACCTCTTCAACCAGATCCAGGAACAGCTTTTCCCCCTCCGTTATAATTTTGTTGAACACGAAATCTAAGTGCCCTGCTGGACTAATGAACTCCTCACTGTACATGCATGTACACTAACATTATTTATTTATTAGCACCTATGCTGCTACTAACATCTTTGCATTCTATCGTTCTTTTTGCATTGGATTGATGCCATCAGGACAATGTTGTTGTTCAATGACAAAATAAAAATCTTTTATCCATCCATCCTTTAGAAGGCTCTGTCCTATATGTTAAAATGATGCCACCCGCTGGTTCCTGGCAGCTTGTTTGATTCCTTCGTGTCACTGTCTGCCAACACTGCCACACCTTCCCCTGCCTTGCATAAAGACTATATGACCTATAGTGTGTGATGACGTCAATAGTATAGATCTTAACCTGCGTCATCACAAACAGCCTGCATACTGTAGCTATCTAATGATTCATCATTATGAATCAGCCACCTAAATAACAAAGACAACAAGGTATGGACAGTGATGCATCAAGCAAAATGCAAACTACAAGATTTTTCTTCTTCTCTTTCCAGTGAGAAAGGACTAATCTGCAAAACATGTTGTAAAGCCAGGTGACATTTTTGGACGGGTAAGTGTGGAGCGAATGGAAACTGGACTAAATCAAGCAGCTAACCGTAACAGTAAAACTCTTCCTTAGGCATGAAAATTACCCTTTGCCTCAAGGGAAGGTTTGACTGATATCAGAATCCTTTTGGGGATTTTGGTTGGCGACAAGGATAGCAATAAATGTAGAGCCCCCACACCCAGTGGTTGTGTCTCACCTCTATTTGGCCGATGGTGTCCTGGTATTCCCTCTCCCTGGATTTAAACAGACACTCTGTGTCATTGATCACCTTCTCTATAGACTCGTCCTGCTGTTTGAGTGTGTGTGTGTGTAATGTAGGACAGAGAGAAACAGAATACGTACAGTATTATCACTTTAGGTAATTATGAATTAGAACATGTTTAAACAAAACTCTAGTCTATATTGTAAAATCCTCATAACTCAGATACTGTGCAAATGCAACCAAACACTGGCTTTTGTTTGGCTTTTGTCTCGCTTTGTCTAAACATCAGGTTTTTACTGCGCCGGTATTTGCTTGACATCACTTTGTCCCAAAAGTCCAGATGAGCTTTGCCGGAAACACATAATGATCAAAAAGAAACTCTGTTTTTGCATTTCCCCGCAAAATGTTAGAGAGTTGCAAGAAATGGACTGCATTCCAACAGAGTCACCAGCCAGGCATTCATCATCAGTCAAGGTACAGCGCTGCATTGCATTGTTTTATATACTGTACATAATGTTCTTAGGAGCTTAGCAGCAGCAGGAACACAGCTCTTTAGATGAAACAATGTTTGTGTGTGTTGCTGACTCGCTGTACAGTATGTCGTATAACAGTATAACAGTATAATACAGCGATTCGCAACCTTCTGAAAATGTCGAAAGCATTTGAGGTCCAACCGTAACCTGTTAATTGGTCAGATGGGTGGGCCTGCATTTTCAGAGCATGTTTATTTGTGTACTGGCTTGGATCAATAGAGCTAATATGAAATTCCTATTTATCGGTATGACAATAAAAAAGGATGGAGTCTTCAGGACGATGCTGTGGTAGCTTCCAGGAAGAGAAGTTTATGTGTGTGTGCGTGTGCGTGCGCGTGTGTGCGTGCGTGTGTGTGTGTGTGTGTGTGTGTGTGTGTGTGTGTGTGTGTATGTGCATGTGTACCTCTCCCTGTGTGTCCATGCTGCTCAGTGTGTATCCAGGGAAATCCTCCCACAACAACAATGTCTCCTCTGTCTCCTCCCACGCCAGACTGTCACAATCATCCTCAAACTCACACTCACGACTGCACACGCAACACACACACACACACACACACACACACACACACACACACACACACACACACACACACACACACACACACACACACACACACACACACACACACACACAGTGGACACATTTTAATATAGTTAACAAACGTGAGTTTTGCGTCACAAGATATTCAGCTCTATGAAACAGTAGCCATATTGAAAATAAATTGGGGCAGATTTAGTCATTCTCAAAACATGTGACTTCCATAGGGAATGAATTGGACTCCGCTCCCCCCCCCCCCCCCCCCTCCCTCAAGGGCACGCTAGAGGCTTGTGCTAACAATGTCTGACGAGGCCTCAGAGTTATGGGGGTCCTTGAAATTAAAGTTTGAGACCACTTGTACAGTGGAACAGTGCCTTAATTTCCACCATCGGTAAGACAAGTCAGGAAGGGGCCTACTTTCTTTTCCAATATGGATGCTGCACATAGAGCCTATTCCGTGCACATTGATCAACATGTCAGTTTTCACATCCTATTCACTTTTCCTCCTAGAAAAGATTTTGAAAAAAAGATATAGCCTACAGCTGGTTTAGCATCCTCTGCATCTCCTCGTTGATCTGATTGGCTGAGGTGCTGCAGGAGTCCTCGTCCTTGGCTCCTCCCCCCTCGCTCTCGGACATGCTCCCTGGGTCGTCGCTGTCGGCGCCCCTCACCGGCGGGCCGCTGTGCTTCCTGGGCCGGCGGCTCAGAGTGGAGGGGGGCGTGGCCACCTGCTGAGATAAAGGCCGATTATCAATGTCCAGACTTGTCTGTACTAGGGCATTCACGAATAGTGATTTTTAGTATTCGAATTATTCGACCTCAAAGTATTCGAATAGTCGAATATTCGACAGGACTGGCCAAACTGTCAAATATTAAGTAAGCAAGAACATTGTGAAAATAGACGATCTACATGCTCACAACGCCTCGTGTTGCGAGGCGTTGTGAGCATGTAGATCTGCTATTTTCACAATATTTATCTGTGGAACCGAGTCACATTAATACCTAGAATTCCAAGGGCTTGTCAGGGTGGGGGTCCCCAGTTCAAATATGTTTATTTTGGGGGTCACGGCCTAAAAAGGTTTGAGAAGCCCTGGTATAGAGCATTAACAAATTCATCCACCAGGGGCATTGACTTCCTATCTAGCCAAGCTTTATAAACTATATATTTTTTAAAGAGAAAAAATAAATAAATAAATAAATAAATAATAATATTCGACTTCGGTGAACAACATCGAATAGTGACTTTGATATTTGAATATTCGAATATTTGGTGAATGCCCTAGTCTGTACTCCCGTCCTTGCGAACTTGTAAACGTCATCAGTCGGTGCCCAAGTACTATTCCAATACTCAAGTTTGCATCTGAGCAAGTAGAGACCAAATATCCGTATGTAGACTTGATCCGCCTGATCCTCCCACTTTACCAAGTCTGCTCTGGACCAGACTTGCACAGACTTCTCACAGCAAATTACCCACAATGCCATCACCATTTCATCTTCTCTTGCTTCTCCGTCAATAAACTGATCAACAGCACCAGCTACAGTATGTGCAATCTCCCACAACTTGTTTTTACTGTTGGCTTTATTGATGCTTAAAATGTACAAGTCTGCAGTATTTAATTTGATTGTATTCAATCAATCAATTTTAGAATTATATTGACCTAATATAGGCTACACTTTAATGAACAAATGAATGGGCAAGGCTGTTTCAGTATTTCAAATTTATTGTCAATGCACAATAAGCCCTGAAAAGTGGGTGCATTTATTGAAGAGTATAGCTTACAAGATGTGAGCTTGTAGATCGGCTATTTTTGGTTCCGCCCAAGGATATTGGATGTTGGGGATGTTTTGATTATCGCGATAATATCGTAAATCGCAATTTCTTTGGTCACAATAATTGTGACATTAAATTTTCATATCGTCCCATCTCTAACCACAATACAGAATAACTTTGACATGTGTACCTGGAAGATATGGATCATGTCCTCACAGTTCCTCTGCTGGGCCACGTCACACAGCCTGGCGGTGATGTCAATACGACGGCAGATGTCCATGTCCACCTTCATGGCCTTCTCTTGAATCTTACTGTCCAACTCTGACAGGTTCTGGTGGCCACAGAGACAGAGAGACAATTGTGAGCAGAAGAACTGACACAATCCATATTTATTGTGATAGAATGTGCAGCCACGCACATTTATTTATCGCTTACTTTAGATCCCCTTTAGTAACTGCCTCAGCAGTGACTATTGTTCCTGGGGTCAAACAGTGCAATTAAAAAATGACAGTGCGATTAAAAGAAATCGGAAAAGAAAACAAAAATATAATATCAATTAAAGAACCAATATAATATACACATTCACATTCACACGTGTGCACATGCACAAAGATCACCACTACAACAGCAAAAAAATGCAGGCTTAATTTGTATTAGTCTATTAGATTACTAGTCCATACGCAGGGAAGCGCATACCCACACCATGTGCAAACTTGCCAAAAATGCCAATATACAGTACAGCTTAAATTTAGAAAATATAAAAAACAGCTTTGTCAGCCTTCAAATTGATTGGCCAAACCACTGAGGAGAAAAACTATGCGTATGGCCTACAGACAGAAAGACAGAGTTTATTTAATTAAAAATGGATGGACGCAGAACAACAGACAGACAGACAGTGTTCTCAATTCTATAGTAAAAGATAAGATAGACCCTGTAACATGTTCTCCAGTACACATTCACAAGCTTGTAAATATTTGCTGTAGAGGGTGTCAAGCAAGGGCGCAGAGAGCAATTTTGAACTGGGGTGGGGCAAGGTAAGCCTACGTATATAGTTTGACATCAGCCCAATCCACAGGTAACGTAACAAGGGCGGATGTTACAATAGTCACACGAGTGTCAAGCGGCACCACTTCTCACCACGACACTGCAACTACACGGCAGCAGCCACACGGTTTATACATTCTCATAGCAAACGGCACCAAGGACTGATTTCAGACCCTCCGGCCTCCTCGTCACGAAGGAAAGGCTCACTCGCTTTTCAATAATTTTACTTCTATTCCACTACATGTCGGATCCAAATATTGTACTTAAACGACACTACAATTATTCTAAAACTTTATTTACTAGTTACTTTGTATATTTTGATTATTATTACAAAACATGCAATAACCACTTCAGCCCTGCATACATTTCGGCCATTTGATTGTGAGCTCATAGATCTGCTATATTCAAAATATTTTGTATACATTTGAAAGCTTATGACATTCTGCATATTGAGTACTTTTACTTTTGGTACTTTAAGTACATTCCAATACTTTTGTACTTTTACTCAAGTACATTTTGAATTCCAGACTTTTACTTAACAGATTATTTATATATTGCAGTATTAAAAAAAATGGTATTGACATAGGCCCATGAGAAGCGTCTCCATCCATAAGTGAACATACAGTACTGTACATTGATGTTAACTCAGGGGTCTCTGAATACTCACATTACTCATGAGACCCTTGAAGAGGACCAGCTCCGCCTTCAGCTGTTTGACTCTCAGAGCCAGCTCGTCCTGACACACCTCACTCTCCTGGAGGTCCTGCACACGAACACGAACACGCGCACACACACAAATCATGAAGACATGAATTATGTACGTATAGATGAATAGGTGTTAAATATTACAGTGTGTCTGCATTTTAAAGTATGTCTGCAGCAGTGATGCATTAGTCAGGTTATTTCTGATCTGTGGCTGCCCGACCTGGTCTGGCACGAGCTCCACCCGCTGACGTGCACATATTTATTATTATTGAGATAAATAATCTCTTTGCAAGAGAGGCCATGATACAGAAAGGCAGCACAAAGTTACAATATTATACCTTGAGTCATAATACTGTAGATTACTAAGATTAGCCTTCTAAAAAGTCAAGATTAAAACAGAAATTCCACATAAAGTTACACACCAGACAGAGAAAGATTATTTCTGACAACATTGCCACTTAAGCCCTGTTGTATACTTTTACTTATATGTATGACGGTGTCACGTGATAATAGCCTGGGCTTGTAGATGAGAAAGTTTGAAGGTTTTCTCCTATAATGACATGAACCAACATTGTAATGCCAGGTAGGAAGTGATTAAGAGTTTAAACACAAGACACAAGCTCCTACACTGTCATAGTTCCTTGAAGCTCATTCCAGACCAAAGGGGCAGACGACTGCAGGCTTTATTTTGCCGAACAGTGTCTGAGTCTCTAGTACTATGGTCAGCAGGACAATGTTCTGAGAACACAGCTGATTATGGTTACTGTTCTGCAGGGTAATGAGTGTGCATGAATATGATGGCAGCTGTGTGTCCGTGTGACCTTATGACTGAATAGACACCAGTGACTCAGCTTGTGCTAAGTTAAGGAGGACCAGCCTGCTCTCATATGGAGGGTACAATGATGGCTTTGAGATTCATGGTTGGTGACAAATCTCTGCACCCCGCGCTACTCTGTGTCCAGCATTACGTACCAGTGCTGCCACATGAGCGTATAATACCTGCAAGAAGGTAGCAGAGACAACCTATTTCTTGTAAAAAAAAAAAAAACACTCTCGTGGAAGTAGAAACCTAACTTCAGTGTGAGTTATATGAGCATCTATGTAAGAGTTAAAAGTTCCTTTCCGATTAGTTATGTTGATTTATCTTGTATTGGGTTGAGTGCACACTTCTATGTATGGCACCAGCTCATAGGGATCACAATAAAAAAGTGCTACATATTGACTGGGATACTATGGATGGTTTCTCCATACCCGGTGATGGGTGAGGGCATGGTATAGCATTACATGCAGACTTCTGGGATGCGAGATTGCGCATGGCACAACTTTGTGCTGACTTGGCAAAATGCTAATAAAGAGTGTAAATGTAGGAGAATTGACAAATCAGCTTTCTTCAGCCCCTGTGTAAGCCAGTGGTCAATAACCATGTCAATTTCATGTGCAATTTCAGATCGATTGCTCAACCCATTGTGGAGAAACAAATATGAGGATAGTTGACGACAGAGTTCACAAATCTTTTTAAATCGGCTTCATCAATGGGCTTTGTCAGTCGCTGCATAATTATGCCGATGCTCAATGCACATGATGTACAATTACAGATAGATTGGAAAATCATCTATTTTTGGCGAGTGACAACAGTGTATGATATACTGTATATTATATTGCATATATTATTATGCATATATAAATTATGCATTTACTAACATCCATGTCGTTATCACAGTAATCAATGGAGATAGGTAGATGGTGTCTGAATACACTAATTAGATCTGACCACTTGCAAATAACAGTGTGGACAGTCAGTCCTAAAGACCATATCTGAGAAATGAATCAGATTTGCCTGCTGTCTTAACAAAGTCTAGGACACTTGGAGTGTTGGCCAGGGTGTTGTAGGGACGGCAGGGAAAGACATTCTATCTGTGTTTGCTGATCGAAGTGTGTGGGAAGGGGTGTAGGCCTGCACCATATTCTGCAGCTAGGGGCACTTTTATTTTATTGAAGTTCTGGTGCATAAATGATTCTTTAGTTAATGCCTTCCTCAGAATTATGAAACATGTAGATTAGAACTGACTTTCCAGCACACCAAGCATTATAATGGACATCCAATTACAACACAATAAGCAGCCAACAACATGAAAAGCACAAAGTATAAAGATGAAACCTTGATTACTACAGGTATCATACAGGCTACTAACACATAACAAGGCTATTTGTTTATCTGCTTTTTTCAGCACCATGGAGAGAGGCACAGAAATACACATGTATGCAACGAAAAGCACAGTTCCTGTTAATTTTGAATGCACTAAAAAAAGTTGTGTACAGCCCATGTGAGCCTCACCCACTATGGACGTGATCTCAATGGTCAGACATGTCTACTTCAAATTACATTAGCCTTAGTGTCCTACTGTACCACATGCTGTTTACATTTCTGATTAAAGTATTAAAAGCATTCAATGTCCTACTACAGACATACAGGTACAGTATAACACTCATTCTTTCATAATAGAGGGTATGCGCATGCATAAAGTAAGTGGCAAATCGAGTGGCAAAGTGAATGGCAAAGTGAGTTTAACGTTGTTTAATGCAATCAGATAAGACTTTTCTGTTTTGATGTATGGGCTGTCAAAAAGTAGTTTTTTGCCACTCAGTAGGCTTTCCTGCATAACCTCCAGGTGTGATGATGATGTCACGCGCATACCCTCTATATTAAGGCCAGTTACTTCACACAGTTCACAGTTCATCTTCTGTTCTGTGTTACTGTGGACAATATGCAGTTTATAAACTCTGCTATTGTTCTGCGTCTGGCTGTTTTGAGTGGTTCTTAAGATCTACTGTTGGTGGTTCTAAAGATCTAATAACTGTACCTCCTCCAGTTCCGCCACTTTGTCCTGTAGGTCCACTCTGGCTGTGTACTCCTCCTCCCACCTGAAACACGCACACGCGCACACACACACACACACACACACACACACACACACACACACACACACACATTTAACATCTTTATTTGCGTTCACATTTAACAAGTTGGCACGGCGGCCAGGCAGGTAATCTAGTGACGTTGAGCATAATTTTGTTCTACAGTCCTGATATTCATTACTATTAATCAATGCTAATTTACATTACACTGACCAGTTAGTATCACTGGCAGTGAGTGACTGCTATAGTATCCACTGGAGCTGACTGCTATGGCGTTCACTTACACTGACTGCCAATGCATTCAGTTCACTGGCACTGACTGGTTAGTATTCACTGGCAGTTACTGCTACAGTATAACATTCACTGGAGCTGACTGCTATAGCATTCACTGGCAGTGACTGCTATAGCATTCACTGGGGCTGACTGATGCAACGTGGCATAATATCCACCTATTTGTAGGCTTAAGAAAATGGAAGTGAAATGTTTCCAAACATTGCCCGAGGTGCAATGCACAAAGCTGACACACATCAACAGCTTTTGTTGGCGTAACGTTTCTTCTGCATTCATCATGTTTGTTTCACTGAGAAGCAGTTTCATGCTGACACTGTTGATGCGCCGCCCCTGGTTGAGTGAGGCCCCCCTCCATGGAACAGCTCCTGCCCATACAGTCAGTCACACTTTTAGACTATACCTGTAGTAAATTTTTATATCAAAAGTCCCTAAAGGTTGAATTTTAATAACTTCAAGTAATTGTAAAGGTACTGTGTGATAACATAGGCTTTTATGAATATAAATTAATCTTTATTTCTTTCGCCCATTTGATTCCCATAGCTCATGTTGCTACACTTGCACCTGCTTTTAATTAGGAAGACAATCTTGAGCTACTACGTTCTTTATCTTACTCAAGATGATGGCCAGACGGTACACTAAATTATGTATATATAATCTGAAAATGTTTAGGATAGAAATACGCAACGCAGTATAAATAAACATGTTTCACACTGTCCCTCTCTTTCTCCCCCGGGCTGTAAGTCATTAGAAACATACAGGCTTACTACCATTTCAGACTGAAACATCTAAATAAAAAACACCATGGTTTTAACTTTCTGCAGGCTTAGGTTCTGTGAAAGCAAAACAGGGCGTTAGATTGCGATTTGCAAAGTTTGTAAACTACAGCTGTATGGAAAACACATTGAACACAATTCACTGGACAGCATGTTGCTCTGCACATTGTTGCAGTTTTCGGTCTGCTCTCAGGTTTCGCACCAAGGCCAAGAGAACATCCTAACTCTCATCAGATGTTGCAGTGCCGTCCAAGCTTAAGGCCCATTCCCACTGGGCCAGATAACAGATATCTGGAGATATTTCTCCAGATATTTTTCCATGCAAAGTGGATGGTAGATACAGATAAAAAAAAAGTCTACCACAGATATTTGCCACAGATACTTTTATCTGTGGCAAATATTTTTTTTATCTGTATCTACCATCCACTTTGCATGGAAAAATATCTGGAGAAATATCTCCAGATATCTGTTATCTGGCCCAGTGGGAATGGGCCTTTAGCCTGGCTTCAGCCTCTGATCGCTAGGCATAGATTCAGGGTCTGGTGACGCTGTTGAAGGCAGGGTTTTCTCGGTTGAAAATCTAACCGGCCCAATGGCGATGGGGATGCTCCAGTACACATGAACCAATCGCCATAGGGCCCCACGTTGGCCACACCCTCATCTCAGAAAACGGCTGCAGATGGCTTTCAGACTGAATAATAATGGAGTGAACCTACGTAAATGAAAATTCAGGTTGAGTGTCAATCCAAGCTTGCACCACTAAAATACAGTGCTGCCTTGAAATCACAGGCTGACACACACACACACACACACACACACACACACACACACGCACGCACGCACGCACGCACGCACGCACTCACTCACACACCCTTTCCTGAGTATACTCTTGTCATTCTAAAAGCTCAGATTAACCACTTAAGCCCCATACAAAAAAGTAAACATAGCAGCTATACAAAATGTGCTACTTTTAGCTACTTTTGAAAGATTTGGTTAAAACTTGTTCGATCTCAGCACAGTCGGGTAAACAACCTATTAGATGGTTACCAGGGCAACCTACTTGACCTGCTGAACGCAGTGTGCAGGATTAGCAGGAGCTACTACTCAGCAGGAGTTATGTAAGAGCAGACCATGAAGTATGCATTACGTAGTGCACTACTGAGGAGAGGCCAAGTCCTGAGTCACGCCAGCAGCAAGGTAGATACAATATGCACCCAGCAGTGATTTTTCCAACCATTTTAATTTCAAGGACCCCTAGTTTGACACGCATTAGGCTATGGACCCCCATTTAATGACATATCATCAGGGGTCTTCAACGTTTTCAGGCCGGGGACCCCCAAACTGATGGGGAGATGGAGCAGGGACCCCCTACCACCTCGTAGGGTGGGGGGGTCGGGGCTACGACATATTTTTTATTTTAAACAAACTACAAGTTACAGCGACCAGGGTGGGCCGTACCACTACCATTTCTAAACATACTACTTAACTAATTAACTGAGAACAAATGTAAATAATATCAACAATCTGTCAATTGCATAGTAATCATATATTCAAGCTATTCAAAATGGATAGAATCATGATTTATTTTTTAACATAAATGTGGAAAATGGCAAAAAACAAACAAAAAACAAACATTTTTTGAAATCTTTTTTTTTTTTTTTTTTTGTCAAGCAATAATTTCGCGGACCCCCTGCAGTACCTCCGCGGACCCCCTAGGGGTCGCGGACCCCCTGTTGAAGACCCCATCTAACTCTGAGACCCCACTTTGTTGTAAAATCAATGTTAATTTAACTCTGAGAGTGTACAAATGGAACCAAATTGATTCCATTTGTACACTCTCTGAACTGGGGACCCTCTGGAACTCCATCAAGAACCCCCCCCCCCCACACACACACACACACTCTCAAATGATTAGCTTAACGTACAACATTCGAACAATGTTTTCTCACACAACAGTAAACAAACCAACAGACATCTTAAGTGCATATGGGCCATGTTATCTGCTCATTTCTAAAGTGACAATTGAGGGACTTTTCAAATGTGATTATTTTGAAAAGTTTGAGAAGCACCGCTCTAGAGCAGTGAGTTCCTCCCAACCGGTAGGGCAGAGGGCCCAACGGTGGGCCATGTGGATATGGTGAAAGTTGGCCCCCAAATAATAACACTAAATATTAATGTTTACATCAGACAGACAGACAGACAGACAGGTTGGTGTTGCAGACTGAGAGGCCAAGTCCCCTCCCTCAGCTCTGACACATGGGCAAGTGAGGTGAATGATGCTACCGTAATATAGGTAATAAACCTGCAATGGAAATTTGGTCCTCCAGCACAGCAGCCAGTCAAAAAACACATAAAATGGGGCTTAAAAAACTGCGGGGGAGGGGGGGGGGAGGGAGGGGGGGGACTGCTCGATGTTCTTCAGTGCAGCATTATGAATTAATAATAATTTTAAGTACAAATTCTGTTTCCGTGACTAGCGGCATGCACACAGACACAGAGGGCATTCTACAAATGCCTTCTAAAATCAGTGGTTCTCAAACTTTTTTTGTGCCAAGGACCACAAAAAATAATTTTGGCAGCAGAAACCCATCTGAAAATATTTTGTGCCAGGGACCCCGCCCAGAAGAGAACATTTTGAGTTATAAAATTCAAACACTTTCAAGATTTTTCAAAAATGTTCAAACATAGCAGACGTGCAAGCTCGCAGCGTGGCAAAATGTGACGCGCTGTGAGCTTGTAGATCTGCTATTTTTGAATAGTCAACACTAAAATGACAGATGCTTTCCCAGTTTTAATGGGTTAACACTTAGGGCCCCATTTTGTGTGGCGACTAATCTTATTAGGTGTTTCTTTATTTAAAAGACATTGTGAAAATAGCTACAGCGAGCAATACACTTTGAGCTTGTAGATCGACTATTTTCACCATTTAATTGTGTGTAAAACTGTTAATATAGCCAGGTTTCTTTTTTACCTATGACACCACTGCTCTGGCCACACTATAAGCTATTGTACTTACAAACTGTCCTATTAGGTACTTGTGAAACATATGCGATTGCGAAGATGTTTTCTGACAAGTCATGACAGCTTGTGGTCTTAGTTATCCCTTACAGATCTGCTGCTGACAGACTCAGGCTTCTGGCATGAGAAACCCACTACTACTTCTCCTCTAGTTTGACCAATGATGTGTAAGATGGGACTTTACTAGTTTACTAGTCTCGCGTGGCCAGACGCGAGACTGGCCAAATGCTTTGCAAATGCTCCCGTCATACAGTCTGGGGTAACGTAAGAGGAATGATGAGTACCCGGTTAAAGCGGAAGTGAAGCCTCCTCCTCACTTCCGTTTCCGTTTCACATCGCACACATTTATCCTAATATAAATAAAAATCATCTAAGCATATTTAGCTTGCTGCTTATCAGAAATGACATTTTAAAATGTATTTTCATGAACGGAAATACCAGCTTCCATTACTCGCCGTTCAGGAGCTGTAGTTCCAGGCTCTATATCATTCGGAGATTGTGGAATAGTTGTCTGGCTATGCGAGACTATACTACTTTACTAACAATAGTTGCATATACTGTATATGCCTGTATTTTCCGTGTAACAAACCATCTTGGTTGAATCTCAGTCAGCAGCGTATGTCTCAGTGGTTTTGTATAATTTACAATTATCTTGTAGATCTTTACTTTTTACATCAGGGCCTTAGAGTTGGGTTAAAGTGACACACAGGAATTTCTAGTGTAGTAAGTAGTGCAGACAGAGTTATAAGTGAACGATCTATAAGCTCTAAATATTTGTGGAAACATTACCACAAATCTTGTTGGAGATAAGCTATTTTCTGATGTGGGTCCGCGGCCAAATACATACATATAGTATTTATCTGGGTGTCCTTGACATGGAAGGTCTGAGAACCACTGGTGTAAATAAAGCAGTCAACATGTTGCACAGTGTTTGGTCTTGTTGTGTTTGTCAGTATGAAGGTGGGGTAATAATGTGAGGGAGATGACCTGTTCTGCATAGAGTAGACAGACTACCACCAGCACCAAGCTTACTGTGCTGTATGTGTGTATCTGACAGCACCATTGAGAGAGAGAGAGAGAGAGAGAGAGAGAGAGAGAGAGAGAGAGAGCAACAGTGAGAGAGAGAGAGCGAGATGGAGAGAGACAAAGAGAGATATACATGATACCGTTTTAGGTTTCGTGCCTGTGAGACCATAAGAGATACAGGATGAAGAGACATGGAGGGAGAGAGATACCGACAAAGAGGGAGACAGACAGATAAACCAGTAGAGAGGCACAGAGGGGGAGAGAGAGAGAGAGAGAGAGAGAGAGAGAAAGAGAGATGGGTAGAGAGGGAGACAGATGGATAAATCCCTGTCCCTGTGGAGTGAAGGTAACCAATGTGGGTTGTCTTGGCAATGATGATGTCAGCATTTCACTGACTCTGCATGCGGCTGACAATTGACCCAGGACTTAGGGTGCTAGTGTGCGCTAAATACATTTACTCAAGTACTGTGCTTAAGTACAATTTGAAAGTACTTAAACACAGGCCTTTCCCCTTGGCCTCAACTTTCTTTCATGTTTTTGTCAGAGGCAAAGGTTGTGCTTTTCACTCCACTACAATTTATTGCCATTTTTAGTTACTGGTTACTTTTGCAGATTTAAAACGAGTAGTTCACTCCCAGAGTAGTTCATTATAAATTTTTCTATTGATTATGAGTGCATGCTGTGCGTGCACCTGTGTTGTGGGGAAGGGAGAGGCAACTCTAAGGTGGTTACGAACAAATGACTAGGGAACAAGGGACCAAGGGAGGGAGAGAGAAAGAGAGAGGAGAGAGGCTAGAGAGAGAGAGAAAGGGAGGGAGAGAGAGAGAGAGAGAGAGAGATAGAGGTAAATAGATTGGATAGATTAGATAAGTTGATCTATCGGTGCTGGGTTTTAAATGGATGCTTTGGCGGTAGGAGAACAGTCTTTATCGTGCCCATAAAGCTCTGGAACTGACAGATGATGGAGAGAGAGAGAGAGAGAGAGAGAGAGAGAGAGAGAGAGAGAGAGAGAGAGAGAGAGAAAGAGAGAGGTAGACGGTAGACATGATGTCCTGAGGGAGGGGGGGATGGCATCACACCAGCGCTAGCGGTCACAGCTCTCTGTGCAGTCAGTGCTGCATTGCAGGTGCTGCTGGCACACACGCACGCACACACACACAGAAGGGAGGGAGGGAGAGGGAGAGGGACACAGACAGAGAGAGGGAGACAGAGACAGAGAGAGATGGGGGAGGGAGGGCAGAGGGAGCAGGGGGCAGGGAGGGGTGAGATTGTAAACTGTAAGCGGGAGACAGAGAGAGCGAGGAATGGGTAGATGTAACAACAAATGGGACTAAGGGAGGGGGAGGATTGTTAGGGGTCGTTGTCACGCGATTATGATCATTATAGTTTCGTTTTTGACGAGGATTTGTTGTACAAATAATTGCAATAAATGATTTGATTGGTGTTTTTTTGGCCTTGGACATTGGAACAATTCTGGGAAATTTAAAGTGTGGTTGCTGTGACGTGAGTCACAAGGAATCCGCTGGGAAATCAATTCCGTCTTAATATTTATATTAGATATTGTGATGTCAAGAGAAGCATGACCAAAAGCTTCACTTTTCTGTTGTGCAGCCGTCCAACCCGGATAACATTAGTCAAAAAGTTTACAAAACACAGGTTCACTTTGCTGGGAAAGAAATCTCGACCGAATACAATAGTGTGTTGCCTATAGCAACCACACTAACTAGAAAGGTGCAATTCTGGGAGATTGCAAGTGTGGCTGCACTGACACTGTCATCATATAGGGCACAATGGTGGTAGTTCTGTTCAATGTAATCTCATAGTCGTTCTTCCCCAGGTTGAGACTAGGAGGAGGGGTCTGCAGCGAGGATGCAAACATGTGCCTCAGTCGAGAGTGCTTCTGAGGAGGTCCAAACACATCATACTCTCCATTTGCACACTTGTAATCCATGGGTTTAATAGAAAGTTCCCTTCTTGAATTCCGTCTTGTATTTATATTGTTTAATTGAACATTATATTGTCAAGTCAGAGATCAGAAAAAGGTTAACAACGAATGACATATTGTGATGTCCAGCAAAGCATGACCATTAAAGACAGGGTAGCAGAATAACATCTACTTTGTCCCAATTTAATTGTTAGGTAGTTGTGAAAATATTTGCCAATGCAACCATATAGTTGTCTTGCCTGTTTTCAGAGTTGTATTCAGACGGAGATTTTAATGTCCTACTTTTTCAAAACTCCTCCTCCACGAGCTCGGGAATGGCCGAGCAAAAGCATGACGTATGAAAGCAGAGCAACATCACGTGATCCCATTGAAAGGAATGTGAAGAATGTCTTGGAAATTACAATATTTTACACTATTTCTAATAAAGTGAACTCTTAACTTTCTTAATTGACATGAACAACAACATGAATGCTATACACTTGCAATTTTTTATAAAGAATCAATAAGCCGTTTTCTCCGTATCCATTATATAGTGTAGCATGCACGTATTTTACTAGCCTGGGGGGCGTGTCTCTTCGCGGCCCGGTTCTCTAGCGAGGCACTGAGAAACACCAAGCCGAGATGGGTGCTCGTTTCGGCCAAATGCTGGAGTTGCCTCGGTGTGTGACTGTGGATGTTTTTTGTTTTTTTTCCCTCTCTCCTCCCGTTTTTTCCCCCTGCCTCTCCATTGATGTGTTCTCTACCTCTGGACCAAACAATGACACGAGATTGGATTAACTCACCCAAAAGAAGGTAGACAAATGTATTCCACTGGAATTAGTTATTAAAAGGTGCTTCACAAACGCGAGTGACGGGCCGTGGGCTGTGCGAGCCACGTGACGAGCTCGACTGGAAAAGACACTCATACTTAAGTAAAAGTACTCTCATATCATTCTCGCACGCATGGACAGTCACGCAGTGGCCAATCTACAGTACAAGCTCACAATTGTGAGCTTGCAGATCGGCTAGTTTCAAACAGCCACGGTATAATAGGGCTAAAGTAGTTATTATGTGGTTCTTCACAAACGCGAGTGACTGGGCCGTCGGCCGTTCGAACTCGCAATGGTGGAAAAGATATTTTACTCAAGTAAAAGTACTCTCATATCATTCTCGCATGACAGTCGCCTAGGACGTGACGACGTGCAGCTTGCAGATCGGCTAGTTTAAAACAGCCAAGGTATAAAATAGGTAGTTAATATATGTTTTATATTATAATGTATTTCTGTTTTGATTGATTGAAGACTTTATTAGAAGTTTGCATAGGAAAAGTTACTGTAGTAACTAAAGCTTTCAAATAATTTTAATGGTGTAACCAGTATTTGCCTCAGAGATAGATGTAGTGTAGTAGAAATGAAAGTATTGGAAATTGGAAATATCCAAGTACAAATACCTCAACATTGTACTTGAGTACAGTACTTGAGTAAATATACTTATAGTTACTTTACACATCGCGGTGATGTCCGGGCGTGCAGCGAGCCGCGAACACAAACAGTCACGCAATCAAACAGTCTGCAATGTGTCTCTACTACTGAAGTAGGCTAAAGTACACACAATCAGAACATTAAACAATTATTTCACTAATCGTTCACTCTCTCAGTGCAGACTGGAGAGTCCTGCAGAAACAGGCAGAGGGGAGGGGGGTGACTGTCTGTCTGTCTGTCTGTCTGCCTGTCTCACTGACTGAAACGAGCCTCCGCTGTGAGTCACGGAAGAGGCGTGGTCCCGAAGTCGAGGGAAGCAGAAGGAAGTAGAGGGTGTAGAGGGAGACACTGATTATAACTTCAAATGTGCCTATGTCTTTTGTGTTTTTATTTATTTTAAATTTATTTGGGCATCCTTAGGGGATCTTTGAGAGATATGCGTCATTATTTAGATAAAGAAAGATTCCTGCTCCCCCTCCTTTAAATCACGAAAGACCCTAGGAGGTGCTCTTGTTGGGCCCCTCATTGATTACGGAATCCTCGTTTGGTATTGCGATGCCCCAGTTGCCCCAATTTAAATCTCCAAACAGCCCAGAACAAACTGTTTAGGGTCGTGATTGATCTTCCTCCTTGGGCCCACCTTACCGTTCATCACCACAGAAGCGTGGGGTGGCTCAAAGTAGCTGACAGAGTACAGCATCTTGCAATGGGCCTGGTGTACAAGATACACTACACCTCCAAGATAACCATGTACCTGACAAACTACTTCCTAAAGGTCAAGGATGTCCACGATCACAACACCAGTGGCAGCTCCAATAATCATGTTCAACCTAGATTTAAAACTATAAAAGGCTCTAGTTCGTTCTCCAGCTATACCACCAACATGTGGAACGCCCTTCCGCAAGCCTTAAAGGAGTGCAAATCCCTAGCCTCCTTCAAAATTGGTCTGAAAAGTCTCGAGACTTGTAAAGCTAAGCCCCCATGTTTCCACCCCCCATTTTCTCCCCATTTTCTGCTTTTGTAATTGATGTTATCCTATGTAAAGTACTATGTTCTATCCATCTGTCTTTCAATGTTATATGAGATACATAAAGTGGTTCCTGTGTATATAAGCCATAAAGCAGGGGTGCCCACACTTTTTTGACGTGAGATCTACTTTTAAAATGACTTGCTCAACATGATCTACCCATCCAAAATGTTTTAGCTGAGGGCCTGAGGGGGGCTTTGGAATAGCAGCACTGGCGTTACATTTTAGACAAACACATTTACTGTAAGGGGGAAATAAATGGGAAATACTGGGGGAAATGTCTTCATCCCATTCTGTATGGAAGTCGTAGTTTTTGGGGTTCTTTGTAATGCTACTGAGGTGACTCTTGAACAAAGTATTGCATTGGAGATTTGCCTACTTTAGAAGCCATGAAGGGAGCTGACAGGCCCTTCTTGATGTCATATTGACATATTCTTTTTATATTTTAATTATATATATTTTAGAGGCATGTCATGTGGTCTACATGCACACCCTTGGTGATCTACTGGTAGATCACCTCTACCTTTTGGGCACTACTGCCGTAAAGCTTACAAGGATCTCCTTTTAGTTGACCTTGTACCAGTGATTTGTGCTGTCATAAAACTGTACTTGAAAAACTCTTCAATCAAAAAAAGTGTCTGATTGGACATTACTTTGTACATGATATTCAGCCTTACAACCTGGATAACATCACTAAAAATGTTTCCAAAACACAGGTTCACTTTGCTGGCAAAAAGGTCTCGGACAAATACAATAGTGTGTTGCCTATAACAACCAGTAAGACTCCCTAATTGGGAGATAAGCGAACGTCAGGTCACATGTATGATTGGCTATTTTTGACTATTTTCCCATATTATTTTCCCAGTGGCGCAGGGATCCGCGGGCTGGCCCCGGCGGTGGCTGGGCCCCCAGGGACCCCCTGGGTGGCGGCACCGTCTCTCCCGGTTGCTCCTAGCCCGAGTTACGGCATTTTATGTGGGCTGCAGTGGCGGGGTTCCTCCACTTCGCACCAGGAGTTGGTGGTCCCCGGGAATTCCTCGTGAGTAGCCCCGTTGGGGTGGTCATTTGGTCATTTATGCACTTTTTGCCGGCGGCGCCAGGGGTCCCTGGGCCTGGGGGTCCCTGGAGCTCCGGGGGTCCCTTGGAGGGGTGGAGGTTGTGGATTGGCAGGCAAAGTTTGTGTGCAAAGTTTGGCATGGATAGGGGCAACGGTTGCGGAGATATTGAGTAGGGCAAAAGTGTGATGTGATGTGATGTGATGTGATGTGATGTGATGTGATGTGATGTGATGTGATGTGATGTGACGTGACGGACTGACGGACTGACTGACAGCCGGTGGAGGTTTTGATAGTAACTGCAACCTGACGGTCGCAACCAGACTAATGAAATTAGTTTTTTGACTTTTAGGCTGAACTGTTGTGCAGGGGGAAGAGGGAGAGATAAACAATGAGGGTGGCTCCTCTTAAAGGATGACTTCACCCATTTTCAACCTGTCTTCATGTAATTGGTCCTCACTATATTGGTCCTCATGAGAATATGGTACCATTTTTGTCTACTCAGTCTGTGTCTCGGAAGAGTGCTGTGGACCGTTCAGAAGGCAGGTTTCTGAACTACCCACAGCCCTCCTCTGACACACAAAGTGAGTAGACAAAAATGGTGCCATATTATTATGAACATTAGTGAGGACCAATTATATGAAGATTAAAAATGGGTTAAGTTGTCCTTTAACTTCCATCCCTGCTTAGTTTCCAAATCTATATCGAGAGATTCAGGAAGGCTCGATTAACCATCCGATCCATGATGCTGTTAAGCCAGCACTACATGCAGAACTACACACACAGGCCAAAGACTTAAGTGCTTTGTATTGGCAGCCCCGGCGTGTTTGCACTTCATATTGAATTAAGTCTTAAGGGATGGCCTGCAGAGGATGACGCTCAAAGCCAGCACAAGGATGTGTCATCATTTCTCTATTCTTGCTGTCTGCTTTGCGGGTGGAGACATTAACCACTTACTCAAAGTCCTAACCCTAACCCTGTTGTACGACAAACAGCAGAAATAGACAAGGTGCAAAGCATTGTGAGTGTGTAGATCTGCTATTTTCTCTTTTTTAATGAAAGTAGTGAAGAGTTAACGAATACTTGCAGTAGCACTTGCCCTAGCCTTGACGACCTTGCAGGCTTGCAAAGGCTAAAATGTAATTTAGATGTTGCATGTTATTTAGACAAATGCCAGGTTCAGTTGTTGACCTGGCATCCTATAGTTTCTACATTTATTTTTTTGATAAACAGATCATTTATTTTTCATATTATACTGTTTAGACTGGTGATAGGGTTTTGGCTTACCTATGATCCTAGATTACTATTTCTATGCATTTGATGTATTACCTCGGATTTACCTTGTTTATTAGATGCTCTGGATTAAGAGTCTAATAAATGCCTAAATTGGAAATTAAGGTGATTAACCCAGTACAAGGTCTCTCTCTCTCTTCAGTTCAAAAGATGCAATAATTGGCACTCCCTCTCTCTTCAAGAAGACATAGCTGTCTAATAACGGTGTGACCTCCCTGTCCGATCTTTAGCCATCGACAGCAAGTTACTTGTGATCGAAGCTGCACAAATCCCAATGCGGTCAGTGTTCAGTGGAGATGCTGCACTATGCAGGAAAGAATTCTGGAAAGAAATGCCTGTATTTGACATAGTGTAGTGGCTGCTTGTGGGCATGTCAACAAGTGTGGTAGTGGTCTTCTACGGTCTCCTTTTGCAAAAGAGAAAATTGAAACAGTGCTTCACAAGAGCAACATTAATTTTGAGTAACTTAGAGATTCACTTTTTTGTTTTGTTTTAGCTTACATGCAGAGATCATCTATGTAGTATGTACACTACAGTATGGCACAGAAAAACAATGTTTCTTTAAATGAAGATCCACAAAGAACCACCCCTACTAAAGACGAATGGTTCCACAAGATCTAAGTCCGATTTGAAAATTACCCACTGTTTTTCTGGAAAACGTATTACTCAGCCTCTGTAGCAGTTAGAAACAAAATTCCAAAACTATTTGATAGCTTACACCTTTGGCTTTCATAGAAAAAAATCTGAAAAACTTAAAATATGTTTTCAAAAATGACTGTACTACATACTGTACATACTGTAATACATACACTTTAATGTGTTCCCGACCTGAGGGGGTAATACACTTTAATGTGTACCCGTCCAGAATGGGTTCTTCTTTAACCACTAGCATCCCAATTTCAGACATACTGTAGGTATTTTTGACAAAGAGTTTGTGTAGAAGGAAAAGTGGACCCCTTAGGATTTAACTGGTAACTGTTCTTTATACTGTAGAGCCATTCAAATAAATGGTTCTTAGGATTTTTCTGGATCCAAAATTGTTTCTTCTGTAGCATCACTCAAAAGAACCAATTTCAGTTCCAGTAAGCTTTCTGTGTGTATGGATATTACATCGATGTTGTGATATGAGATGGGATATCATCATAACATCGAATTTGGACAATATTTCTGGGCTTAAAAGCTGCATTCCAGAAAAGAAAAGCTCCAGTGCCTCAGGAGCTTGGAATTGGATGGTTTGCAGTTCATACCCTGGCTCCACCCGGTGTCCTTGAGCAATCCTCTTATGTAACATAAGAGGATTAAATGACTTAAGCCAATTTGTGTTTTGATTTCTTAAGCAATTGTAAACCTGACTTAAGCCCAATTATTAATGGAGTAAGTGACTTTCTCCAGACATGTCTGGAGTCACTTTTCTTTGCCTAAGTTACATTGTCTTTGTAACTTATTAGGCAACATAAAATGGCATAGAGTATGTCAAAACCTTGACATTGCCTTTATACTCCTGGGTTGGGAACAGCATGATCCTATTCAATAAGGATATAGGAGATTTACCAGAAGTGGCCAGTGTCATGAAGAGCTGATTTTGGCAAAAAAATATAATTATTTACCTCAAAAAATGACGTAGGACATTATTTTAGCAAGGTGGTGAAATTGCTGTATGTAGGCCTGGGTGATAGTCAAGGGCATCTGGGTGGGCAATCTTTTTTTTTTAAAATATATATATATTTTTTTACCAGCGTCAGCCAAGAACAATGACCAGGAAGAGGGTAATTTGTTTGTATGCTCTCATGTCGGACCACTCAGTAAATTATGCAAACTAAAATTCAAGCTTGGGACAATGTTTTCTTTCACCTAAGACAAATCTCAAGATGCATCAGTGGGTTTTATTGACTTGTTTGGAGGGTTTGAATCAAGCCGACAAAAGTACACTATAACACTGCATTGATGCTAGTTGTGTGGACTGCTCATACTGCATTTGCCAAGGCTGTGGAGACAGATCCTGCTCTATAGATGGCTTGGCCTCAGGCAGTGGTTGTAAGGTGACGGCCCACAGGTGTGGCTGTACATAAATGCATGAATCAAGACAGTGCTGAAAACCGTGCATGATCAGCAAAAAATCACTCCCTGGATGAATGGTTCAAAAGAAGAAGTAGAAAAACATGTGTTGTTGCTGAATGTCACGATTTGACAAAACTATAACAAACTAAAATCAACAGTTACCGTGAGGCATTACATCGCTGTTGAATGGAAACCCTGCATCCCCAACATAAATGTAGTTATTAGTTAGTCACAAGCTCTTGATGATCCATTGCATTGGTAAAATATCAATAAAACCCACGCACCTCCCTATGTTCGGTATGTTATGTTATTTAAAAAACACACACAAATTGTCAAATGTTTTTCAAAGATTGTAAAAAATTACTAAAATAGACGATCTACACTATAGGCTCACCACGCATTGTAAGCTTGTAGATCGTCTATTTTCGCTACATTTTTGAGTCTGTCTAGAGAAGTGGTTGCCAACCTTTTTTGAGCGGTGGTGACACTGTCTGAGTGACTTTGTCCGTGTGACCAAGTGGCGCTGTTGAGTCACTCTCTCTCTCTCACACACACACACACACACACACACACACACACACACACACACACACACCTGAAATGAACTGCTACACACCCAAACGGCCACGCACACACACACACACACACACACACACACACACACACACACACACACACACACACACACACACACACACACACACACACACACACACACACACACACACACACACACACACACGAAAATGCGCACCACAGATTTTTTTTTTCCCGTTTGTGTCAAGGACCCCCAAATTGATATTTGGCCGCAGACCCCCATCTGAAACTGTTTTTTGCCAGAGACTCGAAAATCGAAAACAGATCTAAATCTTCCAAACATTTTCCAAAATGTTCAAAAATAGCAGATAAACAAGCTCAAAGCATGAGAGTGTCAAGTGATTAACACATTTAGGAGTAAAGGACCCCTGGGAGTCCCCAGACCCCACTTTGAAAACATTTGGTGTAGAGAAGCCAGCATAAGGAATAGCTTCAGCACCATGGACAGCGACTGCACCATTGTGTACATCAACTTCAGCACCTTGGATAGCGACTGCAGCTAGGTAAGTTGGTGCAGACCAGGGGCATAGTTCTGCCGATTTAAAATGACTCCAATACGGAACTAAAACTTCCTATGATTGGCCGCTAGTTGCGCTGTTTTCCCCCCAGGCCGATCGCAAAAAGAATTGCCCTCCATTGGAACCCATTCATTTTCCCCCTTTCGTTTTCTAACCTTAATTAACATTTTCATCAATACTGTATGGTTCCTATCGCTAGTTAAAAATTGCCTTTCAATCACCATCATATTCGTTTTGTCGAAATGTGGTCCAATGTATTTTAAAATAAATGATAAAGTTGCGGGGGGGGGGGGGGGGGGGGGGGGGGCGTGGCCAACTAAACTAATACCAGCCGGCTGTGTTCTTCTTCGTGTGCTGTATTTCGGGAGGCTCCGACCACATTCTCCCATGTATCCCTGCGTTGCACGTGACTGTTGGCAGCCAATAGCATCTCTGATGCCTTTACAATTCTATGATGGCGACACCCATTCCAAGGGGTAGAAAGGGCCATTTGCGCTGCATAGAAACCAATGGCTTCGCTTCGTCCATATTTTTCTACAGTCTATGGTGCAGACTAGAGGCACTACTTTGCCTCGTCACCTTTAATCATTGGGGGAATGCTTGATCACCAGCCAGTTGCTTGGCTGAGTTGGCTCTTTGCACAGTCAGTGCTGTCCTCAGTGAAAGAAGCAGTGGGCAGTGAGGCCTTCACTCGCTCCACGTTGTCATTGAATTCATGGCATTAAGAAGCTAGATCGATTCACATCATTTAATTCCGTTTAGTTCTTGTTTTTAGGCCGTGGACAGAGCCTTGGAAACAGTGGTTAGAATAACATACTAGTAAGACACCTCAGGGCGACATGCCATCTGGCCAGTGATGTATATCGGACCAGTTACCCATGGAGACCCCTGGTATATTATGGAGATCCATGTACTGTATATGGAGATATGAAATGTCCACAGTCCTCCTCTGAGACAGAGAGTGAATAGACATAAATGGTACCATTTTATTATGAGCATTAGAGCCAAATGCAGTTAAGTAAAAAAATAAAATAACAGTTAACTTAATTATTATTTAATATATAACAGGAGGGTGGGCAATACACTCCCCTGATAATAGGAAGGTTTAGTTGGTAGCAGGCAATCTAGGGTATACCCACAGGATGCTATCATGCTACTCTCTATGATCCCACAGAGACTGCTTCACAGCCTAGCCATGTACTTTTAATTGGAAATGAGCTATTAGGTAACATGATCAGGGTGATGTAAGTGTTTGTGTCAGAGAGAGTCAGCATTAACCAATTTAAATGTGGCATCTCTAGTTTGGGGCTTGTCATTTTAGCCAAAGATCTCTTCATATTTTAATGATGAATTTGTTTTCTGAGGTGCTTGTGTCTTTAATAATGATGTCACCATATTGATCATCATCACAAGCTGTCACCTCTTTGATCATGACCCACATGTTTGTACATAAGTAACTCTGTCAGACAGCTGTATTGTGTTTGAAGAAGGTGATCAGTGACTGAAACGTTGCTGCTCGATAAATGTGCTCCTGTACCGTGCAGTGTGCGGGTGTATTCTGTACCATACAGTTTGGCAGTGTGCGGGCGTACTCTTTCATTATTGATTGTCAAAAATATAAAAAGAATAGTCTATCTACAAGCTCGCAACAAGATGCATTGGGACACGTTCCGCCTTTGTGACACCATTGTATGATGACAAATAAAATAGGTGTTTAAAGGACGACTTCACCCATGTTCAACCTATCTGAATTGGTCCACACCTAAAGCTCACTATGGCAATTGTTTTATGAACGAAGAACAATTTCCAATATCCACAAGTCCATTCAACTCAATGGACTTTTGTGGTTTTGGGGTTACAGAAAAGGTTACAGAAAAAGGTTACTCTAAGCTGGACAAGAACAATAGGCTGATTGCCTTATAGGCAACCACACTAATGAGCATTAGTGAGGAGTACTAATTAACTGTACTGATTACTGTATAGTGTATACAAAGATAGGTTGAAAAAAGGTGAAGTGAAGTCATCCTTTAAGGCAGTAAACCTAGTTGCTCACATATCCCTATTCCCTGACTTGTTCTGAAACCCCATGCAGCTTCAGCTTCAGCGGATAGAAAACAAGGGAATCCAGACATATCCTGTATATTAATATTCACAGTATAAACGAGAGGTTGAGTGTGGGGCCTGCCCTGCTGTGGTCGGCTGCTCACTTTTCACAACACACCTGTAATATGAGTCTGCACACTGTAGATGGATATATTATATACACCACCGCCATGAGTCAAACTGTCCTGTCCAATACACCGCTGGCCTGTCTCTCTGACACCGCCTCGACAACTGGTGTCATTGTTTGACTTACATCTGCATTAACTCATGTACCAGAAATAGCAGAAAATATGTTCGAGCAGCAGTGACACATGCTCATTGTTCAATGATGGTGAAACTACAGAATTGCATTGTCATTGGCAAGTACTGTACTATGTATGGAATAAGAGGGAGAATGTTATGACATCCAACTGGAATTCCCCGTTGATATGCATTGAAGTTCACTGTTGTATAATCATGATAACAAACTGCACTAAGCTATACAGTATAGCCTATATCGTCAGGTGGATACCTCATTATGTCAAATCCAAGATTCAAATCCAAAAATAGCAGATCTACAAGCAACACGTTCTACAGTAGAGCTGTGATGATACAGCCTATCACCATATACCATGGCCGCTTGTGTACCACTACTTATGTGCAGTATACGTACAGCATAAAGGCTATCGAGAATGTAATAATTCATCAGGTGGTCAGATGAAACCTTATTGATTAAATACAGCCTAAATCATATAATTCTTGTGGTAGGCCTGATGCAGCAAACAATATCATTAGGTGGCAGTGCTGCAAGATATTGACCCAAAGTAATATGTATATATATATATATATATATATATATATATATATATATATATATATATATATATATATATATATATGTACCGGTATATATATATATATGTATATATAATTGTTGCTATGCTTGTCTGCATGATACTGTGATTCATGTCCCAAATAAAGACAAAAATCACACCCAGAGTGAAGTGAGCTGTGCTTTTTATGAGCTCATTTCATTATCTTATTCAGGTGTTGTTAAAATAACTCATTTATCTGGGGACCCCCTGGCACCCACTCAAGGACCGACCCCACTTTGAGAACCCCTGCCACCAAAACACTGAGAGTGTACAAATGGAGCCAAATAGACCTGTAAGGGTCTATTCGGTTCCATTTGAACACTAGTTACAGCCCCATAAGCATACGGGTCCACTTGGTTCCTAGTTATCAACCATTTGGCTACAGGGACCCCCTGGAACCCTTTCAAAGAACTCCAGTAACAGTTTGAGAGTTATTCTTAACTCATTGAGTGCCAGCGCCCTCTAGGGGCCATAGAATGCCAGCGCATCTCTCATAGGCGAGCGCTTTAGCTTCCAGGACCTCACCTTCCAGGACCTCACGTGTGCACGTTCATGCACGTCATGGAAATGTCCCGGATGATAATGCTAACAGAATGGCTATTCCCATTTTGTCATCTAAAAGATCATTTTTGGGCGATTTCGCCGTAAATAAACCTCGCGCCACTTCCCTAAAGACACAATCCAGAGATATAAGCCTTCAAAGATGTGGTCTTTCATTGGATTAGGCGGAGATTGGCGATTGCTTTCGCAAATGACGGCCGGCCGGGAGGTTGCTAGCTTTCGGCTAGTAGCTAGAAAAATCAGGCCAGGCTTCAGAAGGCCTCTTATCATTTTATTCATTTAATTAAAAAAAGCCGGACTACTTCGGGATCGGCACACTCGTGTACTCATCGGAAGCGGCGCCGAACATCGGGTGAACATTGGGGAGCTCAAAAATGTATTTTAAACCATTTTTAATGGAATATATCGTCGGACAGAGTAGAATGGCTAGCTGGCTAGCGGCTAGCGAGCCAGGACCACCCACGACTCTACAAGCAGCTCGGGGTAAGTGAATTAATAAAAAAAAAATTGTATTGGATTGAAATAAAGCCGAACTAGTTCGGGATCGGCACAGAATGAGTTAATATATATCTTAATCTTACCTTCTCTTGTACTCGTCTCTCTCCCTCTTCACTTTGGCCAGGACGTTGTACAGGGCCCTTATCTCCGGTGTTATGGTGTCAATCTGCACCCCTACCCCGTCCGGTTGATTCCAGGACACCCCGGGGCCCGTTACACGTGTCTCCCTCCCTGTGATGCCCCTCCGGGTGTGGTTGTAGGACCAGATGTTCCCGGGTAGGAACCGCGGGGGAGGGTTGTTGGCGGTGGACATCCCAGTGCCGGCGCTGACATACTTCTCGTTGATGTTGTTGGTGGAGCCGCCAGTGTAGGTGGAGAATGTTCTGCTCGGGTCGGTCGGGGTGAGCGCGGGGCTGACCGAGTAACTGCACGGGTTGGAGTTCGAATCCGTCGCGATCGTGGTGGTGGTGGGGTTCAAATTGTTGGCGAGCAGCGACGTCCGGTTGGGATCGAAGCCCAGCGAGGGGGTGAGGGTCGGGGAGAGGAGGAGGTGGCCTCCCCCGGACAGGTAGGGGTTGTTGTTGGCGTTCTGGAGCGCGATGGAGCCGGGCCTGACCGGGATGGTCCCCACGAAGCCGGTCTGGACACCCACATCTCGGGTAGACCTTTTGGGGTGAACCTCCCCGCTCTCCTCGTTCTGATCCAGTGCCTGCTGGAGCTGCTTCTCAAGCGCCTTGTTCCGCCGCTCCAGTTCGTGCACCTTGGCAGTGGTGGAAAAAGTAGCCAAATGTTTTACTGAAGTAAAAGTATCAATACTGCAACATAGAAATACTACAAAAGTATTGTCATCAAATTGTACTTGAACGATGTCCCATTTAAAGTTTTCAAATGTATAAAGATCTTTTGAAAAAAGCAGATCTACAAGCTCACAATGCCTCGCATCAAGACGCATTGTGAGGTTGTAGATCGGCCATTTAAAAATGGCCGAAATGTATATAGGGCTGAAGTGGTTAATGTATGTTTATAGCCTAGTAATAATCACAATCTACAAAGTAACAACTAACTCAAGTTTTCAAATAATTGTAGTGGAGTAAAAGTAGGCCTACAATATGTGCTGTGCCTCTGAGATGTAGTGTAGAGTAGAAGTCAAAGCACTGCAAGATTGTTTCTAAGTACAGACAGTAGGCCTACTTGAGTAAATGTACTTAGTTAGCTACTTTACCATGTACTTTACCCCAGGGGTCTTGAGAGTTACTACAGGGCGTCCTCCAAATCTTTGAGTGATAGAAACTTTTTTCTCCTTTTTTTATTTTAACCACTTGGACCCTAGTGTCCATATTCTGAGAGCTTTAGTCAAAAAGAGCAGATCTACAAGCTCACAATGCCTCGCGCTGCAGAGGCGTTGTGAGCTTGTAGATCTGCTATTTTTGGCAAAGAGCTTTGGTGTAGAGGGGGAAAAGTGCAGACTAAGTAAGTAGACTACAGAGTGAAAGGTCAAGTTAGTAAGTTAGTATTGACAGTTCAAGTGATTAATTATCTGAAAACACAAATTGACATGAATCCAAAATACACTGATGATTGTGCTGTCAAACAATGAAACTATATGGAATCTATGAACAGGTTGTGGGGGTCCTAGCTCTGGTCCATCGCGTCACCTCCCGGGTCTGCTTCATCTCTCTGACTCTCTCTCAACTAAGGGGTCCTTGGCCTGAAAACGTTGACGATCCCTGCTTTACACAAATTACACCGCTGTACCTTGGCCAGGAAGCAGCGGAAGCGCAGGTTGAGAGTCTTCAGGACGCTGATGTTGGAGCCCAGGTCGTTGCGCAGGGCCATGGCGGCCGGTGGGGGAGGCGCCGGGGAGCGGTGGGCTGTGAACGGGTTGTTCAGGTGCAGGTAGGAGGCGAGGCCCGACGGCGGCAGGGAGCCCAGGTCCAGGCCGGAGAAGCCGCCGTCGGCGGCTCCGAAGCCGGCGTTCTCGCCCAGGAAGGAGCCGGGGTCCGCAGAGCCGGGGTCCGCCGGGCCCGTTATCTGGTGCTGGGCCAGGTAGGGGGCGCTCTCCCCCAGTAACGGATTCATGCTAGAGTAAGAAAATCTGAAATGCTCGAAATCCGGCATGAACACTTCTTTTGATTCCTAATGCAGTCTATCAGGTTAAAAAATAATAATAATATAATAATAAAGAAGAAAGGCTACGCAAGCCTGCGTGACGTCCTCCTCCTCCTCCGATGAAAACCTGGACTGCGGCGCACCTGCGGTGTGATGGGGCGGTGGGCTTAGAAAACAGTGCTATCGGAATAGACAGGCTACAACGATGTTTAAATAACGTACTGTATCTAACAGCAGCTGTAAATCCAGCTACAGTACTAAACTATGTCCTAGAGGATAGGAGAGGAGTGGAGAGAACTAGACTGCAGTCAACAGTCTGCCTGCACAGCAGAGCACACATAAACAAGAGAATGACTGCGGCGTTTGGCTACCGTAGGGGTTGGGATATAAGCGCAGAGGAAAGTCTTTATGGTGAGAGGGAGGGTGGAGTGCTGACTGCTGAGAGACGCAATACCAGTGGTGGCAAAAGTAGTAAAAGTATCAATACTGCCATGTAGAAATACTCAGCTGTTACAAGTAAAAGTCCGGATTTCGAAATGTACTTGACTAAAAGTAATATTATATAAAGTATTGGAAATTGGACATTGGACAATGGACATCAAGTAAAGTACAAATACCTCAAGATTGTAACTTAAGTAATTTACTTAAGTAAATTTACTTAGTTACTTTACACCACTGTGCAATAGGCCTACACAAGTTCATAAACCAAACATGGCTCAGGCTGCAGTTTTTTGTTGTTGTGTTAAAATATGCATTTTCATCATGTAGGCCTACTGCAATATTGTTTCTATTTAATTAAGTGTGCAATTCGCCAAGATTGTTAAGACAACAAGCATAGCAGTGTGGGCATTCTCTGGTTGTTTCACTAAAGAAAATCGTCCATTAATTTTTCTAGAATCAAGCCACCCAGGATCCTATAGTGAATAATGACCATAAAACCTTTGATTTTAGAAAACCACGCCCACTGCTATGCCCTATATAATCCAGCCATTATGGCATTAAGCTCATATCAAGAACTTTCAATTGCATTATGTCACAAACTTGACTCACTGTGCCTAGTGAGTCACTTTAATATGCGACTCATAAGGCTTTTCCCGTTGGAAAAGAGGAAATAAGTATTTCTATCATTGGGGTGATATAGGCTACTGTAGTAGACTACTAGGCTATGATTTTCAGTGTCTGGGTCTTGACCATCCTAGTTTGTATAGTTTCAATGTACAGATTATTTATTTTTATTATAATGTTTAAACTGATGATGCATAAAATGCAAACCCTCACCACTGAATAATGTTCATTTCTTACACTTACACTACTCGACTACATCATACCCCACTTTCAGTCACACAAATCCAGAGTGAAAGGCAGATACAATATGGTTCAAATGGAGGAGTTTTATTGATAGTAAAAACCATCCATTAGGCAATACAGTTCAGTGATGGAAAAACTGTAATAATTGTGTAGATAGGTAATATACCTATGATTAGTCCACAGATGGAACAGAACAGAGGTTAGTTTATTGTATAAAAAGGAAATGTAAACTAAGAGTTGCTCCCATGAGGATGAACTGAAAGATGACACAAGTCCATTAGTGGGCTTCCTTGTTCTGCATGTGCAGGAGCAGGTCGATCACACGGTGGCTGTACGCGTACTCGTTGTCGTACCTAGAGGTAGAGAGAGAGACAGAGAGAGACAATATAGGCATTTAGCAGATGCTTTTAATCCAAAGCGACTTACAATAAGCAAGTAATACATCAATATAATAAGCAGGATAATATGTCAGTACATCAACAACAATATAACAATGCATAGGAATATCAATCTAGAAAAGACAATAACATAGGTAGACCACGCACCTAATCAGTACAAAACGTTTCTAAAACATAAAAATGCTGGAGAGAGAGAGGAGGAGGAGAGAGCACTTCATTCAGCCCTGTATTATTGGAACAATCAACCCATAGTTAGTAGACAGTTAATAGACAGTAAGTCATCTCAGATGATCCCAAAACCAACCAAGACTATACAACTAGCCTACACAAAACAAAAAAATTGTATAGTATAATAGAGTATGACTTTCCGGCACCAACTACCCCTCTTCCTGTGGCAGGCACCCCAGATGAAATAAAATAAGAATAAAATATTCCAAATTGTTAGTTGTTAATTGTTAACTTGCAGGAGTCATGCTCAACTCAAGTCAGGCAGCTACCAGCCCCGTTAAAAGCCTGCACCGGACCCAGACCCCTTAATCTTATATTTTTTTCTTGTGATCCAGATTGCAAGACATAAAATTGAGCGGCACATCAGGAGCACATCACACATTTTCAACCATATCTTCATATAATTGGTCCTTACTAATGCTCCTTGCTGTACATGTGCAAGAGGAGGTCGCACACACGGTGGCTGTAGCCGTACTCATTGTCGTACCTAGAGTTAGTGAGAGAGGGAGAGAGATGAAGATGTTTGGGGCGGGACTTGTGTAGAAAAGCAAACTTGCTGGCCTATAGTGAGGATGTTAGGTCCTAACATCATGGGTTTGAATATCTGTAGGTATGCCTTTGTTTGTTTGTTTGTTAAACACTTTCTGACAGAAAATCTTTCTGATAGAAAGGCTTTCTTTTTTTATGATGTTAAGGTTAAGCTTAGGCATTTTGTTTTTGTGAGGTTAGGGTTTAGGTTAGGTTCAGGCATAGTTTTTCTGAGTTTAAGTTAGTAAAAGGAGCCTAATTCCCTGAATAGTTACTGTCGTGTTTATGTAGCTATTTACAGGGAAGCAGGTAATGCTTGAGAGGTTAGTTTTAAGGTTAGATTTTAGCATAGACTCGGACAGAATTAAGAACAAGGAAGGACATTGTTTAGTACAGCTGGAAAAGGGCCCTGGATGAATGCTGCGAATGGCACTAGGGTGTCATATGGGTGGAACCACATCAGAAACGTGGACCTCTACAGGGGCCTCCCACGGGTCACAGACAATGTCAGAGAGAGAAGGATGTAGATGGCTGGGCACTGCGTCAGGCACCCTATCAGACTGACACTGTGAGAGTCAACCCAGGGCACAGCTAGGAAGGGAAAGAGACACAAACTGCTGCGCGACAGGGAAGCTAACAACACTGCCGAGCTCCAGACCCTGATGCTAGACGGGAGGGTGTGGAGGGCAGCGCCAGCGATTCTGGCTAGTCCGCACTAGTATCGCAAATGAGACAAGAAGACTAAAGGTAGTGAAAGGAAGGGGTTCAGGAGAGAAGAAACGTTGCGCTGTAAGCTGGTGTTGCAGGAAAACTCTATCGAACAGAAAATCTACAGTAATATTGGGATAGTCTATAGTCTCTATATGTTGTTATTTAGGTCAGGCCACTGTGTCTATTGTTCTGTCAAATAATATATAGGCTAAAATATAGGCTACCCCAAATGTTGTGGGATGTACAGAATTAAACTTACTATAGTGAGTGAATCTTCAAACCTCACAAGAGAGTGACCTGCCAAAATATTGTATGCTCCAATACACCAGCTAAAAGCAACACCTTGGCCTACTTTTGATTATTAACCACTCAAGCTATCTAAATGTTGTCGTATGGCAAATACTGAAAACAAGTTCACAACGCACCACATCGCAATTTGTTGTGAGCTGTGAAGATCTGCTATTTTGCCAAAAAATTGCATTTCTTGCCCAAAACAGGGATGCCGGCTTGAAAGTGGTTAATGACCAACAATTTAAGCAGCGTAAAAGAGGTCGAGCAGAAGCTGCTTAATATGGGTTAATGTAGGAAAGCCACAGGAGCGGAGAGCAGCTAGCCAGACTTCCTCTGAGTGTGTAAACGTTTACATACCAGGACACCAGCTTGACGAAGTGCTCGTTCAGTGCGATGCAAGCGCTGGCATCAAAGATGGAGGAGCGGACGTCGCTGTTGAAGTCTGTGGACACAACCTGAGGAGGTGGACGAGGGAAAGGCAGTTAAGATCGTTGTGGCCTCAATTTTGGCGTTATTAGTGGTCAGTGTTTGGCACCGATATGACATCATTTCATTAATTTGGTTACAATTTAGGTATTTAGAAGACACTCTTATTTAGAGTGACTTACAATCAGCAAGGTAAATAATCACATTATAGGCTACATAGAATTCGTGCCTCAAGAAACTAGGATGCTGGTTAAACAGCCTGGCATCTGTCTAAATAACATGCTATCTAAATTGTGTTCTTAATGTGTGTGTGTGGTCAAGAAAAAAACAAAATGTCTGGGGCCACTCTGTGCCAACAAGTGATGTAAAATATCAGCTCATATTATCTAAAACTGAACACATCTCAGGAGTCCACTCCTGTCCTGGCCCAACAGTAACCAGAGATGTGTCACCATCTAGTGGCTACATGTGTACACTACATCTTGAGACTGCATGTTTGAACAGGTGTGTTTTATACCTGGTCCTCTGTGTATCCCAGAATTCCGTGCATGGGTCCATCAGCTGCGGCCTTGACAACCCTCTTGATGTCCTCCATCTTGGCCTGGAGATAAAATAAAGATTTATTAAGTTAGAGTAGGGGTCTATGTTAAGGTAGCTAATAGGTATGTTTGTTTAGAGTAGAGTCTTTGTTAACTGTTGTTAACTCATTTGCTGCCATTTAACAATACCTTCGTACTCTCATATGCCATATCTAGACATAGACTTCCATGTAATTCATAGTGCATGGATCATGCACACCCATGCCTAGATAATGCACCACGTGTGTCTACATTGCTCACAGCTTTCAAACAAAAAAATCCGAATGGAAATCCGTTCAAGCATTCATGAGATAGCAGCCATTATGTTTTCCTAAAATGTAAACAAAGATGGCTGCCATGTTTGAAAGATGGGGTTGCTATGGGGGTTAAACATGCAATTTCGCGATTGCTATCATGCCTACTACATTTTTTGATTTTGATTTTTTTTTTCAAAAATTCTCGGGTTCCTCGGGCATGGCAGGGCCGTACAACGGGATTTTTTCGGGCTCCTCGGCCATGACAGCTTGCAGGTGCTTGTACAGTGAATTAAGAAAGGGTAACGTTGGAAAATAACTAAACTCATCAGGAATGAAATGCTGTTCAAAACAGAACATGGAACTCTTTAGAACCCCTTTATCCCCTTTATTACAGGCCTATTCGTTTCGTAATAAAATCTCACCAGCATAACTGTCTGTGACTTTAGCTGTGGTTGAGTTTTATTATTTTTCAAGTAAACCAAACTAGCTACTGTACTTACGGGCTTCTCCAGGCGGACAGTCAGGTCAACGACAGAGACGTTGGGAGTGGGGACACGGAAAGCCATACCAGTCAGCTTGCTGCGAGGCAATGAGAGACAGAGACAAGTTAAGCCAAAAACCGATCAGGAGGAGAATATATATATATAAATGTTTCCTTGATCGCATCTATTGTATGTACTAATGCCTGCATGTCTTCATCAGCCTCCTGTTAGTGCATCTTACCCGTTGAGCTCGGGCACAACTTTGCCCACAGCCTTGGCGGCTCCGGTAGAGGCAGGGATGATGTTCTGGGCAGCGCCACGGCCATCCCTCCACAGCTTGCCGGAGGGACCATCAACGGTCTTCTGGGTGGCAGTCACAGCATGGACGGTGCTCTGGTAGTCATGACACAAGGTGGAAGGACAGTTAGGAAGATGGAAAACATTTATATTTTCCTCCTTACACACTTACTGATTATCGGCATGTCATTATTATAGGCGGAGATCCTAGGTTCCTTACCATGAGTCCCTCAATGATTCCGAAGTTGTCGTTGATGATCTTGGCCAGAGGAGCCAGGCAGTTGGTGGTGCAGGAAGCGTTGCTATAGATTAGAAGAACAAAAAAACCTTGAGTTCACTTTTTTCTTCTTAAATTTGTTTTCCTCCCAGTTCAATCGTTATACCAGTTAATTCCTCCTACTGCCAGTGAGGAGCCCCCACCGGGACGACGTATCTTATCGCCTGTTTCCTACTCCTCCCGTTCAATATAGCAAACATGGCCAAAGGTGTTCAGATAGACACTCGGCCACCCCTATGCAAAAGACTCCAGGGGTGGATAGATACTTTACCCCTGTGCCACCCGAGCATAGTTCACAGTCTAATATCCACTAATATAGAAGATAAAAAAGCCGCAATAAACTTCTTTTTTTGTTTTTCTCTTGAACACGAAACAAACTTGAACCATAGATGGGGGAGTCTTACCTGACAACGGTCATGGATGGGTCGAACTTGTCGTGGTTGACTCCCATGACGAACATGGGGGCATCAGCGCTGGGGGCGGAGATCACAACCTTCTTGGCACCACCCTTGAAGTGAGCCTACATTGGATAGAGCCAGGGTTCAAACTGTCAGATGTCAAAGTGGCTTTTGTTGAATATATTCCACTGCTATCAACAGGTTGCATTAAAGTTTTTTTGCCCCCCTCAAACAGGTATACTGTATACGTATAGACTTACAGAGCACTTCTCGATGGTTGTGAACACACCAGTAGACTCAACAACGTAGTAAGCTCCAGCCTTCTCCCATGGGATGTCAGCGGGGTTCCTCCTGTATAACACACACATAGGGTAGGTGATTCATTAGAGCATAGACATAATATACATTGCATAGCTTATAACATTACATAACTCCACTGCAAGAAATATGCCTGGCCCTGAGTGTATACAAGTAATTGTACTGTTACTATAAGTAAGATACATTTTCATTTTTCAACAACATGAATCAATGGGCGTGCTTTTGAGATGGGGGTCCAGATACATATCACTTTGGGGGTCCCTGTCTTATTCTTAGTCTTCTGAAATTGTTTAGTCTTAGTCTTAGCCAACAAAATTAACACTGCCCTGAACATGAGAAAGATTCAGAGCCACTGAAAAATAAGCAAATAAAAAACTAAATGTTCCCTTAACCGCACAGGGATAAATACAAAATGAAGACAACGAGGAGGACGTACTCGTGGAAGACCTGGATCTTCATGTTGCCGATGCACAGGTGGCCGTCCTCGTTCCTCACATCACCGTGCTTCCACACACCGTGGGTGGAATCATACTTGAACATGTACACCTGCAGAGAGACAGCTTCAGTCAGAAACCTCTTATCTCCATATTTTTACTTTTCATTGCATTGTAATGTATGTGAGCTACAGTAGTACATATGATTTGGGGGATTTTGAAACATTTGAAACATATGCATGACCCATATACTTTTGGTACCTTAAGTATTTTTTTATACCAGTCCTTTTGTATTTTATTCAAGTACCTTAGCTCTGTTGGTTCCAAGTCAGTCCTTTATGACTTGTACCTTTATTCAGTGTAGTATTATTACTATTTTCACTAAAGTACTTCTCCCACCACTGACTCTAGTTGACATGCGGTCCTCCTCTTACCATGTAGTCAACATCAATGAATGGGTCATTGATGGCCACAATGTCGACCTTGCCACCGCCATTGAGGGCGGCACGGGTCACCAGGCGACCGATACGTCCAAATCTGAAACACACAGCAAGCACACCGATCAGTTCACTTGGTTCATTATTGCAAACACAACATTGGTCAGGTTATGTCTCTTAGGTCATGAAAGAAAAGAAGATATAACTTTTTAACATGGTCATTGTTGGTTCCACTGATAGGAGTATGGGCACTAGAAACAGACAAATATTTACCAGAATAAACACGGGTCTAGAGAGAAAAGTCATCTCAGTATTACAGAGGAATTGCTGCCAAAGTGACATTTCTTATCATGTTTATCATACAAAAAGGGAACAGCAGTTTGTTACATATAGGCCTAATGCAAACTGTGCAACTTGAATAGGGTTGTATTCCAGCATGCATTAATAACTTGTCTTTTTCTATGCCTTGCTGCACTCCAATGTTCTATTTGGGACAATATTATTGTTCAAATCCAAATTAAAACTGTGGTGCAGTACTCCTTACACCCAAGAGGTGTCAGTACAACCACACCAAAAGGGCCATATCAGACAGAAGGACCAGATTGAACTTGGCAACCCTGAGAGAAGAAATGACTGAGACACCCCAAAGCTACTCTTGACACCTAAAAATAAGACTATTGCCACAGCAAAAGGAGGCCATAGTGTTGTACCACAGACCCTTCAAGCACCTGCATGTGACCAGGCAGGGATTGACATCAGGGAATCCCTCAATCAAAATTCCCATAATCAAAATCCACATGCCTGACTTAGAATCATTAAAGCTTAATTTATCTTACATTATAGTCATTGCAAGATGACTAGACTAGACTTAAAATGTGTGGCACAGCTCCACAGCATAACCCGTTATGTAACTGTGTGTGCCTTCTTCAGGATAGACCGGTGTCATATTACATGGTTATGGTATGGTATGGTATGTACCCAGTGGTGCCATGTGTCCGTTTACAGCAGTGCCCAGTGACACGCCCACCCTGCACTAAAATAAGAGACCTGTTCTATATGTATATGTAAAGGTCAAGTGCACAGATAAGCACAGGGGTAAAAACAATTATAGGCTAATAGAAAACACAGCAGCTTTGTTATCAAATTAAAAGCAGAACACCTACAACATTATTTTTAGGGGTGTAAGGATTAATATAAATAATTGGCTAATCCCATCAACAGAGAATTAATATAGTTTTAGTAATTTAACAATCCGTTCAGGCATGTGTCAGATCAAAATAACTGATATGCGCCCTGTACGCCCTGTGTGCAATTCCAAATAACGCGATTTCGAGGCAGTCTCGATAAAGCAGCAATGCTTAATTTATGGCGTCAGTGTTGACACAGGGAAGGGAAGTCGAAGTCTATCATTGTTGTTTACCCGGACATCACACTACAAAGTTCAAGATACATAAGAGCAATGCAGTGGTAAGTGACTAAATTACATTTACTCACATACTACTACTGTACTTATTAAGTTGGTACATTTGCTTTAATGCGGTTATTTAAATAGATCACAACAATTATACAGTAGGTCTACTTCTAGTCCACCAGAAGGCAAATACTTTACTTCACTGTTTAGCAGCTTTAGTTACTACTATTATGTTGTAGATTTCGAATGATAATACAAAACATACATTTGCTGATAAACTATGGTTATATATACGTTTAAAGTTTATACGTTTGTGCTACCCAGCAGCACACATGTTAACTAAAACCAACCTCACTTGTATCACCCAAATGTGCCAGCTGTTATTTAATGCATTAATAGTACAGTCCAATAATTAATATGATTGTGAAATAGGACTTTCTGCATAATGATTCATTTTATATATATTACTGGAGTATATTTAGAAGCCAATACTTTTGTACTTGTAACATTTCTATATCGTGGTATTGCCCCTTTACTCAAGTAAAAACACAATTCAAACTCACCCGTTGATTCCAATCTTAACCATTTTGCCAGAATAGGTCAGTTCCTCACTGGAAGGAAAACAATTGAGTTGATTAACATTTGATTACATTTGTTGTCACACAGAGAAAACAACAGCGTGCAGCTAACACCAAGCAATGGAAAGCTACAATTACACTACAGAATTTACAGTACACCCCTATACCTACTCACACAACCTGAACGTAGGCATACTAGCCTACACTGGAGCAAGCTAGTCCAGGATTCTGCAATTTAGATACATTAATTAAAACTATAAACTTCCCCCAAATGACCAAAGACTACATCAAACATTCTATTAACCTCATAAGACGGCATTAATGAGCCAGAGAAGTGGCACAAAGTCCAGCTGCACATGTAGTCTTCTACCGGTCCTTTAGCCATGCGTAAAAAGCTGTGCGTAAAATGCGCAACGAGGCAACATCTCGGCACCATAGAGGCAAAATCCCAACTCCAAGCCATCAGAGATGGAAGTAGGCAAGTACCGGTTGTGTGGAAGTCTTCTGTGTCCTCGAAGGTGGGAAGCACAATGAGCACAAGGTGCCACGGCTATTTATTCTGTCCGAGTGGTGCTGGTCACGCCCACGTGGGGGCACCCTGCGACGCGGACACGCCCCCCTGAGGGGTTGAACCTCCAGTCCTCCCCGGAGTCCCCGCTCTCCTCGTTCTGATCCAGCGCCTGCTGGAGCTGCTTCTCCAGCGCCTTGTTCCGCCGCTCCAGTTCGTGCACCTTGGCAGTGGACCGGTCAACAGCGCTTTCGCCTGCTTTCGCCTATGATTTTTTCGCCTACATGGATTTGGCCTTTTTGCGTGGCACTTTTGCCGTGGAGGAGAGTGTTTTCACCTAACCTGTCCGGCCGTTTCGCCGCCGTTGAAGAGCCATTTCGACAAAAAAAAATCTGCTGTCAGACTGTCCATGTTTGCATATTATCCCTTTGTCATTTAAATATTATATATGTCTGTCCTTAGGTCGAACACCCTTAATTTGCTTTGGTCCGACCACCAAAACCTTATCCCAACCCTAACCTCAGTAAAACTATGCTTAAACCTAACCCTAACCCTAACCCGTACAACGAGACACATAACGGACGATTGAAAAGGACTTCCTTCCTAACTTAGACTGACTGAACTATTGCTGTATTGACTTTGACCCCTTCCAGGGAGAGTGCTCATGTGCGTCTTGCGGTGAAACGCTCCCGAGTTTCTTCTTCTCTGAGCTGCTTTTTTTTTTTTTTGACATTGCACTATTAGGTTGTGTTGGTAGTTTCTGAGTATTCTGCTTTGTTTAAAGTGATCCCTGACTAATACGACAAATATGCCTTAACACATCTGCCGCCCAGCCCGTTTATAAACGTTCTATTTTGCCCAGCTATTTACCGCCCAGCCCGTTTATAAACGTTCTATAGTCTTTTCATTGTTTTACAATTGATGGTGCTCCGGTGCTGCCTGTGACTTAATACAGTAGGGCAACATCAAAGGGAACCAGGTCATTCACGTGAATGAAGAAAAAAGGTCAAAAAACTGCATTGAAATACATGTTATCAGGCAATCCAAATACAAGAGAGAGAGAGGGAGAAAAGTCTGCAGCTGTTTTAGACGCGACAAGCCAGGCTAGCCAGCTAGCCAGCTGAGGAGAAAAAAGAAAGAAAAAAAAAGATCGGTTGGGTGGCTCGGTTGAGATTTGAATATAGGATATTTATAGTTAGAGTTAGAGTTTAGATAGTTGATTGATAGCCTAGAGATGACAGTAGAATTCGTTTAGATTTGAGTGTATTTAGGTGAAGACACTCTGTATTTATAGTGGGAGAGGAGGAGTGAGTGTGTAGAACGCGCACACACACAGGGGTGTCACAAGGGTGGAGTGCGAGTGGAAACCCTACACTACTAGGGCCCAAGGTGGAGGGGACATAATTATTTTATACTTTAGCTATTGAAAAATAGCAGATCTACAAGCTCACAGCGCGGCACTCTGCGAGCTTGTACATCTGCTATTTTTGAAATCCCCCCTATGAAGAACAATCATGGGGGTCCCGCAGTGAATCCTTGTGGCCAGGGCCCAGATTTTGGTGCGACACCCCTGGCCACACGCAGCAAAACAACATCCATCCATACGACACGACACACAATGAAAAAAACGGAAAAAACCAGGGTCCTACCTGATACACTGTCACCTCCTCCCCCCCAGTGCACTCCTGGCTCGTAAAGATATTCCATTGATAAACAAACAGTCTGCTGGCTCGTAAAACTATAATCCATGTGGCTAAACAACAGTAAGGAAAATGATCCAATGGTCCAGCAAACTTTTCTCTGCATCGATCTGAGTTTCCGTTAGCTAAGAAATCACGTGACATAACACAGGCAGGGGCGTCAATTGGGTATGGCAGGGGTATGCAGCTGCCAATGCCATACCTTGGCTACAGGGGGAAATAATAAAAATGTACTTTTCATCGTGCCTGCACGAGGGCACGCGTGCAAGACACCAGTCATGTTGCCATACCTTAGCTTGTTCTGAACTGACGCCACTGAACACAGGTGTTCCACAGGGGCGCGTGCGTGCTCGCGCATGTGGATGTGCGCGCGCATGTGGGGTGTGTGTGTGTGTGTGTGTGTGTGTGTGTGTGTGTGTGTGTGTGTGTGTGTGCGCGTGTGTTTGTGTGTGTGCCTGAAATGTCATAGGAGGAGCTCAGGGTGGTCCTTGTGCTTCGTGACGTTCGCGCGTGCGCGTGCATGCGCATGCATGTGTGTGAGTGTGTGCGTGTGTGTTGAGACTGAGTACACAGTGCCACAGTGCCAATTATTGGCTTGAAACAACAAAATCAACCCAATAAGAGACTTATTCATGTTATTTCATAAAAAGCCTTTTTTCTAGCCTTTTTAAACAAATTAGGCCATTTGGGGCAGGCGCAGTAGTCGCTAATAAATTCATTGAAAAATCATCATGGAACATAAAACTCTTGTTTATTTTTTTTTATAAAGTATAGATTTTAATCTTTCCATCGGTATACTCAATTTGTTCATAGACATAGAAACAAATTTTCAAAATATTACATTACAAATGAGTCAAAATGCTCCAAAACCCTGACATGTTTTGGAAGAGTTTAATAAAAAACGTGGGGCAGGCAATGTGTTAATACATTATAATTGTCCTCTATAATTACAATGTGAAATTAAAAACACCTTAATTATTTTATTTCTTCTAGAAATAGCTAATCTTTCACTCAATAGGGGAAATGCCTGTCGCAAGTTGATGATGTCATAAATGTAATTTGTGATCTATCCCTATGGAATTTATGGAATGCATGTGCAAATAAAAACAAATGTAATACTTCCTATGGTTAATATGAGCATCAAATCAATATTTCAAATGTGTTTGTGGTTTATTTTGCACATGCATGCCATAAATTAGACCACACATAACATTTATGACATCATCAACTTGCGACAGGCATTTCCCCTATTGACTGAAAGATTAGCTATTTCTAGAAGAAATAAAATATTTGAGATGTTTTTAATTTTACATTGTAGTTATAGAGGACAATTATAATGTATTAAGGCATATTTGTCGTATTAGCCAGGGATCACTTTAACAATGTCAGTGAGATACGTGTTGCACTAACTAGCAGACTGTTACGGTCTCTTTTTGTAAGACACTTTATGTATAGGGTAGAGTGGGGGAAAAGGCCCCCCTGGGGTAATAAGCCCCCCAGCTGTATTTGACTACAGAACTACAAGGTGGCAAAAATTTTGATTTCAGCACATTCCTGGCATCCTTAGCTCTTCATGGATACCAAATTTCATTGTCTCACCTAATCCAGGTCATAATTCTCTTGCTCAAACACATTTAAGATAGATTGATCTAATTCTTTGTCACCCTTAAAATGATGCAAACTCTGTGTAAATAAGTTGAACCTCTTCACTTATTTTTTGTATATCATTAGGAAGGCCTTATTATAAATTATCAACTTAAAAAAAAAAAGAAAAAAAAAGGTTTAAGATTTAAGATGACACTCTTTGCAATGACAGCTTTGGGGTAATAGGCCCCCCGTTCGTGTGGGGTAAGAAGCCCCCGGAGGCTTTTTGCCCCATGGAGAGAATAACTGTGTATTTTTGTCAGAATTGTTCAGATATGGACGCCATATTGAAATCTCAAGTAGCTGTGGGTGGCCAAGTAACCCACAGAGACTGCTCATGGCAATTTTCATACTTGTATCACCAAATAAACCATTATATCACATCACACTGCTCCACTAAGGTGTCGGCCATCTTGAAAAATGGGCACCATCTTGAAAATTCTAATTCCTCTGACAGTTTTCTTGTCAAGTGACCCATGGAAACGCTCATGTAAATTTTCATGATTGTAGCACCTATTCTGCTCCACTACATAGAGGGGGGCCTTTTACCCCATAGAGGGGGGCCTATTACCCCAGTAGTGGGGCAATAGGCCCTTTTTACATGTTTTTCTTTTTGTACTATAAGATCAAATGTATCTAATGTTTCAACATGGTGCCCATATACGTGTATTGGGAAAAGCATTGCTAACATGTACATACTATTACTGAATTTATATCAAAATGTATTTTAATTGGTCATAAAATAGACATTTTCCTTAGGGGGGGCCTTTTACCCCACCTTACTCTATATACTTATATATTATTCGCCCCCTCTATTGATGCACCTTCTCTTTATTGGTAATGTTCTGCTCTTTTTTTTTCTTCTCTTATCTATCTTTTTTCTTACTTCTCTGTAACTTTGTAAATAACTGTATACTGCTTTGCTACAACTGGACAACTGAATTTCCCCCTTGGGATAATAAAGGTATCTATCTATCTATCTAACCCCAGTAACCGTGACGCGGGTGATTATCTAACCTGCCGACGTGGGTGATTATCTAACCATTTAATTATTTGGACACAACTGACCTGATTCCAATTAGCCTCGCGTAGCCAGGCTTACTCATCTGCGAAGAGAAAAGGATTCCAATAGCTCTAATCTGTATTAATGTGATTTCTATGGGGTGCATTGGATAGCCATGTGTAATGGTCACCGTTTGACAGGTGAGGTAACACCATTGTCACGCAAACATGGACAGTCTAGGGCAGGCGAAATGGCTCTTCAACTGCGGTGAATGGGCCAGACAGGATAGGTGAAAAGACTCTCCTCCGCGGCGAAAGTGCCATGCGAAAGGACCAAATGCATGTAGGTGAAAAAATCATAGGCGAATGTGCCTGACACAAATGTTTTACTGAAGTAAAAGTATCAATACTGCAACATAGAAATACTACAAAAGTATTGTCATCAAATTGTACTTGAAGTAACAAATGGGGGTTCCCGAGAGTTAGGCTACTACAGGGCGTACTCCAAATCTTTGAGTGATAGAAACCTTTTTCTCCTTTTTTATATTAACCACTTAGTTGGACCCTAGTGTCCATATTCTGAGAACTTTAGCCAAAAATAGCAGATCTACAAGCTCACAATGCCTCGCACTGCAGAGGCATTGTGAGCTTGTAGATCTGCTATTTTTGGCAAAGAGCTTTGGTGTAGAGGGGGAAAAGTGCATACAAAGTAAGTAGCCTACAGAGTGAAAGGTCAGTTCAAGTGATCAAATATCTGAAAACACAAATTGACATGAATCCAAAATACACTGATGATTGTGCTGTCAAACAAAGAAACTATACGGAATCTATGAACAGGTTGTGGGGGTCCCTGCTTCATCTCTCTCTCAACTAAGGGGTCCTTGGCCTGAAAACGTTGACGAATGACGACCCCTGCTTTACACAAATTACAGCACTGTACCTTGGCCAGGAAGCAGCGGAAACGCAGGTTGTTGGATGTTGCTTATTTCCACAGGAAACCATTTAAGTATCTCATATAACATTGAATGACAGACGAACTACTATGCAATATAGTCGGTAAAAAAAAGAAAGAACAAAAAAAAACAGTAAGTCTATACAAACAGTATACAAAGAAGGGGCAGGGGAGGGTAGGGCTGGGCTAGGTTTGTTTTACCAGTTGCGAACGGCTGCTGCCTGTAAGTGTTTTTTTCAGGGCGATTTTAAAGGATGTATAGTGATCCACACTCCTTTAAGACCTTCGGTAGGGCATTCCACATTTTTGTGGTATAGCAAAGGTTTGACCCTTTGTTTGAGTTGACTCTGAGTTGAGCGTGATCTGTGGCGCTGCCTCTGGTGTTGTAATTGTGGACATCCTTAACGTTTTGCCTTTTGCCAGGTATATGGGTATCTTAGTGGTGTATAGTGTAGCCTATCTTGTACACCAGGCCCATTGCAAGTTGCTGTAGGCTACTCTGTCATCTACTCTGAGCCACCCCACTCTTAACTGGTGAGTAGCGGTGAGGTGACTCTGATAGGGAAGGTTAAGCAGGACCCTAATTAGTTTGTTTTGGGCTGTTTGGAGTTTGGTTTTTAGGGCTTGTGGGGCGTCACGATACCATACGTGGACTCCGTAGTCAAAGAGGGGCTGGATTATTGCACCAGCTATGGTCTTCAGTGTGTTGAAATTTACCATCGGGGCGATCCTCTGTAGGAAACGAGTTTGTTGGTTGATTTTATTTATTACTTTAGAAGTCATCTTTTCGCTGGAAAGATTAGCTTCAAGGATACATCCTAAGTAGGAGATTTCGTTTTTTCGTGTTATGACATTGTCACCCACTTTGATTGTGAAGTTATTGACTTTTTTGAGGTTATGATTTGATCCAAAGAGGATGGACTCAGTTTTTCCTAGGTGAATTGATAATTTGTTGTCGTTAAGCCATGTGCAGATCTTACTTAGTTCAGAGTTAAGTGTCTTTTCAACCTGCAAGTGGTCCTTGCCCGCGACTAGGAGAGCAGAGTCATCCGCGAACAGGAACAGGTTGCAGTCGCAAGCAGATGCCATGTCGTTTCCGTATATTAGGAACAACAGAGGCCACAGTATGCTACCTTGAGGAACACCACAGCTTACCTGTTCCCTCCCCACCAGGTAAGATTGCATCCAACTCACTGCTGCGCTGTCAAGACCGATGGCTTTTAGTTTCTCAATCAGAATAGAGTGATTTACGGTGTCAAATGCCTTCTGGAGGTCCATCATGACCATGCCGCTATATTTGCCGTCATCCGCTTCGCGTTTGATTTGGTCAGTCAAATAGAGAAGGCATGTGTCAGTGGAATGAGATTTTCTGAATCTAGATTGGAACTCGTAAATCAGATTATTCTCATCGAGATATCTTGCAATCTGTTCGTAGACTATTTTCTTTCTTTGGATATGGAGCTAAGAATGGAAACGGGCGGTAGTTTCCAGGGTCTAGTTGGCTACCGTAGGGGTTGGAATATAAGCGCAGAGGAAGAGGGAGGGGGGATAGCTCTGGTCCATCGCGTCACCTCCAGTGACGCTCTGACATACCCGTCGGCAAATGAATAAACCGCGTTTTCTCAGCCCCTACCAGCGCTCAACTTCAGTCAAAATAAACAAAACTACTTGACTACTCACCAAACCAAAGGTAGTTTTGCGTTGTTGAAAGTCTATTCTCCGCGGTGGTGAGCCCCTCAGCAATCCACCTACTCTGTAAAATACATTATTTTTGTCATGAAATAAAACGCACCCACCTCGAGCCACCCTGCGGCCACCACAGATACAATGGTTCACAACCCGGAAATAAGCGGCAGTCGAGTTGGATGCACTTTATTTCATGCCAAAAATAGTGTATTTTGCAGATTTGGTGGGGTGCTGAGGGGCTAACCACCGTGGAGAATAGACTTTCAACAACGCAAAACTACCTTTGGTTTGGTGAGTAGTGAAGTAGTTTTGTTTATGATTCAAGTTGAGCGCTCGTAGGGGCTGAGAAAACGCGGTCTATTCATTTGCCGACGGGTCTGTCAGAGCGTCACTGGAGGTGACGTGATGGACCAGAGCTAGAGGGGGGAGTGCTGCTGACTGCTGAGAGACGCAATACCAGTGGTGGCAAAGGTAGGCTACTGTTATACACCACTAAGTAAAAGTATCAATACTGCCATGTAGAAATACTCAGCAGTTAGAAGTAAAAGTCCGGATTTCGAAATGTACTTGACTAAAAGTACAAAAGTATTGGCATCAAAATGTACTTACCAAAAAAAAATATATATATATATATATATATTAAAAAAAAGTAATATAGGATAGGCTATGAATGCCCTGTCTAGTGTAAATGTTTTTGCAGTCTTTTGTTGTTGTGTTTCAATATGCATTTTCATCATGTAGGGCTTGTAGGCCTACTGCAATCTTTTTTCTATTTGACAACGGGCATAGCAGTGTGGGCATTTTCTGGTGTCACAAAAAAAATCATCCATTCATTTTTCCCAATAGGCCCCTATAGAAATTTACAAAAACATTCATATACATTATTTTAAGCCTAGAATCAAGCCACCCAGGATCCTACAGTGAATCATGACCATAAAACCTTTTATTTAAGAAAACCACGCCCACTGCTATGCCGTATATATAATCCAGCCATTAAGCTCATATCAAGAACTTTCAATTACATTGTCACAAACTTGACTCACTGTGCCTAGTGAGTCACTTTAATACCTATGTGACTCGGCTTTTCCCGTTGGAAAAGAATAAATAGGTATTTTTATCATTGAGGTGATATGGGCTACTGTAGTAGACTACTATTTTCAGTTATTCCAAACAACGATCTGTGTCCGTGTCTGGGTCTTGAAGTGGCATATAGTTTGTATAGTTTCAATGTATACAGATTATTTAATTTTGGATACTGTTTAAACTGATGATACTGTAGGTTCTTGGTTTACCTATGATCCTAGATTACAATTTCTATGCATTTGAGGTGCATGACCTTGTGTTTACCTTGCTTATTGTAAATTGCTCTGGATTTAGAGCGTCTGCTAAATGCTTAAATTGTAAATTGGTGATGCCAGTTTCAAAGTCACCAAGTGAAACACCAAATGTTTGAGAACCACTGCCTTAATGCATAAAATGCAAACCCTCACCACTGAATAATGTCCATTTCTTACACTTACACTACTCTACATCATACCCCACTTTCAGTCACACAAATCCACAGTGAAAGGCAGATACAATATGTTACAAATGGAGGAGTTTTATTGATAGTAAAAAAAACATCCATTAGGCAATACAGTTCAGTGATGGAAAAACTGTAATAATTGTGTAGATAGGTAATATACCTATGATTAGTCCACAGATGGAACAGAACAGGGGTTAGTTTATTGTATAAAAAGGAAATGTAAACTAAGAGTTGCTCCCATGAGGATGAACTGAAAGATGACACAAGTCCATTTAGTGGGCTTCCTTGTTCTGCATGTGCAGGAGCAGGTCGATCACACGGTGGCTGTACGCGTACTCGTTGTCGTACCTAGAGGTAGAGAGAGAGACAGAGAGAGACAATATAGGCATTTAGAAGACGCTTTTAATCCAAAGCGACTTACAATAAGCAAGTAATACATCAATATAATAAGCAGGATAATATGTCAGTACATCAACAACAATATAACAATGCATAGGAATATCAATCTAGAAAAGACAATAACATAGGTAGACCACGCACCTAATCAGTACAAAACGTTTCTAAAACATAAAAATGCTGGAGAGAGAGAGGAGGAGGAGAGAGCACTTTGTTAAAGTCAAATCTTTCTCATTCAGCCCGTATTATTGGAACAATCAACCCATAGTTAGTAGACAGTTAATAGACAGTTAGTCATCTCAGATGATCCCAAAACCAACCAAGACCATACAACTAGCCTACACAAAACAAAAAAATAGTATATAGTATAATAAAGTATAAACTTCCGGCACCAACTCCCCCTCTTCCTGTGGCAGGCACCCCCCTAGCACCCCAGATGAAATAAAATAAGAATAAAATATTCCAAATTGTTAGCTGTTAATTGTTAACTTGCAGCAGTCATGCTCAACTCAAACCGTAAAAAAAAAAAACGTTAAAAGCCTGCACCGGACCCAGACCCCTTTAATCTTATATTTTTCTTGTGATCCAGATTGCAAGACATAAAATTGAGCGGCACATCAGGAGCACATCACCCATTTTCAACCATATCTTCATATAATTGGTCCTTACTAATGCTCCTTGCTGTACATGTGCAGGAGGAGGTCGCACACACGGTGGCTGTAGCCGTACTCATTGTCGTACCTAGAGTTAGTGAGAGAGGGAGAGAGATGAAGATGTTTGGGGCGGGACTTGTGTAGAAGGAAGAAGTCTTCCCTCTAAGCTTTCTATCAGATGGAAAGGAGGTTCAAATAGCATGCAAGATTGTTGCATGGTATTTGCAAGCTACAGTATTTGCAACAAAAAAAGCAAACTTGCTGGCCTATAGTGAGGATGTTAGGTCCACAATCCTAACATCATGGGTTTGAATATCTGTAGGTATGCCTTTGTTTGTTTGTTAAATGCTTTCTGACAGAAAATCTTTCTGATAGAAAGGCTTTCTTTTTTTATGATGTTAGGGTTAAGCTTAGGCATTTTGTTTTTGTGAGGTTAGGGTTTAGGTTAGGTTCAGGCATAGTTTTTCTGAGTTTAAGTTAGTAAAAGGAGCCTAATTCCCTGAATAGTTACTGTCGTGTTTATGTAGCTATTTACAGGGAAGCAGGTAATGCTTGAGAGGTTAGTTTTAAGGTTAGATTTTAGCATAGAGGATTAGACTTGCACAGATAGACTCGGACAAAATTAAGAACAAGGAAGGACATTGTTTAGTACAGCTGGAAAAGGGCCCTGGATGAATGCTGCGAATGGCACTAGGTGTCATATGGGTGGAACCACATCAGAAACGTGGACCTCTACAGGGGCCTCCCACGGGTCACAGACAATGTCAGAGAGAGAAGGATGTGGCTGGCTGGGCACTGTGTCAGGCACCCTATCAGACTGACACTGTGAGAGTCAACCCAGGGCACAGCTAGGAAGGGAAAGAGACACAAACTGCTGCGCGACAGGGAAGCTAACAACACTGCCGAGCTCCAGACCCTGATGCTAGACGAGAGGGTGTGGAGGGCAGCCCCAACGATTCAGGCTTGTCCGCACTAGTATCGCAAATGAGACAAGAAGACTAAAGGCTCTTTTCCACCGGCAGCGATAACGATGACGATAACGATTTAAAAAAGTGGGTTTTCAATTGAAGTGGATCGGCAGCATCCACCCAACACCGATAAAGACAACGATAGCCGACAACTACATCGTTAGGATCAACAACGATGTGGTTAAGATCACAGTGATATGGAACTGGGTCTCTGACAAACAGCTGGAGGTGCGCTCTGCGTGAGCGGCTGTTAATTGGCGCCTCTTCACATTGATGTCCGATAACTTTATCGGACATCAATGTGAAGGCATAATTATCGCTGTGATATTTTATGGCTATCGTCATCGTTATCGCTGCCGGTGGAAAAGGGCCTTAAAGGTAGTGAAAGGAAGGGGTTCAGGAGAGAAGAAACGTTGCGCTGTAAGCTGGTGTTGCAGGAAAACTCTATCGAACAGAAAATCTACAGTAATATTGGGATAGTAGCTCTATTGTTCTGTCAAATAATATATAGGCTAAAATATAGGCTACCCCAAATGTTGTGGGATGTACAGAATTAAACTTACTATAGTGAGTGAATCTTCAAACTATAGTGAGTGACCTGCCAAAATATTGTATGCTCCAATACACCAGCTAAAAGCAACACCTTGGCCTACTTTTGATTATTAACCACACAAGCTATCTAAACGTTGTCGTATGGCGAATACTGAAAACAAGTTCACAATGCATCACATCACAATTTGTTGTGAGCTGTGAAGAGCTGCTATTTTGCCAAAAAATTGCATTTCTTTAAAATATAATAATAATAATATTTAGACATTTTAAGCAATTGTCACCTATAATGACATGCCCAAAACAGGGATGCCGGCTTGAAAGTGGTTAATGACCAACAATTTAAGCAGCGTAAAAGAGGTCGAGCAGAAGCTGCTTAATATGGGTTAATGTATGAAAGCCACAGGAGCGGAGAGCAGCTAGCCAGACTCCCTCTGAGCGTGTAAACGTTTACATACCAGGACACCAGCTTGACGAAGTGCTCGTTCAGTGCGATGCAAGCGCTGGCATCAAAGATGGAGGAGCGGACGTCGCCGTTGAAGTCTGTGGACACAACCTGAGGAGGAGGACAAGGGAAAGGCAGTTAAGATCGTTGTGGCCTCAATTTTGGCGTTATTAGTGGTCAGTGTTTGGCACCAATATGACATAATTTCATTAATTTACAATTTAGGTATTTAGAAGACACTCTTATTTAGAGTGACTTACAATCAGCAAGGTAAATAATCACATTATATAGGCTACATAGAATTCAGAGAGAACAGTTTGGTGCCTCAAGAAACTAGGATGCTAGTTAAACAGCCTGGCATCTGTCTAAATAACATGCTATCTAAATTGTGTTCTTAATGTGTGTGTGTGTGTGGTCAAGAAAAAAACAAAATGTCTGTGGCCACTCTGCCAACAATTGATGTAAAATATCAGCTCATATTATCTAAAACTGAACACATCTCAGGAGTCCACTCCTGTCCTGGCCCAACAGTAACCAGAGATGTGTCACCATTTAGTGGCTACATGTTTACACTAGATCTTGAGACTGCATGTTTGAACAGGTGTGTTTTATACCTGGTCCTCTGTGTATCCCAGAATTCCGTGCATGGGTCCATCAGCTGCGGCCTTGATAACCCTCTTGATGTCCTCCATCTTGGCCTGGAGATAAAATAAAGATTTATTAAGTTGGAGTAGGGGTCTATGTTAAGGTAGCTAATAGGTATGTTTGTTTAGAGTAGAGTCTTTGTTAACTGTTGTTAATGAGTGCAGGTGCTTGTACAGTGAATTAAGAAAGGGTAACGTTTGAAAATAACTAAACTCATCAGGAATGAAATGCTGTTCAAAACAGAACATGGAACTCTTTAGAACCCCTTTATCCCCTTTATTACAGGCCTATTCGTTTCGTAATAAAATCTCACCAGCATAACTGTCTGTTACTTTAGCTGTGGTTGAGTTTAATTATTTTTCAAGTAAACCAAACTAGCTACTGTACTTACGGGCTTCTCCAGGCGGACAGTCAGGTCAACGACAGAGACGTTGGGAGTGGGGACACGGAAAGCCATACCAGTCAGCTTGCTGCGAGGCAATGAGAAACAGAGACAAGTTAAGCCAAAGACCGATCAGGAGGAGAACATATATATAAATGTTTCCTTGATTGCATCTATTGTATGTACTAATGCCTGCATGTCTTCATCAGCCTCCTGTTAGTGCATCTTACCCGTTGAGCTCGGGCACAACTTTGCCCACAGCCTTGGCGGCTCCGGTAGAGGCAGGGATGATGTTCTGGGCAGCGCCACGGCCATCCCTCCACAGCTTGCCGGAGGGACCATCAACGGTCTTCTGGGTGGCAGTCACAGCATGGACGGTGCTCTGGTAGTCATGACACAAGGTGGAAGGACAGTTAAGCCCTTTGCACACAGGCGCGTTTATCCGTGCGGATAAAACGGACAATTTCACTTTTTAAAAAGAAAACAATGATTCTCTACGACCTCATGCACACCGGATCCGAATTGGCCGTGCGACGAGTGGCTGCGGCCGTGCGTCTTTTTCTCGATCGAACCCAGTTCGATTAGTGCGTCTTGTCGCATGCGGTAAAAAACTCTTCACTCCTTTTATGACTCCTTTTGGGATCCGCAGCGCCGATTCCGCACAGCATTGCACACCAAATCCAATGCGTTTTGTTCATGCAGCAAACGAGAAAAACGCAACTGTCCTGTGTGCAAAGGGCTTTAGGAAGATGGAAAACCTTTATATTTTCCTCCTTACACACTTACTGATTATCGGCATGTCATTATTATCGGCATGTCATTATTATAGGCGGAGAGCCTAGGTTCCTTACCATGAGTCCCTCAATGATTCCGAAGTTGTCGTTGATGATCTTGGCCACAGGAGCCAGGCAGTTGGTGGTGCAGGAAGCGTTGCTATAGATTAGAAGAACAAAACAACCTTGAGTTCACTTTTTTCTTCTTAAATTTGTTTTCCTCCCAATTCAATCGTTATACCAGTTAATTCCTCCTACTGCCAGTGAGGAGCCCCCACCGGGACGACGTATCTTATCGCCTGTGTCCTACTCCTCTCGTTCAATATAGCAAACATGGCCAAAGGTGTTCAGATAGACACTCGGCCACCCCTATGCAAAAGACTCCAGGGGTGGATAGATACTTTACCCCTGTGCCACCCGAGCATAGTTCACAGTCTAATATCTACTAATATAGAAGATAAAAAAGCCGCAATAAACTTTTTTTTAGTTTTTCTCTTGAACCATAGATGGAGGAGTCTTACCTGACAACGGTCATGGATGGGTCGAACTTGTCGTGGTTGACTCCCATGACGAACATGGGGGCATCAGCGCTGGGGGCGGAGATCACAACCCTCTTGGCACCACCCTTGAAGTGAGCCTACATTGGATAGAGCCAGGGTTCAAAGTGTCAGAAGCAAAGTGGCTTTTGTTGTCATCAACTCTCTACTGTGACCACTAGTCTCCAAGCAGCTTGCAGTACAAAAGATTTAAGATGAGATTTAACATTAAAGAAAAACATAACAAATATATAGTTCAGCACTTCAAAGAATATATATCTGAATATATTCCACTGCTATCAACAGGTTGCATTAAAGTTTTTTTGCCCCCCTCCAACAGGTATACTGTATACGTATAGACTTACAGAGCACTTCTCGATGGTTGTGAACACACCAGTAGACTCAACAACGTAGTAAGCTCCAGCCTTCTCCCATGGGATGTCAGCGGGGTTCCTCCTGTATAACACACACATAGGGAAGGTGATTCATTAGAGCATAGACATAATATACATTGCATAGCATATAACATTACATAACTCCACTGCAAGAAATATGCCTGGCCATGAGTCATATACAAGTAATTGTACTGTTACTATAAGTAAGATACATTTTCATTTTTCAACAACATGAATCAATGGGCGTGCTTTTGAGATGGGGGTCCAGATACATATCACAGGGGGTCCCTGTCTTATTCTTAGCCTTCTGAAATTGTTTAGTCTTAGTCTTAGTCAACAAAATGAACACTGTCCTGAACATGAGAAAGTTTCAGAACCACTGAAAAATAAGCAAATAAAAAACTAAATGTGTTCCCTTAATCACACAGGGATAAATACAAAATGAAGACAACGAGGAGGACGTACTCGTGGAAGACCTGGATCTTCATGTTGCCGATGCACAGGTGGCCGTCCTCGGCTCTCACATCACCGTGCTTCCACACACCGTGGGTGGAATCATACTTGAACATGTACACCTGCAGAGAGACAGCTTCAGTCAGAAACCTCTTATCTCCATATTTTTACTTTTCGTTGCATTGTAATGTATGTGAGCTACAGTAGTACATATGATTTGGGGGATTTTGAAACATTTGAAACATATGCATGACCCATATACTTTTGGTACCTTAAGTATTTTTTTATACCAGTCCTTTTGTATTTTATTCAAGTACCTTAGCTCTGTTGGTTCCAAGTCAGTCCTTTAAGACTTGTACCTTTATTCAGTGTAGTATTATTACTATTTTCACTAAAGTACTTCTCCCACCACTGACTAGTTGACATGCGGTCCTCCTCTTACCATGTAGTCAACATCAATGAATGGGTCATTGATGGCCACAATGTCGACCTTGCCACCGCCATTGAGGGCAGCACGGGTCACCAGGCGACCGATACGTCCAAATCTGAAACACACAGCAAGCACATCGATCAGTTCACTTGGTTCATTATTGCAAACACAACATTGGTCAGGTTATGTCTCTTAGGTCAGGAAAGAAAAGAAGATATAACTTTTTAACATGGTCATTGTTGGTTCCACTGATAGGAGTATGGGCACTAGAAACAGACAAATATTTACCAGAATAAACACGGGTCTAGAGAGAAAAGTCATCTCAGTATTACAGAAGAATTGCTGCCAAAGTGACATTTCTTATCATGTTTATCATGCAAAAAGGGAACAGCAGTTTGTTACATATACTGTAGGCCTAATGCAAACTGTGCAACTTGAATGGGGTTGTATTCCAGCATGCATTAATAACTTGTCTTTTTCTATGCCTTGCTGCACTCCAATGTTCTATTTGGGACAATATTATTGTTCAAATCCAAATTAAAACTGTGGTGCAGTACTCCTTACACCCAAGAGGTGTCAGTACAACCACACCAAAAGGGCCATATCAGAGGTCAGACAGACCCTTCAAGCACCTGCATGTGACTAGGCAGGGATTGACATCAAAGGGAATCCCTCAATCAAAATTCCCATAATCAAAATCCACGTGCCTGAATCATTAAAGCCTAATTTATCTTACATTATAGTCATTGCAAGATGACTAGACTAGACTTAAAATGTGTGGCACAGCTCCACAGCATAACCCGTTATGTAACTGTGTGTGCCTTCTTCAGTATAGACCGGTGTCATATTACATGGTTATGGTATGGTATGGTATGTACCCAGTGGTGCCATGTGTCCGTTTACAGCAGTGCCCAGAGACACGCCCACCCTGCACTAAAATAAGAGACCTGTTCTATATGTAAAGGTCAAGTGCACAGATAAGCACAGGGGTAAAAAAAATAATAATAATAGAAAACACAGCAGCTTTGTTATCAAATTTAACATTTAAAAGCAGAACACCTACAACATTATTTTTAGGGGTGTAAGGATTAATATAAATAATTGGCTAATCCCTTCAACAGAGAATTAATAGTTTTAGTAATTTAACAATCCGTTCAGTGATGTGTCAGATCAAAATAACTGATATGCGCCCTGTACAACCTCACAATTTTGTATTATAAAGTTATGTTTTTCCACTGTTGGTTAAATATAAATCATGAAACTATTTCAAAATGTATGTTTGGGTTCAGATAAATTATGATAAGCATTTACACTAATGTTTACAGTACTTCATTACCTGGTAATGGTCATGGTATAAGTATTAACTGTCAAGACAAGTCAAGAAGACATGAAAGCAGCTAGACTTTAAATAGCTCAATACTGTATTTTGCCTTTCACTTCCCTAAAGTACCTTATGTTACAATGACTTATATTAGAGACGGAAAGAAATATGAAAGGGAGCGGTCTACTCAGTTTTTGAGACAGAGAAAGGTAATTCATACCGTTATGCAATGATGTTTTCTAATAAAACTTGAACTTGTCTGTCTCTCAGACCTGACAGTCTGTCTGGGTGTTGGATGTTGTCTTAAATGTATAGCGGGGTAAAAATAGACAAAGGGAGAATAGAGGAATGTGACAGCTGTGAGGAGAGGGGTGATGGAGAGACAGAGGAGTGATATGGCAGAGAGAAGGGTTGGCAGGGCTCCAGACCAACTGCACTTGTGTGCCTCAATGTTTTCCATACTGTATCCTTTAGGTGCATCAAAACATACACACACACACACACACACACACACACACACACACACACACACACAGACTTGCTCAATGTCAGGTGCACATGTGAAACCAATAAAACCTCAATTGTTTTACCGAACAGATTTTAGGGTGCATGTGTGCCCAGAATGGGTGCACTCTGGAGCCCTGGCATGGGAGTGAAGAGGAGACACCTGCCTATTGGGTTTTAAATAATAGAAGCAAGCGGGCGTTTCCTCACACTGATTTCGAGGCAGTCTCGATAAAGCAGCAATGCTTAATTTATGGCGTCAGTGTTGACACAGGGAAGGGAAGTCGAAGTCTATCATTGTTGTTTACCCGGACATCACACTACAAAGTTCAAGATACATAAGAGCAATGCAGTGGTAAGTGACTAAATTACATTTACTCACATACTACTACTGTACTTATTAAGTTGGTACATTTGCTTTAATGCAGTTATTTAAATAGATCACAACAATTATACAGTAGGTCTACTTCTAGTCCACCAGAAGGCAAATACTTTACTTCACTGTTTAGCAGCTTTAGTTACTACTATTATGTTGTAGATTTCGAATGATAATACAAAACATACATTTGCTGATAAATTATGATTATATACGTTTAAGGTTTATACGTTTGTGCTACCCAGCAGCACACATGTTACTAAAACCAACCTCACTTGTATCACCCAAATGTGCCAGCTGTTATTAATGCATTAATAGTACAGTCCAATAATTAATATGATTGTGAAATAGGACTTTCTGCATAATGATTCATTTTATATACTGGAGTATATTTAGAAGCCAATACTTTTGTACTTGTAACATTTCTATATCGTGGTATTGCCCCTTTACTCAAGTAAAAACACAATTCAAACTCACCCGTTGATTCCAATCTTAACCATTTTGCCAGAATAGGTCAGTTCCTCACTGGAAGGAAAACAATTGAGTTGATTAACATTTGATTACATTTGTTGTCACACAGAGAAAACAACAGCGTGCAGCTAACACCAAGCAATGGAAAGCTACAATTACAGAATTTACAGTACACCCCTATACCCACTCACACAACCTGAACGTAGGCATACTAGCCTACACTGGAGCAAGCTAGTCCAGGATTCTGCAATTTAGATAAATTAATTAAAACTATAAACTTCCCCCAAATGACCAAAGACTACATCAAACAATCGATTAACCTCATAAGACGGCATTAATGAGCCAGAGAAGTGGCACAAAGTCCCGCTGCACATGTAGTCTTCTACCGGTCCTTTAGCCATGCGTAAAAAGCTGTGCGTAAAATGCGCAACGAGGCAACATCTCGGCACCATAGAGGCAAAATCCCAACTCCAAGCCATCAGAGATAGAAGTAGGCTAGTACCGGTTGTGTGGAAGTCTTCTGTGTCCTCGAAGGTGGGAAGCACGATGAGCACAAGGTGCCACGGCTATTTATTCTGTCCGAGTGGTGCTGGTCACGCCCACGTGGGGGCACCCTGCGACGCGGACACGCCTCCCTGAGGGGGTGAACCTCCAGTCCTCCCCGCCAGTCCCCGGAGTCCCCGCTCTCCTCGTTCTGATCCAGCGCCTGCTGGAGCTGCTTCTCCAGCGCCTTGTTACGCCGCTCCAGTTCATGCACCTTGGCAGTGGACCGGTCAACAACGCTTTTGCCTGCTTTTGCCTATGATTTTTTCGCCTACATGGATTTGGCCTTTTTGCGTGGCACTTTTGCCTTGGAGGAGAGTGTTTTCACCTAACCTGTCTGGCCGTTTCGCCGCCGTTGAAGAGCCATTTCGACAAAAAAAAAAATCTGCTGTCAGACTGTCCATGTTTGCATATTATCCCTTTGTCATTTAAATATTATATATGTCTGTCCTCGAACACCCTTAATTTGCTTTGGTCCGACCACCAAAACCTTATTCCAACCCTAACCTCCGTAAAACTATGCTTAAACCTAACCCTAACCCCTACAACGAGACACATAACGGACGATTGAAAAGGACTTCCTTCCTAACTTAGACTGACGGAACTATTGCTGTATTGACTTTGACCCCTAAGGACCTTCCAGGGAGAGTGCTCATGTGCGTCTTGCGGCAATATGCGTCGATTTCTGGTTTCTAAACCTCGCGACGCGAGTAGCACTGCTGCTACGGCTCCAGTCAGTCCAGAGGCAGGCTCCGAGCCGTCGTCGACTCGGGGTACAGCTGCTCCTCAACCCGACCCAAACCCTAACCCCCAATTGAGTTCCACAAGCACGGCAACAAGCTGAAAGCGTCGCCGTTCGCAACGCAGCAGCGGCCGCCGATAACAGCACACAGGGAGCAGGAGGTAGAGCTGCTGCTCCTCGACCCGACCCAAACCCTAACCCCCAATTGAGTTCCACAAGCACGGCAACACAAGCTGAAGCGTCGCCGTTCGCAACGCAGCAGCGGCCGCCGATAGCAGCACGCAGGGAGGTAGACCTGCTGCTCCTCGACCCGATCCATTGAGTTCCACAACCACCGCAACACAGCCTGAAAGCTTCGCCGTACACGACGCAGCAGTGGCCGCTGCTAACAGCACTGGCTTGAGCACAACAGCACCATCACAGCCCGCTAATCTTGTGTTTCCAAAACGTCATTTTGGCAAGACAGCACGCGCATTCAGCCCGGGCTGGTACCGTGGAAGACCATGGCTGGAATATTCAGTGAAGCTAGATGCGTGCTTTTGTTTTCCTTGTCGCAAATTTGGAGGAAATAATGACAATTTCATTGTCTGTCTAGTGTCATATCTGTCTGTCTGTCTGTCTGTCTGTCTGTCTGTCTGTCTGTCTGTCTGTCTATCTATCTAGTGTCATATCAGTGTATCAATCTATCCATCCAGTATCATATCTATCATCCATCTAGTGTCATCTCAGTGTCTCAATCTATCCAGTATCATATCTATCATCCATCTAGTCTCATATCAGTGTATCAATCTATCCAGTATCATATCTATCATCCATCTAGTCTCATATCAGTGTATCAATCTATCCAGTATCATATCTATCATCCATCTAGTGTCATATCAGTGTATCAATCTATCCAGTATCATATTTATCATCCATCTAGTGTCATATCAGTGTATCAATCTATCCATCCAGTATCATATCTATCATCTATCAAGTGTCATATCAGTGTATCAATCTATATCTATATCAGTTTATAGTATAATTTGCATTCATCTTTGTCAATCACATCAGTTTATATAGCTATCACACCAGTAACATGTCTGTCTTTTGTCTATCACATTATTTATCATTTCTTTAACCTTTTGTTGTTTTTTTTGTGTTTTTTTTTTTTGAGCGGTGGTCAGAACGCTCCTATACGTGGCCGTGTGTGTGGGTCTCCGTCCGTCCGTGTCTGTCTGTATGTAGCCTAAACTTCGGCGCGTAACTAGTGCCGCACCATTTACGCCACTCGCGCAATATATACATCAAAATGTGCGGCTCGGCCGGGAATGGTGTGCTATTACCTTTCGTTCCGATCCGCCTTACCATGCCGACGTAATCGGCAAAAAACGACGCTTAATTGTCCCCATTGACTTATAATGGGACAATGCAAGAAATCACTTGCAAGTATTTTTCTCTCGTAAACCATAGGAGCTACAGTTTCAAACCTCGGAGAGGAGATTCATAATGATTTTAAGAATGAATCGAAAAATAATTACATCACTCGGCCTCATGGTGGCGCTATAACGGCCCACTTTACGTTTTGCCCCGTAACTCTTGAACCGTAGATCGGAAAATTAAAATTATTTTTTCCCTGGATTCCTTGGGTCAAGACGCATCCTACATATTTTCTTCAAATGTCACAAAAATCGGTACACATGATCTATGAGGTGGGTAAACCACCGCTCAGTTCACACGGGTGTGATTTATTTTTATTTTTTTACTTTTTTGTGTATTTTATTTCTTAAGTTCTGTGACTTGTACTGTACACAGCATGGTGTGTCATTGGTATAAGTGTGCCAAAATGCATAGGTTTTTATGCATTTCTGGCGTTATGACCCCCTAAAAAGGTTGCCCCCCTGGCATTTCCTCTCGCCCCACCTACTACTAGAGCTTACATCCGGCCCTGGCGCAGAGGAAGAGGGAGGGGGGATAGCTCTGGTCCATCGCGTCACCTCCAGTGACGCTCTGACAGACCCGTCGGCAAATGAATAAACCGCGTTTTCTCAGCCCCTACCAGCGCTCAACTTCAGTCAAAATAAACAAAACTACATGACTACTCACCAAACCAAAGGTAGTTTTGCGTTGTTGAAAGTCTATTCTCCGCGGTGGTGAGCCCCTCAGCAACCCACCTACTCTGTAAAATACATTATTTTTGTCATGAAATAAAACGCACCCACCTCGAGCCACCCAGCGGCCACCACAGATACAATGGTTCACAACCCGGAAATAAGCGGCAGTCGAGTTGGATGCACTTTATTTCATGCCAAAAATAGTGTATTTTGCAGATTGGGTGGGGTGGGGTGCTGAGGGGGCTAACCACCGTGGAGAATAGACTTTCAACAACGCAAAACTACCTTTGGTTTGGTGAGTAGTGAAGTAGTTTTGTTTATGATTCAAGTTGAGCGCTCGCAGGGCTGAGAAAACGCGGTCTATTCATTTGCCGACGGGTCTGTCAGAGCATCACTGGAGGTGACGTGATGGACCAGAGCTAGAGGGGGGAGTGCTGCTGACTGCTGAGAGACGCAATACCAGTGGTGGCAAAGGTAGGCTACTGTTATACACCACTAAGTAAAAGTATCAATACTGCCGTGCCATGTAGAAATACTCAGCAGTTAGAAGTAAAAGTCCGGATTTCGAAATGTACTTGACTAAAAGTACAAAAGTATTGGCATCAAAATGTACTTACCAAAAAAAAATATATATATATATATAAAAAAAAAAAGTAATATAGGCTATGAATGCCCTGTCTAGTGTAAATGTTTTTGCAGTTTTTTGTTGTGTTTCAATATGCATTTTCATCATGTAGGGCTTGTAGGCCTACTGCAATCTTTTTTCTATTTGACAACGGGCATAGCAGTGTGGGCATTTTCTGGTGTCACAAAAAAAATCATCCATTCATTTTTCCCAATAGGCCCCTATAGAGATTTACAAAAACATTCATATCAATTATTTTAAGCCTAGAATCAAGCCACCCAGGATCCTACAGTGAATCATGACCATAAAACCTTTTATTTAAGAAAACCACGCCCACTGCTATGCCGTATATATAATCCAGCCATTAAGCTCATATCAAGAACTTTCAATTACATTGTCACAAACTTGACTCACTGTGCCTAGTGAGTCACTTTAATACCTATGTGACTCGGCTTTTCCCGTTGGAAAATAATAAATAGGTATTTTTATCATTGAGGTGATATGGGCTACTGTAGTAGACTACTATTTTCAGTTATTCCAAACAACGATCTGTGTCCGTGTCTGGGTCTTGAAGTGGCATATAGTTTGTATAGTTTCAATGTATACAGATTATTTAATTTTGGATACTGTTTAAACTGATGATACTGTAGGTTCTTGGTTTACCTATGATCCTAGATTACAATTTCTATGCATTTGAGGTGCATGACCTTGTGTTTACCTTGCTTATTGTAAATTGCTCTGGATTTAGAGCGTCTGCTGAATGCCTAAATTGTAAATTGGTGATGTCAGTTTCAAAGTCACCAAGTGAAACACCAAATGTTTGAGAACCACTGCCTTAATGCATAAAATGCAAACCCTCATCACTGAATAATGTCCATTTCTTACACTTACACTACTCTACATCATACCCCACTTTCAGTCACACAAATCCACAGAGAAAGGCAGATACAATATGTTACAAATGGAGGAGTTTTATTGATAGTAAAAAAAACATCCATTAGGCAATACAGTTCAGTGATGGAAAAACTGTAATAATTGTGTAGATAGGTAATATACCTATGATTAGTCCACAGATGGAACAGAACAGGGGTTAGTTTATTGTATAAAAAGGAAATGTAAACTAAGAGTTGCTCCCATGAGGATGAACTGAAAGATGACACAAGTCCATTTAGTGGGCTTCCTTGTTCTGCATGTGCAGGAGCAGGTCGATCACACGGTGGCTGTACGCGTACTCGTTGTCGTACCTAGAGGTAGAGAGAGAGACAGAGAGAGACAATATAGGCATTTAGAAGACGCTTTTAATCCAAAGCGACTTACAATAAGCAAGTAATACATCAATATAATAAGCAGGATAATATGTCAGTACATCAACAACAATATAACAATGCATAGGAATATCAATCTAGAAAAGACAATAACATAGGTAGACCACGCACCTAATCAGTACAAAACGTTTCTAAAACATAAAAATGCTGGAGAGAGAGAGAGGAGGAGGAGAGAGCACTTTGTTAAAGTCAAATCTTTCTCATTCAGCCCGTATTATTGGAACAATCAACCCATAGTTAGTAGACAGTTAATAGACAGTTAGTCATCTCAGATGATCCCAAAACCAACCAAGACCATACAACTAGCCTACACAAAACAAAAAAATAAATAAAATTAATAAAGTATAACCTTCCGGCACCAACTCCCCCTCTTCCTGTGGCAGGCACCCCCCTAGCACCCCAGATGAAATAAAATAAGAATAAAATATTCCAAATTGTTAGCTGTTAATTGTTAACTTGCAGCAGTCATGCTCAACTCAAACCGTTAAAAAAAAAAACGTTAAAAGCCTGCACCGGACCCAGACCCCTTTAATCTTATATTTTTCTTGTGATCCAGATTGCAAGACATAAAATTGAGCGGCACATCAGGAGCACATCACCCATTTTCAACCATATCTTCATATAATTGGTCCTTACTAATGCTCCTTGCTGTACATGTGCAGGAGGAGGTCGCACACACGGTGGCTGTAGCCGTACTCATTGTCGTACCTAGAGTTAGTGAGAGAGGGAGAGAGATGAAGATGTTTGGGGTGGGACTTGTGTAGAAGGAAGAAGTCTTCCCTCTAAGCTTTCTATCAGATGGAAAGGAGGTTCAAATAGCATGCAAGATTGTTGCATGGTATTTGCAAGCTACAGTATTTGCAACAAAAAAAGCAAACTTGCTGGCCTATAGTGAGGATGTTAGGTCCACAATCCTAACATCATGGGTTTGAATATCTGTAGGTATGCCTTTGTTTGTTTGTTAAATGCTTTCTGACAGAAAATCTTTCTGATAGAAAGGCTTTCTTTTTTTATGATGTTAGGGTTAAGCTTAGGCATTTTGTTTTTGTGAGGTTAGGGTTTAGGTTAGGTTCAGGCATAGTTTTTCTGAGTTTAAGTTAGTAAAAGGAGCCTAATTCCCTGAATAGTTACTGTCGTGTTTATGTAGCTATTTACAGGGAAGCAGGTAATGCTTGAGAGGTTAGTTTTAAGGTTAGATTTTAGCATAGAGGATTAGACTTGCACAGATAGACTCGGACAAAATTAAGAACAAGGAAGGACATTGTTTAGTACAGCTGGAAAAGGGCCCTGGATGAATGCTGCGAATGGCACTAGGTGTCATATGGGTGGAACCACATCAGAAACGTGGACCTCTACAGGGGCCTCCCACGGGTCACAGACAATGTCAGAGAGAGAAGGATGTGGCTGGCTGGGCACTGTGTCAGGCACCCTATCAGACTGACACTGTGAGAGTCAACCCAGGGCACAGCTAGGAAGGGAAAGAGACACAAACTGCTGCGCGACAGGGAAGCTAACAACACTGCCGAGCTCCAGACCCTGATGCTAGACGGGAGGGTGTGGAGGGCAGCGCTAGCGATTCAGGCTTGTCCGCACTAGTATCGCAAATGAGACAAGAAGACTAAAGGCTCTTTTCCACCGGCAGCGATAACGATGACGATAACGATTTAAAAAAGTGGGTTTTCAATTGAAGTGGATCGGCAGCATCCACCCAACACCGATAAAGACAACGATAGCCGACAACTACATCGTTAGGATCAACAACGATGTGGTTAAGATCACAGTGATATGGAACTGGGTCTCTGACAAACAGCTGGAGGTGCGCTCTGCGTGAGCGGCTGTTAATTGGCACCTCTTCACATTGATGTCCGATAACTTTATCGGACATCAATGTGAAGGCATAATTATCGCTGTGATATTTTATGGCTATCGTCATCGTTATCGCTGCCGGTGGAAAAGGGCCTTAAAGGTAGTGAAAGGAAGGGGTTCAGGAGAGAAGAAACGTTGCGCTGTAAGCTGGTGTTGCAGGAAAACTCTATCGAACAGAAAATCTACAGTAATATTGGGATAGTAGCTCTATTGTTCTGTCAAATAATATATAGGCTAAAATATAGGCTACCCCAAATGTTGTGGGATGTACAGAATTAAACTTACTATAGTGAGTGAATCTTCAAACTATAGTGAGTGACCTGCCAAAATATTGTATGCTCCAATACACCAGCTAAAAGCAACACCTTGACCTACTTTTGATTATTAACCACACAAGCTATCTAAACGTTGTCGTATGGCGAATACTGAAAACAAGTTCACAATGCATCACATCACAATTTGTTGTGAGCTGTGAAGAGCTGCTATTTTGCCAAAAAATTGCATTTCTTTAAAATATAATAATAATAATATTTAGACATTTTAAGCAATTGTCACCTATAATGACATGCCCAAAACAGGGATGCCGGCTTGAAAGTGGTTAATGACCAACAATTTAAGCAGCGTAAAAGAGGTCGAGCAGAAGCTGCTTAATATGGGTTAATGTATGAAAGCCACAGGAGCGGAGAGCAGCTAGCCAGACTCCCTCTGAGCGTGTAAACGTTTACATACCAGGACACCAGCTTGACGAAGTGCTCGTTCAGTGCGATGCAAGCGCTGGCATCAAAGATGGAGGAGCGGACGTCGCCGTTGAAGTCTGTGGACACAACCTGAGGAGGAGGACGAGGGAAAGGCAGTTAAGATCGTTGTGGCCTCAATTTTGGCGTTATTAGTGGTCAGTGTTTGGCACCAATATGACATCATTTCATTAATTTGGTTACAATTTAGGTATTTAGAAGACACTCTTATTTAGAGTGACTTACAATCAGCAAGGTAAATAATCACATTATATAGGCTACATAGAATTCAGAGAGAACAGTTTGGTGCCTCAAGAAACTAGGATGCTAGTTAAACAGCCTGGCATCTGTCTAAATAACATGCTATCTAAATTGTGTTCTTAATGTGTGTGTGTGTGGTCAAGAAAAAAACAAAATGTCTGTGGCCACTCTGCCAACAATTGATGTAAAATATCAGCTCATATTATCTAAAACTGAACACATCTCAGGAGTCCACTCCTGTCCTGGCCCAACAGTAACCAGAGATGTGTCACCATCTAGTGGCTACATGTTTACACTACATCTTGAGACTGCATGTTTGAACAGGTGTGTTTTATACCTGGTCCTCTGTGTATCCCAGAATTCCGTGCATGGGTCCATCAGCTGCGGCCTTGATAACCCTCTTGATGTCCTCCATCTTGGCCTGGAGATAAAATAAAGATTTATTAAGTTGGAGTAGGGGTCTATGTTAAGGTAGCTAATAGGTATGTTTGTTTAGAGTAGAGTCTTTGTTAACTGTTGTTAATGAGTGCAGGTGCTTGTACAGTGAATTAAGAAAGGGTAACGTTGGAAAATAACTAAACTCATCAGGAATGAAATGCTGTTCAAAACAGAACATGGAACTCTTTAGAACCCCTTTATCCCCTTTATTACAGGCCTATTCGTTTCGTAATAAAATCTCACCAGCATAACTGTCTGTTACTTTAGCTGTGGTTGAGTTTAATTATTTTTCAAGTAAACCAAACTAGCTACTATACTTACGGGCTTCTCCAGGCGGACAGTCAGGTCAACGACAGAGACGTTGGGAGTGGGGACACGGAAAGCCATACCAGTCAGCTTGCTGCGAGGCAATGAGAAACAGAGACAAGTTAAGCCAAAGACCGATCAGGAGGAGAACATATATATAAATGTTTCCTTGATTGCATCTATTGTATGTACTAATGCCTGCATGTCTTCATCAGCCTCCTGTTAGTGCATCTTACCCGTTGAGCTCGGGCACAACTTTGCCCACAGCCTTGGCGGCTCCGGTAGAGGCAGGGATGATGTTCTGGGCAGCGCCACGGCCATCCCTCCACAGCTTGCCGGAGGGACCATCAACGGTCTTCTGGGTGGCAGTCACAGCATGGACGGTGCTCTGGTAGTCATGACACAAGGTGGAAGGACAGTTAAGCCCTTTGCACACAGGCGCGTTTATCCGTGCGGATAAAACGGACAATTTCACTTTTTAAAAAGAAAACAATGATTCTCTACGACCTCATGCACACCGGATCCGAATTGGCCGTGCGACGAGTGGCTGCGGCCGTGCGTCTTTTTCTCGATCGAACCCAGTTCGATTAGTGCGTCTTGTCGCATGCGGTAAAAAACTCTTCACTCCTTTTATGACTCCTTTTGGGATCCGCAGCGCCGATTCCGCACAGCATTGCACACCAAATCCAATGCGTTTTGTTCATGCAGCAAACGAGAAAAACGCAACTGTCCTGTGTGCAAAGGGCTTTAGGAAGATGGAAAACCTTTATATTTTCCTCCTTACACACTTACTGATTATCGGCATGTCATTATTATCGGCATGTCATTATTATAGGCGGAGAGCCTAGGTTCCTTACCATGAGTCCCTCAATGATTCCGAAGTTGTCGTTGATGATCTTGGCCACAGGAGCCAGGCAGTTGGTGGTGCAGGAAGCGTTGCTATAGATTAGAAGAACAAAACAACCTTGAGTTCACTTTTTTCTTCTTAAATTTGTTTTCCTCCCAATTCAATCGTTATACCAGTTAATTCCTCCTACTGCCAGTGAGGAGCCCCCACCGGGACGACGTATCTTATCGCCTGTGTCCTACTCCTCTCGTTCAATATAGCAAACATGGCCAAAGGTGTTCAGATAGACACTCGGCCACCCCTATGCAAAAGACTCCAGGGGTGGATAGATACTTTACCCCTGTGCCACCCGAGCATAGTTCACAGTCTAATATCTACTAATATAGAAGATAAAAAAGCCGCAATAAACTTTTTTTTAGTTTTTCTCTTGAACCATAGATGGAGGAGTCTTACCTGACAACGGTCATGGATGGGTCGAACTTGTCGTGGTTGACTCCCATGACGAACATGGGGGCATCAGCGCTGGGGGCGGAGATCACAACCCTCTTGGCACCACCCTTGAAGTGAGCCTACATTGGATAGAGCCAGGGTTCAAAGTGTCAGAAGCAAAGTGGCTTTTGTTGTCATCAACTCTCTACTGTGACCACTAGTCTCCAAGCAGCTTGCAGTACAAAAGATTTAAGATGAGATTTAACATTAAAGAAAAACATAACAAATATATAGTTCAGCACTTCAAAGAATATATATCTGAATATATTCCACTGCTATCAACAGGTTGCATTAAAGTTTTTTTGCCCCCCTCCAACAGGTATACTGTATACGTATAGACTTACAGAGCACTTCTCGATGGTTGTGAACACACCAGTAGACTCAACAACGTAGTAAGCTCCAGCCTTCTCCCATGGGATGTCAGCGGGGTTCCTCCTGTATAACACACACATAGGGAAGGTGATTCATTAGAGCATAGACATAATATACATTGCATAGCATATAACATTACATAACTCCACTGCAAGAAATATGCCTGGCCATGAGTCATATACAAGTAATTGTACTGTTACTATAAGTAAGATACATTTTCATTTTTCAACAACATGAATCAATGGGCGTGCTTTTGAGATGGGGGTCCAGATACATATCACAGGGGGTCCCTGTCTTATTCTTAGCCTTCTGAAATTGTTTAGTCTTAGTCTTAGCCAACAGAATTAACACTGTCCTGAACATGAGAAAGTTTCAGAGCCACTGAAAAATAAGCAAATAAAAAACTAAATGTTCCCTTAATCGCACAGGGATAAATACAAAATGAAGACAACGAGGAGGACGTACTCGTGGAAGACCTGGATCTTCATGTTGCCGATGCACAGGTGTCCGTCCTCGGCTCTCACATCACCGTGCTTCCACACACCGTGGGTGGAATCATACTTGAACATGTACACCTGCAGAGAGACAGCTTCAGTCAGAAACCTCTTATCTCCATATTTTTACTTTTCGTTGCATTGTAATGTATGTGAGCTACAGTAGTACATATGGGATTTTGAAACATTTGAAACATATGCATGACCCATATACTTTTGGTACCTTAAGTATTTTTTTATACCAGTCCTTTTGTATTTTATTCAAGTACCTTAGCTCTGTTGGTTCCAAGTCAGTCCTTTAAGACCTTTATTCAGTGTAGTATTATTACTATTTTCACTAAAGTACTTTTCCCACCACTGACTCTAGTTGACATGCGGTCCTCCTCTTACCATGTAGTCAACATCAATGAATGGGTCATTGATGGCCACAATGTCGACCTTGCCACCGCCATTGAGGGCAGCACGGGTCACCAGGCGACCGATACGTCCAAATCTGAAACACACAGCAAGCACACCGATCAGTTCACTTGGTTCATTATTGCAAACACAACATTGGTCAAGTTATGTCTCTTAGGTCAGGAAAGAAAAGAAGATATAAAAATGTAACATGGTCATTGTTGGTTCCACTGATAGGAGTATGGGTACTAGAAACAGACAAATATTTACCAGAATAAACACGGGTCTAGAGAGAAAAGTCAGAGGAATTGCTGCCAAAGTGACATTTCTTATCATGTTTATCATGCAAAAAGGGAACAGCAGTTTGTTACATATAGGCCTAATGCAAACTGTGCAACTTGAATAGGGTTGTATTCCAGCATGCATTAATAACTTGTCTTTTTCTATGCCTTGCTGCACTCCAATGTTCTATTTGGGACAATATTATTGTTCAAATCCAAATTAAAACTGTGGTGCAGTACTCCTTACACCCAAGAGGTGTCAGTACAACCACACCAAAAGGGCCATATCAGACAGCTAGGACCAGATTGAACTTGGCAACCCTGAGAGAAGAAATAACTGAGACACCCCAAAGCTACTCTTGACACCTAAAAATAAGACCATTGCCACAGCAAAAGGAGGCCATAGTGTTGTACCACAGACCCTTCAAGCACCTGCATGTGACCAGGCAGGGATTTACATCAAAGAAAGGGAATCCCTCAATTAAAATTCCCATAATCAAAATCTACATGCCTGAGAATCATTAAAGGAGCTATAGTCAACTTTTTCTTGAAAAACGGATGCTAAAATAAAAATATTTTTTCGAAAATATTTTATAAAAGAATAAGCTTCATATATGTGTTTATATTCAAAAATGACCACAAAATGCGTAAAATAATGATAAAATAATCATTTTGGCCATTGTCAGACCGACACTTTGTTTACATTCTAGTCTATAGACTAGGATGTAAACAAAGTGTCGGCCCTACAATGAAAAAGTTGACTATAGCTCCTTTAAAGCCTAATTTATCTTACATTATAGTCATTGCAAGATGAGTAGACTAGACTTACAATGTGTGGCACAGATCCACAGCATAACCCGTTATGTAACTGTGTGTGCCTTCTTCAGTATAGACCGGTGTCATATTACATGGTTATGGTATGGTATGGTATGTACCCAGTGGTGCCATGTGTCCGTTTACAGCAGTGCCCAGTGACACGCCCACCCTGCACTAAAATAAGAGACCTGTTCTATATGTAAAGGTCAAGTGCACAGATAAGCACAGGGGTAAAAACAATTATAATAGAAAACACAGCAGCTTTGTTATCAAATTAAAAGCAGAACACCTACAACATTATTTTTAGGGGTGTAAGGATTAATATAAATAATTGGCTAATCCCTTCAACAGAGAATTAATAGTTTTAGTAATTTAACAATCCGTTCAGTGATGTGTCAGATCAAAATAACTGATATGCGCCCTGTACAACCTCACAATTGTGTATTATAAAGTTATGTTTTTCCACTGTTGGTTAAATATAAATCATGAAACTATTTCAAAATGTATGTTTGGGTTCAGATAGGGTTGGCAGGGCTCCAGACTAAATCTTTCGTTGGTTGCACTTGTGTGCCTCAATGTTTTCCATACTGTATCCTTTAGGTGCATCAAAACATACACACACAGACTTGCTCACTGTCAGGTGCACCTGTGAAACCAATAAAACCTCAACTGTTTTACCGAACAGATTTTAGGGTGCATGTGTGCCCAGAATGGGTGCACTCTGGAGCCCTGGCATGGGAGTGAAGAGGAGACACCTGCCTATTGGGTTTTAAATAATAGAAGCAAGCGGGCGTTTCCTCACACTGATTTCGAGGCAGTCTCGATAAAGCAGCAATGCTTAATTTATGGCGTCAGTGTTGACACAGGGAAGGGAAGTCAAGTCTATCATTGTTGTTTACCCTCCTGACTTTCTCTCGTCAGCCATCTGCCGTGGCAGTTAGTCAACCTTCCGTTGTGTGACTGCCACTTTTAAAGTCCTGCTGGGGATTACTGCTATGCAGAACGCTCGCCAGTTCAAAAGGCCCTGGCTGGCTGGCTGACTGACTTGGAACCAACAGAGCTTCCTCTGGGTTAAGGGTTTTGGTTCGGTGCCCCGATGGAGTGCTTCAGGTGCCACCTCTCCATATAGTATACCCCTCATTAACACCCATCAAAGAGGCATTCCCCCTCAATCAACTGTTAAGTCCCTGAGCGTCTATAATAATAATTCTGACACAATCGTTAGTGCCAGAATTATACCCACATTATGTCACAACCAAGACAGATACAATGCTATACTCTGAAAGGACTGCATGGGATCCATACGTGGGATACTTGGGATCTAGCATGGCCAGCCTGTGACATCATCTATGGTGTATGACCTCACTGTCATTAAACTGTACACTAATCCCAAACTGGGGTCCCGACCCCTAGTTTGGGAAACACTGCACTACAACAAATAAAAGACAAGTAGAAAATAACCAGGAATCCAGGACCTCAGAAAATGTAGAGTTTGTTCCAAACTAAACCCATTTGCCTACTCCACTGTGCATATCACCCTGTTGTACAAATAGCTGTATTTCAAATTGGTCAGTTTTAGTGTTTCAAATACATGGTTGCTAGAACATTTTACAACCTTCAGTGGACATCACACTACAAAGTTCAAGATACATAAGAGCAATGCAGTGGTAGAAGGTGACTAAATTACATTTACTCACATACTACTGTACTTATTAAGTTGGTACATTTGCTTTAATGCAGTTATTTAAATAGATCACGACAATTATACAGCAGTTCTAGTCCACCAGAAGGCAAAAACTTTACTTCACTGTTTAGCAGCTTTAGTTATACTATTAGTTATGTTGTAGATTTAGATTGATAATACAACACATACATTTGCTGATAAATAATGATTATAGGCCTATACATTATGTTTTATAAGTTTGTGCTACCCAGCAGCACACATGGTAACTAAAACCAACCTCACTTGTATCACCCAAATGTGCCAGCTGTTATTAATGCATTAATAGTACAGTCCAATAATGAATATGATTGTGAAATAGGACTTTCTGCATAATGATTAATTTGATATAGGCTATATATTACTGGAGTATATTTAGAAGCCAATACTTTTGTACTTGTAACATTTCTATATATTGTAGTAGCCTATTGCCCCTTTACTCAAGTAAAAACACAATTCAAACTCACCCGTTGATTCCAATCTTAACCATTTTGCCAGAATAGGTCAGTTCCTCACTGGAAGGGAAACAAAGAGTTGATTAAAATTTGATCACATTGTCACACAGAGAAAACAACAGCGTGCAGAACACCATGTAATGGAAAGCTATTACAGTACACCCCTATACCCACTCACACAACCTGCAAGTACACACTGAAGCAAGCTAGTCCAGGATTCTGCAGTTTAGTTAGTCTATAAATTAATGAAACCTAAACTTCCCCAAATGACCAAAAACTACTTCAAACATATCAATCTATTAACGTCATAAGACGGCACTAATGAGGCAGAGAAGTGGCACAAAGTCCCGCTGCACAGGTAGTCTTCTACCGGTCCTTTAGCCATGCGTAAAAAGCTGTGCGTAAAATGCGCAACGAGGCAACATTTCGGCACCATAGAGGCTAAGTCCCAACTCCAAGCCATCAGAGATAGAAGTAGGCTAGTACCGGTTGTGTGGAAGTCTTAAATTCTGTGTCCTCGAAGGTGGAAGCACGACGAGCATAAGGTGCCACGGCTATTTATCCTGTCCGAGTGGTGCTGGACACGCCCACGTGGGGACACCCTGCGACGAGGACACGCCCCCCTGAGAATGTCAAGGTCGTTGTGGTTGTCAGTCCAGAGTAGACGGGCTGGTTTATGGGACAGGGCTGAATGTAACCTGTATCTGTTACACATGCATGTAAATGTACAGTTAATGGATGCACCTTTTAGCCCATGGATAGACTATTATATAGGCTAGTGCATCTATTTCAAGTTGAGTTAATAGGCCTAATGCACATAATACAATACATAATGTATTTGTAATTAATTAGTTATATACAAAAGGTACACAGTGTTCCTTCCTAGTGTTGTAGCATTAATCTGACCAAGTGGTTGAAGTGTTTTTTGTTTTGGTCATATTTAGTCAGTCATTATTGCTACTTTATGTTCGTTCAATAACAGAAGTCACCTGACTCTTAATTAATCAGAAAACACATTTCCAGGTTGGGATTCCAAATTCATCCAATCATCAGCGAGAATTTATACAGGACACAACACAACACAACACAACACAACACAACACAACACAACAACACAAGGGAAATTGCAATTGAAGAAATAAAAGATAGCAGAGACAAATTGGAACTGGAACCCTGTAAAATTGAAGCTGATAAATTGGTCCTGTCTCCCGATTGGATGAAATTGGTATGTATTTTCTGCTTATTGAAGAGAAGAAACTGAACAAACACTCTCTAAAAATGATTAGGCTAGAGATATAAACATTATAAAGCTGTTTGTTTTTGGATGCCGTAGGCTAGGTATTAATGATAACCAAATGAAAACAGCACAACTGTAACTAATCATCCCTGTTGATATGTTTGGCCTGTTTTTATTGTTTATAGAGTGTTTTAGGTCGTTTTATCATGTTTTTATTCTATTGGCGCTTTATGTTCTACAAATGCATGTACATAACCAGTACATCCAAGTAAGTGACAATGTGAATCTAAATCTGACCTTGTAGGCTCCAATGGGGTTACATTTAGAGTGTATTTCATCATTTTATGTTAAAGTTCTTGGTAAATTCACCTCATCAAAAAACACTTATATATATTGGCAACTTAATTTGAAACACTCAAATACTTTCAAAGAAAAAAGAAAGTTCATTGAAGAAACCAGATAACTTTCCTCCATATAGTACAGTATTTAGTTCAAGTAGACCCCCATCAGACCAGTCTAACACACCCACTCTGTGACACACAGAGCCCGAAAGATTTATCATCTATGAGTGGATCAGTAGTAGTACCATATTCACACGGTAGCCATTTTATGTCTTATGTCATACACAGGGAGTGGGGTATCCACCCCAACCCCCAAGTATGATATACTGCAAGAGCAAAATATAGCTGCCCTGTGAATATGGGCAAATGTTTAGTGATGTCATGTGGTTCTCAAAGTAGGGTCCGGGGACCCCCAGCATGCAGGCGGTCCCCAGCAAATTAATGAATGTACTGTATAGCATTAAAATCAGTTAACCACTTTTAAACACTTTATAAAAAAAAGGTTAAACGCTGATCTTCTCTTATTAGTGGAGCGGCGTAGCTCTTGAAACATGACAAATCGTTCAATTTTGCGATACAAGCGCCAAACTTGGTAGATATGTTGATTGATATATTAGAAACAAATCGGGCCATCAAAAATTTAGATTTATCAAAATGGCCACTATCGGTTTGTTAAACCTTCCTAAATCACCCTCTAGGTGCGACAGTTTTAGTGATAGGAAGCTGAAATGTTGCATGCTGTGTGTGCATGTTCATGTCAATTGGTTAAAAGGGGGTGTGGCAATGGGAGTGGCCTATCATAAAAAGGTGCATAACTTTGATATAGATGCACAGATTTGCACAAAATGTTGTGGAAAGGTTGGCCACGACCCAAATAACAGCTGAGTAACTGTTCACACCATCTTCCAAAAAAAGGGTTTGTCATTAGGACCAGTGTAATACCAGTGTAGTACCAGTACAAAACCAGAAGCTCCCTGTGGTCCAAACACCCAGAGGTCGTAGCGGCACAGGGCAGGGTGGAGGAAGCATGGCTTGGCTTTGCATGTGAGCCTACTGTGGAGAGACGTGGGATACTGAATGAGGCCAAACAGCTTCTCTTCAGTACCTATGATAACATCAAGGGGGAGGAACTGATGGAGAGGGTGCAGAGAGTCCAGGCAGCGCATGGTGAGAGGCAGTATCCTCATTCAGTATCCCACGTCTCTCCACAGTAGGCTCACATGCAAAGCCAAGCCATGCTTCCTCCACCCGGCCTTCCCCGTGCCGCTACGACCTCTGGGTGTTTGTACCACAGGGAGCTTCTGGTTTTGTACTGGTACTACACTGGTATTACACTGGTCCTAATGACAAACCCCTTTTTTGGAAGATGGTGTGAACAGTTACTCAGCTGTTATTTGGGTCGTGACCAACCTTTCCACAACATTTTGTGCACATCTGTGCATCTATATCAAAGTTATGCACCTTTTTATGATAGGCCACTCCCATTGCCACACCCCCTTTTAACCAATTGACATGAACATGCACAGTGCACACACAGCATGCAACATTTCAGCTTCCTATCACTAAAACTGTCGCTCCTAGAGGGTGATTTAGGAAGGTTTAACAAACCGCTAGTGGCCATTTGTTTCTAATATATCAATCAACATATCTACCAAGTTTGGCGCTTGTATCGCAAAATTGAACGATTTTATAGCCACGCCGCCCTACTATATGTGCATCCCTGGCACTTCCAAATGGGTGTCTGTGACTAAATATATCAATTTGGTGATCCTTGACGTGCATAATGACTGAGAGCCGCTGGTTTTAGGGTGATTTAATCTACTTTAACATCATTTCGTTTAGCCAGTTTTTACTTTACTTTGATAGAATAGTGGGAAAGACTGGAAGGACAGAGTGGACATGCACTCAACACAGGCCTCCAGTCAGACAGAATGCAATCTGAGTTCCTAGAAGTTATTTTTTTCGCCACTATAGGGGGCGAGAAGAAACTCTGGGCCAAAACTATGATATCCCTGGCCAGAAAGTTGTCCCAGGCTCAGAATCTGAGCTGGGACAATACCGGATGTAGAGCCCTGCATGTGCAAACCTTCAAAACACTCAACAACACTACAACAATCTGCAGCCCATGTTTCGAGGTGAATCCTACCTCATCACTTTGCTGTGATGAACTGGAGGCCTGGGTGCTGCCAGTACCTCTCACCTGGGTAGCATCAGCACCCTGCACTCATTTGTGAGAAGCAGTGAAACTGAGGAACAAAATGAGTCCAGTGTTGATATTCCACCATAATTCAGACAAAAAAAACATGTTTTTCTTTCATGTTAGGATTTTCATCAATCACATTTCAGAGATTGTAAGTCACACACTGACAGACAGACACATGAAACATAACAGAACATGAAGTAAAAAGCTATTAAAACATTTGTATCTCTGCTACACTGCAACGTGGTCTCTGTATCAGCCTACAGTACAGTACTGTAGGTAGGATGTTATGTATACTAATAATACAAATACAATAAATGTTGATGTACGATCAGCTGTCAGTACAATATGGAAGCCCATTTCTGCAACTGAATTTTTTTTCTGATTCAGGGGAGTAAATGGGCTTCCATAGTAATGCATTTTCACTGGTATTAAAATGCAATTGCATTTATATATTTTTTTGTTTACAGTATATGAAATCTAGACAGTAGTCATGACCTTTGACATTTAAAACACACACGCACAAAAAGGTTCCTGCAGTGGTCACATGGTGCGTCTCATGTTCACTGCATGTCTGTGCATGTGATATCATCATACGTGAACCATAGCATGGAACCGAGAAGGGAGAAGGGCAGTAGCCTCTGGAATTAGAACCTACGTGCGTGTGTGTGTGTGTGTGTGTGTGTGTGTGTGTGTGTGTGTGTGTGTGTGTGTGTGTGTGTGTGTGTGTGTGTTAGAGGAGGGGTGGAAAGTGTGTCCTGCTTTTAAGGATCAAAGAATGAATGCTATTAACACAATGTGAAGCATAGTATGTACTGTATGGCAAGCCATACTGTCTTGTATCCAACTCTCTAGTTTGCCACACAGCACCAAATAGCGTTCACATCTGCAGCAGACTGATGCCAATATTTATGTTAAGATGCAAGAGCACGTCCCCTCTCCTTGGCTCATGTCTTAGCATGTAGCACCATATAAAAAATACCGTTAAGCAGTTCTGTATTTTGTATAAGTTCACCCCTGCAGTGCAACCAGGGGAAATGTTTTGATAGCTGAGGTGATCCCTCTCTGAAGCCATGTCCCCTCCCAGAGAGAGAGAGAGAGAGACTATTTCTAGTTGGTCCAGCGTTGGCCCTGCCTCAAGCACAACTACACAGATCACAAATCAGGATAGTTTATACTGTCAGCAGCACATTAGTCAGCCACTCATTAGCAGCATTCATAGAGTCCGATGAGTCCGTTAGCAAACCTTTTATATGCACGAGAACAGCTTCTTTAACCATAGTACCTGTCACCAAACAGCTACTGAACCCATTATGGCATCATACTGGCTGTGCACCAGACCGGCAGCAAGTCACAGCCAAAGCCGCTGCCCTTTTGGGGGGAAATGGGGAATCATCGCCCTTTATCCAGAGGTGGACAGTGATAAAGTACTGTACATTTGCTCTACAGTATACTGTACTTAAAGGGGAAGACCACCCATTTTCAATATTGAAATATGTCATTAATATACCTTAGAGGAGTTGTGTGGAAATAGAAAAAAAGATCCCCCCCTTCTGTGTTGCCTAGAACTGGAGGATTGATTTTGGGATTTGTATTGTAAATTACAACTTGATGACATCACACATTGTACTTTACAATACAAACCCCCAAATCAATCCTCCAGTTCTAGGCAACACAGAAGGGGGGGAACTTTTTTTCTATTTCCACACAACTCCTCTAAGGTATATTAATGACATATTTCAATATTGAAAATGGGTGGTCTTCCCCTTTAAGTAAAACATTTTTTGGTATGGCCAGCCCTATCTGTACTTGAGTGTTTGTACTTTTTGATACATATTTCTTCCAGTCCACTACATTTTAAAAACAAATAATGTTCTACTGACACTACTACAGTTCCAGGAAGGGAAAAAGTACATCCTTTTATTTTTGGGAGAAAATAAATTGTATACAGTATACAGCAATGCATTAATATTAAAAAGAAAAAGTAGGTACAAAATGGGTCACAATTGTAACGGCTCTATGAAGGAAGAGAGAGAGTAAGCTCTTTGAAGGCTTGTCCACAGCTGTTCTGCATGGTCCATCAATGCATCTACTGCCACTCCCCGTTCTTGCCTGGCCCTCCTGCAGTGGAGACACAGATCACACAGAGAAGACACCAGACAGACGGACAGCTACTGTACATACAATGACATGGGGCAAAACTAGAGGTGGCATGTTCGAGATAGAGCTGGAAGCATGATTTAGATAGAGCTGGAAGAACTAACCACTTGAACACCCGAAGTGTCCCTAGCTTGAAGTGTTCCTATTCTGGGCATGTCATGATAGGCAAACTTGTTCACCCTTTAAATGTGTTTGTATGAACAAAATCTTAACCTGCTTTCATTACATTATTCATCTTGCCTGTATTTTGCCTGTATGTGCAGACTTGGGTCTGCATACAGGTGTTTGGGTGCGCGCACACCAGCGCATGGACTAATGTTATTAAATACAATGGATTCTCACTTGATAGGCTACTCAACACAATATTCAGTCCCAGTGTGGAACCTTGATACTTCTGCCTCATGTTCTCAGTGTGATATCACAATCCAACTTGTCATCACAGAATCTATTATCCTGTAACTCTAACAAAGCTTACTCCCAACACCACCGTAATATCTTTGTTTAACCACTTTGAACCAAGCATCCATATCTTATTTTGGGCGACATTAAAATGACATGCATTTAATGTCGCTCAAAAACGTTGTGAGCTTGTTGTAGATATACAATTTTCGCTATTCGTTAAACAAGAGGTTTATAGGGCTGAAGTGGTAAACATGTCTGAGAACACAAAGTTTGTGCATGCAAGCATTTGTGAGTCTCAGCTTTTGTCAGAAGTAAGAGAGGGGTTTCCTTCAAGGGAAAACATTTTGGGAACCACTTAGGGTCCCCATGCCCGCCTAGGGTACGTTCACACATGGACGACTCCATGCGAGCGAGGGGTGGAGCTTCCAGCTGCAAAGCATTGCCACGTCACTCATGTGCTAGTCTCACGAGCCAGACTGTTGCATCCCACAATTTTCAAATGCTTAAAATAAAATGTAAAGCTATTTTCAAATATATCTTCGTGAACGGAAATGACGAACAGATGACATCTTCCGTTCTCATTTCGGAGGTGTAGTTCCAGACTCCATATGTAGCATTCAGAGATTGTGGATTGTCTCGCTGTGCGAGACTTCTCACGGGCCATCGCGTATGCAGTTCACTCTGACGTGTCCGTTAGCCACTCCCCTACCATCGTGCATGTGTGTGTGTGCTTACTGGTGCCTTGGAGACGAGGCAGGAGGCTAAGTCGGCCAATGTTTCCTCGAAGATATTCTCAGTCATTCCACAGATCAATGGAAACTTCAACAGATAAACAAACATCTTATGGGCAGTCGAATATCCAACACTGGATATTGATAATTGTAGGATCTACAATAGATTAGCCACACACAGAATGTAACAGACCATAGCGTCTCTGTCGGGTGGAAACCTCATTATGTCCAAAACTGTTACTTTTCAGGATTCAAATTCAAAAATAGATACTTTTGATGGTTTTGATGTAGTATGATCTACTAGGGCATTAATTTATGCCCGACAGCAAGAGCAATGATAGGCCTATGTTAGCAAGCTTAGCCCAGGTTAACTAAAGACAAAGAAATATTTTACATGTAGTCTGGGAGATGGCGCTGTTCAAATTGTCATTCATAATCTCACGATGTGGCCTCTGCATGTTGTACAGTAGCTGTCATGCCATGTTTGGGCTGTTTTGGCGTGGGTGTGATATGGTGTTTTGGGGGCCCGTGCGTGCCACTTTAAGGGCGTGTGGCCTTTATGCGAGCTGAACTTCTGTCTCATTGAAACAGTATCTGTAGGTCTAACTGCTTCATACAATATTTATGTAAATATTTATCTGACAACCTTCGAGGGATGAGCAGGGAGATCATGTCATATGATAGGATTAGGACACATGTGACATGTATGTCTGAACCTGTGACCTTTTCAATCAAGATAACCTACACAACATAAACCCCTGACTCAGGGGTCTTCCCTTACCTGAGAGAGAAAGGTGAAATAGGGATCCCCACTACTGTACATAATATACAGTACCGTACATTATGTTGCAGATTAAACCTTTTCATAGCTTCATAGACTTGCTTGACAGCACGATCAGCTAATGTATGTTCAGACATTTAACCACTCTTAAAACCTAAATACTAAACTTGACCTTTGGCTTTGAACTTTGTCTGCTTTTTTCCTCTCTAAACAAAATCTCTTTTCCAAGCTCACAACAATTATAATAGTTAATAGCAGTAAGCTGCTATTCCCGACAATTAGGGAAGAATCGGGATGCTAGGTTCAAGTGATTAACGCAAAAAAAGAAGTTCCTATCCCAAAAGAATGTGGCAGCCCCCCTGTTACTGTAGTAACTCTGAGGACCCCTACTACAGTTCTTGGAGCCCCTTGTTAAATACCCATGTGCTTTAATCGAATAAAATATATGAAAAGCTTTATCCTTCACTGCACTGGACAACAAGAAGAGACATGGAAAAAGCAGCCAGAAGGCAGAGAAGGGACAACATGCCACCAGGTCAAGAGAGGGGTTCAGTGTACCTGGTATGTGACCCTGACCCACACAGAGCCACCAGCCTGTCCCAACATAAAGTCAGAAAGTCAAGCAGGGATAGGGTAAAGTAAAGGTCATACTAAAAATATGATGGATGACCTTCTCCCACTCAAGCCTTGTACACATTCAGCGTACACATGTATACATACGGGCACACACAGTGCACAGCGGGTTGATCAGGGAGCTTCCCATGTACGTACGGTATAGGTCCAATATGCCAAAGGCTGTGACATTTGGTTGGTTGCCACAAGAGACTGTGGACTGAAATGACACTTGGGAGAGTGAAGCGAAGACACAGAAATATAGATACTATACAGTTATTTCATTTGGACTTTTTGTTTTACTTTTGAGGTTAGTTTTAAATAGTTTTTAAGGTGGATTTGCTAGTTTAGTTTTTTGCAAAGGCTTGGTTTTAGTTTAAGTTTTATTAGTTCTAGTGTTACTTACTAAGTAATCACCATGGGCCACTGGTGTGACTATTCTCGTGGCAGTTTGTTTCACGTTTGGTGCTGTGCGGATTGGATCAACTATGTGCCTCATGAGTCTGCATGTTACAGTATGTCTGAGACGTCCACTGTTGACCCACGGACAGTTTTAATACAGGATTACGTGGCCGTTCCAGTGCATTTTTCCCCTCAGTTATATCAATTTGAAATGTACGGAAGCTAGCATAGGCTATAGGATCTGTAGTGCCAGTACCAGGCCCAAGTCTGCACCTTTGGGTGCGCGCACACCAGCGTATGGACTAATCTTATTAAATAGAGTTCCTGCTTCTAGAAGTGTCTCTGATGAGGAGAGACACACACAATGATTAAGTGACATGATTTGGCAGTGATTTTTGATGTCCATGTGGACAGCCACTGTACAGTGGGTGACTGGAAACCACAGCTGACCACAGACAGACACTAACCTCGGGCCTGAGAAACACTATATGCAGCTGGAGTTTGTACCACACATAGGCTGAGAGATCCAAGACGTTCATAGGCTACTCAAGGGACAGATGGGGTCCTAATAACGTCCATTTGCACTTGGTCGTGCATGTCTATATTTGGGTATAACCTGGGCTTCATTATAGCAGATACCTTCACAGTCACACCTTCCCTGTGGCAACATAATAACTCAGTGTCTTTTCATCAAAATACGGTATACTGTCTTTCCAGCTAGTAGTCAGTCATTCATTACTTAATGGCTAAGATGCTCACCTGAATCCACAGGTCCCTCGTTGTCAGCAGATCCAATCAAATCATCAGATTCTCTTCTGTCTGTGTCTGGCCTGCTGTCTCCCACTCAGGATTCTCTCTTAACCACCTGAACCTGTCATGTCATAATAGGTGAAGAATCTTCCAAAAATGGGGGAACATTTGAGGGAAAATGGCTGATCAAAATATGTCACAAAATGAGAGGATCAAGTATAGGCTTCATGTGGTGGGGTCAGGGTGGGTGCGTCAAAATAAAGTAAATAGGGATTAAGCTAACATCAAAAGGAGAGAAGTCTCCTAACTAGATGTTTCATAGTTTGTAAAGAGATTATTTTAATTTGCTTCATGAGACAGAGAGGATGCTGTTCATCAGAAATGGGACAATTAGTCACAAGACAGATTGTAATATCATGCACCCTGCATGTGCTGCGACTGACTGACTACAGTACAAGCACAGCATTAGAACAGTGCTCAAGTGGGTAAGTGGTTGATTGTCAAGCCAGAATGGAGGCAACCTTTGGAGTGCTGCACACATAAGCCAAAACAACTATGAAGGACGCTGCCCTCTAGTGGCGACAGATCTCAACAACTGTAAAAGACTTGCGTTTCCAAGTCCCATGCAGCTGAGTGTGCCCATTGAAAGTCCTCTGCAAGAATATTATTCATAAAATCTCCATCCTAAAATGTTGATCCTCACAAGTGTAATATGAATGTGTGTGTGTGTGTGTGTGTGTGTGTGTGTGTGTGTGTGTGTGTGTGCGTGCGTGCGTGCGTGCGTGCGTGCGTGCGTGCGTGCGTGCGTGCGTGCGTGCGTGCGCGCGCGCGCGCGCGTGCGCTGGTGCCGCCGTGCCTGCCAGTGACGTAAGTAACAAAGTAAATGTAATTTTAAGTATGTACTTAAGTAAAATTTGGAGGTATTTTTTAATTTACTGGAGTATTTCCAATTTTCAGTAGGCCTACTTTCACTTCTACTCTGATTATTATGACAAAACACACATCAACAACCACTTCAGCCCAGATATAAATCTGCAAGTTCACAATATAGGCCTACGTCACAAATCATGATGCGACACATTGTGAGCTTGTAAATCTGCTATTTTCAAAAGATCTTTAAACATCTACTTTTGGTAGGCCTACTTTAACTATATTTTGATACCAGTCTACTCAAGTAAATTTAGAATTCTAGACTTTTACATTACATTTCTACATTGCAGTAGTGATACTTGAATAGTAAAAAACATTGAGTGTGTTTGCACTGGAAGTAAAAAATAAAATATATCATTCGCAAATTCTCCAGCAATAAATGACGATGTACTCGCAAGTATTATACGAACGTGTGAGTGTGTGTGTGCACACTCCAGCCATAACAGTCAAAACAGAAAGAACAGAACAAGGTGGATCTTTTTCCCAGAATATATATTTGAACAAACGGCTACATTCATACAAACAAACACACACACACTATACATACATTCCTTAGCTTTCATACAAATAATTTAGTATTGGTTTACAGGTGGGATTTGTTTTATTTAAAAAAAAAGAAGGATAGGCTATTATTATTACTTTGTATGCTATGTGGTATGTTGTTATAATTGTTGGGCTAGGCCACTGTTAAATAGCATGCACCATTGTTGTTGTTGTTGTTGTTGTACGTAGACTCAAGTAGACTCAAGTATTTCAAGTAGTATTGGCAAATCATTCTGTTAGTTTCACTTTGCTTCACCACTTAAACCCCAGCATCAATATCGTGGGGAAAGTTTTCGCAGGAAAATAGCAAATCAACAAGCACTGTGAGGTTGTCGATCGGCTATTTACAGCCCACAATAACAGAAAGTGAGAAAACATAAAAGACACCATCATAGAGCCCTGATGGACTCGTCTCCATTCCGACATGTCTCCTTTCCGACATGTCTCCATTCCGACACTAACCCTACTGTATCTCTAACCCTACTAAACTTAACGTCTAAATGATCTTATAGTGAAAACAGCAGATCTACAAGCACACAACGCCTTGCATCGCGAGGCGTTGTGTGCTTGTAGATCGGCTGTTTTCACTAGTTTTGTGCAACAGTCTTGTATGATGAAGCAGGGCTTTGCTTTACCAAAAGACGTACACATTTGAAACTTGGAGATACAAGGTTTCTGCCCACGGTGCCCCGTCACCCACTTTGAAAACCCCTGCTCTATGGAAGTGTCGCCACTCCGACAATAAGAAGTCAATGTCGGAGTGGCGACATGTCGAAATGGAGAGCAGTCACCGATGGACCCCGCTCAACCATAATGGGGTTTAAGTGGTTAAGAACAGTACCAGACAGACGGGGTGTTCACCACAATCAGTATAGTTTATACTGATCCCCATTTCCTGTGTACAGTATCTGCTGTATACCATATCAATAAAGGCAGAAAAAGCAAAAAATAAAATAAAAAAATCTTTAGCCACCGTATTTTTGCAAATACTATTTGACATTACAGCTGTACCATGTAACTTTGTGTGTGTGTGTGTGTGTGTGTGTGTGTGTGTGTGTGTGTGTGTGTGTGTGTGTGTGTGTGTGTGTGTGTGTGTGTGTGTGTGTGTTTGTCTGTGTGTGAGAGTGTTATTTTGTCCAATCTGCATCATGTTAGAGTATGTTAATACAATATAACTTATACAATTGGGGTGGTTGTATTTTGTCTCCCTGATATTCTATTGAGACATTTAGATCCATGTGTCTGGTTTGACACGACTGCCTTTACAAGTGGTGGCAACCTAGTGCCTGAAGGTCATAAGGTCAGCAGTTGCGAGCAGGAGACTGTGGGGTTCGAATCCGGGGTCGGAAGGTGAAAGTTACAGAGTGCAGCTTTAAGTGCGGTTGTCTCCATGGTTCTTTGTGTTGCACTGAATCTTTCTCCCAGCAGTCCCTCCCTCTTTTATACAGTTTAAGTCCATGGTGTTAAAGGAACACTTCACCAATTTCAATCATACCTTCATATTGTTGCTGTTGGGCAGAAACCTCTTAACTCCATATTCTAATTTTAATTCGTAAATGTATGCCCTAGTTGATCATAGTACAGCATCACACAAAAGCAGTAGCAGATCTCGAAGCTCGAAGCGCGATTTTAAGCTTGTAGATCTGCTACTTTTGCTATTTTTGAAAAGTAACAGTTTTGGACATATGATATGAGGTTTCCACCCGGCAGAGACAATATACAATAAGCGTAAAGCCACAAATCTCACGACTGATGCATTGACCCCCATCCACTCCCATGTTAAGAGAATAACCCGGAAGAGGCGTTATGTTATTCTCTTAACATGGGAGTGGAGTCTTTCAGTGTGACAGTGACGTGATGGGTAATTGAGTGTGATTGGTCCAAACCTTGTGAACATCCAAGTCTTTCAGCAGTCAGTGAATAATGCAAGTTGTGTGAGTCTGTGTCCTTATTGTATTTGATAGTTCCATTGTCACATAATGGCATGTAATTAGCCTGGGGTCAACGCCTTTTTGCAGATTGATGATCCGGTCCAGAGTGGATATAAGGCTGCCAGCGCTGCCAGTTCTCCTCCAAAATGATTCCTCTCTTTCACGGAAATGGTAGATTTGATGAATCCGACAGGTTTCTGGGGTAACAAAAACAAAAACAAAAGCAGTGGCAACCCGAAACCACAACCGGAAAACCACTTTGTAGAATTCTAGAGTAGACCAGATAACTGACCATCGGAATGAAGACCAGGCTTTGTTTCCACCGTGTGGAAAGCCTGGTGACCGCAAGGTTTAGTATGTAAATATCCCATGATCTCTTCTTTCAAGGGCCTTATTACCTCCTGCTGTCATCGGTCCTCTGTGAGCTCACGTAATGTCAACGTTCTCTGATTGGTCCTCTCGTGAGCTCACATAATGTCCACGTTTTCTGAGAAAGACTTCCCTCACCTCCTTCATCTCAAAGTGACTAAATAGTAGGGGTGGAGTTAGGTCTGGGCAATTAACTGAAAATATATAAAAACTCACGTTTAGAACCAATAAGCGACTTAATCTTGCTCATAGGTTATCGCATAATCGAGATATTTTTAAATATATGTTTTAGATTTCTTCTTATAATAGGCCTATAAGACATTTTAAACATTGTTGAGGACCAACACAGGTGTTCTGATTGGCGTAGAATGTTAGTAAAATTCAAACCCATGAATTAAAAAAATATCCTGTTTCTCGATAATGTGGTACCGTGCCTATATCAATTCATTGATATATTATATCAATGAATTGACATGAAACATTATTGACTTAATTGATTAGCCTGATTAACCACTTAATCCTGTAATTGTAGGCTACAACTGAAAATAGCCGATCAAGCTCACAACATATATATATTATATATCGTGACAATCGTGAATCTTGATTTGAATTTATATCGCCCAGCCCTGGCCGGAGCTGGGAGTGGGGGTTGGGTTGGGAAGGGTTTACAAGATCTTTGATTGGATGATTATTAGGAGCATTTACAATTCCTGGCTTTCCGTGACTTTAGGCCCCGCCCCAATGGGCTCAACACCGACCCACGTACCCCTCCCACTCTCAGTTGGTTGCCATGACAACGACTGAACCATCCTCTGCCGCCGCCATTCCCGTCGCCGCTTCCTCGCCCTTCTTCTTCTCCTCCGTCGATTGGACGGCACAGTGCGTGACGTCGCTCGATGTTCTCTCGCCGACGGGTTCCGCGGACGTCTGGTTCTGCTGCTGCTTCTGCGGCTGCCCCGCCCCTCCGGCCGTTGGCACGGTGACCTCCTCCCTCAGGGGGGACGGGGTTAACGAGCAGCGCTCGGGCTCCAGCGTTAACGTCACCTCGTCCAGCTGTGGAAGAGAAACAGGAAGTCAGAATGAGCGGGACTGAAGGGCCAAATAACGGTGATAAGGCAGACCCTCGAGTGTAATATTGCGATTATACAACTGTTGCCTTTAAAAAAAAACACGTCAACTTCATTTCATTGTAATTAAGATATACGATAGGAATTTGTCATTTTTTAATGCCTCATTTAGCGACTATGTCCCTGAACTTCATATGAAAACTGCTAGCCTAGCCGCCTAGCATAGTGTGGGGAGAGACGCGCGCTTGCTCTCTTTCGTGACCAACGCAGCTGATTTCTTTATTTGATGAGACAGTGCAGTAGTGCTCGTTATATGCACTGTTATAGAGCCTGTTTTTCATTGAGTGCCCGACTACCTGTTGTATAATGCTAAGTAAAAGTCCGGAATTCAAAATTGACTTGAGTAAAAGTACAAAAGTATTGGTATCAAAATGTTCTCAAAGTACCAAAAGAAGAAGGTACTCTTTATGTAGAATGTCCAATTTCACAAGTTTTCAAATGTATACAAATCTTCTGAAAACAGCATGTCTACATTGTTCTCGTCAACCACCTGTCTGCCCGACTTGATGTCAGGAACCTCACTCCCTAAGGTCCTCAGCGACACACGCACCAAATTTGCAGCCGATCGCTCAGACGGTTCTTGAGATACGGCAAGGACAGATACACTCACTCACTTGTACGCACGCAGAGATTTCACATCATTTATAGTTAGAGAGACAGTACAACAACACATAAGTACACCCTGTTCTATGGTTTGGCCTACAGCCACGCCGTAAAACGCAGCTCTCTCTTCAAAAACGTCCTTAATAGAATATAATATCCCTCCGTGCTCCAATCAGATCTTCTACCATGTTCTTCCTCCTCTGGTGACTCTAATTGAGTCTGGATGAAAAGAAACACCCTCTACCTCTTCTCTCAGCTCCTGTCCCTATTACTGCCACTTCCAGCTTATCTGATCCTCCAAGATCACAGGAACATCTCCTGAGCACTCTTGCTTGTGACCTTGTACACCACTCGTTCTCGGATGCTTGTAATATCGACAGTCTAGGTCTAGGAAACGGGGCACAACCCTAATTCTACATTTTCACTAGGTCATCGTTGGGTACTACGAGCACTTGCTAAATGCATTCAAGGTCAAAATATTTGCAGACTTTGTAAAGTAATGTAAATGCATGTCTTTATTCCATTCATCTGAGACATTTGTTGACCTGGCATCCTATAGTTTGTATAGTTTCAATGTACATAATATATATTCTTTTACATTATACTGTTTAGGCTGATCTTGGTTTACCTAGTATGATCCTAGATTACTATTTCTATGCATTTGATGTATTACCTTGTGTTTACCTTTAGCTTACTGCAAGTCACTGTGGATTAATTGTAAAGATACGTCTAAAGATCTACACCAAACATCTTTGCCGGAAATAGACTATCTACTATTCTGCTATTTTTGGCTTAAGTTCTCCTCCACATTATCTTAGATATAGACAGATAGATCTGTAGTAACTCTGAGGACCCTCTAGGGGTCCTGGAACCCCTGTTGAAGACCCCTTTCTCTACACACGCCAATGAGCTTCTAAACAATGTTGCAGTTCACAACAAAAACACTTTGCAATCCGCCTGTTTTAGACACACTGATCAGACGCATGATAACGCATGATTTCCATAAACACCTGTAATCAACCAAACCATGGCTGATTCTTATTTCATGGCTTCATTACAGCCTCCATCGAGCATATCTTATCTGTTTATTCCGCAAACACTCACACACTCATATTTTCTCACACGCGTGTGCTTGCGTGCACACGCACACGCACACGCACACACACACACACACACACACACACACACACACACACACACACACACACACACGCTCGCGCGCACAAACACACGCGTGCGCGGAAGCATACACAGAGTAGGCGTACACAGACTATTTTTAAGTTTCAATTGTTAAGCAAGCACCAGGTGCAGGTTGGTGATTAGCCTTGCCTGAAAACAGTGCGGAGGCTTCACATCAATCAGGCACCTCCGCCACAAAACCTAGAAGAGGACATTTGTATCCAGGACGACACACACAAATCTGAGCAGCAATTGAGCTGAAAGTGTAACAATAGAGGGTATGCACGTCCACTGGGACCCGCCCCCCTAATCTAGACTGAGTGGCAAAACATTGAGCAGCATGGAGCATTGTAATTTGGAAGTGCTAGTTGCAAATCACTCAGCGGTCCTGCATACCACCTGTTTCTAAATTGCACATAATGCAGGAGGCAGCAGGATGTTGTGTTGTTGAAAACGAGTGCTTCCAAAGTCTGACACTTGGAAAAATAATCCCCTGCACAGAATGTCTTGACAGAACGTAGCTCATAACATGCCTAGGCTAGGGTGGATTTTTGTGAAACAAAAACTTTGCAGATAGAAAGAGGATAATTCAATCTTTCAGTACAGCCTCAATGTTGGTGAGTTTAACTTTGTTTAATCTAATAAGAAAGGTCTTTTCTGTTTGGATGTATGGGCTGTCAATGGCAGAAATTAGTTTTTTGCCACTCAGTAGACGTTCCCACATAACTTCCAGCAACAGTGATGTCACGTGCATACCCTCTATAGCCTAATTACCCGTAATTGATCAATTTCTGAACTTGAAGTTGTACCTCCTCTCCAGCAGATGAATGAATACTGCATGTATGCATGTACTGTATATGTTATAATTATTTTATATATCCTATATCAATTCTGTATACTGCTATTACATACTAATAATGGTCAGATTTATATAGTGTTGTTTTTAGAACCCAAAGTCGCTTTGCATAAAAGAAGAAAAAAAGAAAAATGATATAATACTGTAGGCTACAGTATATTACAGTATATTGTCTCTGTCAGGTGGAAACCTCATATGTCCCAAACTATTACTTTTCAGGATTCAAATACAAAAACTATCAAAAGTGCAACTTTCGATGTTTTGGTGTGACGCTGTAGTGCAGGGATGTGCAAAGTGTGGCCCGGGGGCCAAATGCGGCCTGAGGACACATTTTACAGCCTGAAGCTTCATTTCTAAATTGTATTATAAAAGACCCGCCAGCAACGTCAAATACGAATATTTTGCCAGAGTATAATTTGTCAGGATTGTTCCCTGTTCCCAGAGTAAAGTTTGCCAGGATTGTTCCCTGTTGTGTCATTCTGAAGGGGTCAAAGAAAGGCTATTTTATTGTATTTTTTACCTTGCATGTCTGGTTATATTTGGTAATGTGAAATAAGGCTGAGTTAATTGTGTTTTGTGTTTTTTTCAGAGCAGACAGGTGACAAAAGACCATTGATAACACAGTGATTCTCTGAAATCCCCCCCTTCCCCACCCCCCACCAAGGACCCCTAGGGCAGTGTTTCTCAACCTTTTTTCTGCATGGACACACTTTTTATGTCCCAAGAATCTATGGGCACACCAACATAATACGGTGGTGTAAATATCGTCACTGTCGTGAAACCTTGTATCTCCAAGTTTCAAATTTGTATGTTTCTTCGCAAAGTAAAGCCCTGCTTCATCATACAAGGCCGTCGCACAACAGTAGTGAAAACAGCAGATCTTTTCAGAGTTTTCACTAGTTTAAATCATTTTTAAAATGACAAATACAATACTGGCTTTCAAGCAGTTTCAAGGGGCACACTTGACCCTTCTCAGGGGCACACCAAAGGTCCCCAGGCACAGTGGTTGAGAAACACTGCCCTAGGGGGTCCCCGGGCCACACTTTGAGAACCCCTGCCGTAGCTCACCCTGGTCAGCTCCTCCTCTTCCTCCTCCGGCTGCTCCGAGGTTCCTTCAGACTCTGGCTCTGGCTCCTCCCCCACCGTCTCCACCACACCCCCTACCATGTCCAGCTGCCCCGCTAGCTCCACCTGGTGGCGGGCGGTGGAAGAAGTACTACATTTTTGGCATCTGCAGGACCTTTTATTTTATTTTATTTATACAGGTGTAAAGGCCCATTCCCACTGGGCGTGATAAAGATAAAGCTAACGATTATTATCTGACGTCATGATGTGATAGCGCGGAAAGTGATACAAACAATATCTTTACGGCTATCGTTGTCTTTATCGTTGTGGTGTGGATGCTGCCCTCCACTTCAAATGAGAACGATATATTTTGTATCTTTATCTTTATCACGCCCTGTGGGAATGGCCTTAAATTAAGATCTCTTTTATAAGAGTGTACCCTGTTCAGGGTAGTAGCAGGACAAGGCTGCAACCAACACAACATAAAACATAAACAAACAATCACATAAACAATGTAAAACAAGTCAAGAAGTGCAAACAGAGTCATAAGGCAAGAGACATCTTCGTAAACAACTGGGACCTGTAGTTCCATGTCCCACAAGGTGGCATAACAACACATTGCTATTCCTGTTAATTTAATCATTGCTTTGTTTGACTGGCTTGGCTTGCAGATTTGAACCGGAAACACGTCACGTGTGAAGGCGTCATGTGTTTCGGATTCAAACAAAGATGGTTGATTTAAAAATGCCATCTCAATTTGGGCAACTAGAGGCAATGGTAAAACATATTGCATACAAATGGTCTCCCAAGTGGGCAAGATCTCGCGAATGTCCTACGTTTACTGGTGCTAGATCTCACAGGAGAGTCTGTTAGGACAGAGAAAGGTTGATAATAAAAGTAGATTTTCTCCTGACATCTCTCTCCGAAAGCTATTTTAGTGTCAAAATGTTTGGAATGTGTGTCTTGCATTAATTGGGTCCACTATTTAGTTCAGTGACCATGGACCACTCCTTCAGAAGCTGTGTTCTTCTCCCAATGGAATGAACAGACTCCCGACCCAGCTATTCAGGCCTCCTTAAAAGGCGGCCACCTACGTCATGCAGATATGGGAAGTAAGCCGAAGATGTGGGAAGATGAACCGGAACAGGATAACACAGGGGTCTTCAACAGGGGGTCCGGGACCCCTAGGGAGTCCTCAGAGTTACTACAGGGGGTCCACCAAATCTTTATTGTGCGATAGAAACTTTTTTTCTCCTTTTTTTTATAATAACCACTTGAACCCTAGAGAACTTTAGCCAAATTTTAGAACACTTGAGAACTTTAGCCAAAAATAGCTGCGAGGCATTGTGAGCTTGTAGATCGGCTATTTCCGGCAAAGAGTTTTGGAGTAGAGGGAAAAAAGAGCAGACTAAGTACAGAGTGAAAGGTCACGTTTATTAACTATTGACAGTTCAAGTGGTTAAATATCTGAAATCACACATTGACATGGATCCAAAATACACTGATGATTGTGCTGTCAAATAATGAAGCAATATGGAATCTCTGAAAAGGCTGTGAAAACGTTGAAGACCCCTGGGATAGCTATAAAAATGCAATTCATTATTATTATTATTATTATTATTATTATGGATGACGCTGGCCAGTCTTGGTTTCCTATATATTGCATTGTCTTTGGCTGTATTTATCTGTGCTTTTGTGTTGTGTGACTGGGTACCTGGTGGGCTTCCATCTGCGCTGCCCCCCACAGGTCAGCCAGGCGGGGATGAGTGGGAGGAGCCAGGCTGTGGATGGTGCTGTTGGGCGTGGCCTGGAGCGAGTGAGACGCACTGTGGAGCCTGTGTTCCATTGGCTGAGGAGAGGAGAGGAGAGCAGAGCAGAGCAGAGCAAGAGTTAGAGATAGAGTTAGAGTTAGAGTTAGAGATAGAGTTAGAGTTAGAGTTAGAGTAGTTAGAGTTAGAGATAGAGATAGAGTTAGAGTTAGAGTTAGAGTAGTTAGAGTTAGAGATAGAGTTAGAGTAGTTAGAGTTAGAGTAGTTTTTAGAGTTAGAGTTGGAGTTAGAGTAGTTAAACTTCCTTCGCCAAACAGGAAGTGCCCCTCGCCAAACAGGAAGTGCCTTTATATTTCATGAACTGTTTAGTCTTGCGTGGCCAGACTGTTGCCTCCGTGATTTGGTCAAATGCTCCCGGCATACAGTCTGGCAAACCGGAGCAGAAATGATGAGTGCGAGATGAAGCGGAAGTGAAGCCCTCTCGTCACTTCCGTTTCAGTCTCATATCGCACACATTTATCATTATATAAATAAAAATCATATAAGCATGTTTAGCTTGCTGCTAAGCAGAAATGACATTTAAAAATATATTTTCTTGAACAGTAATGCCCGTTTCCATTACTCGCCGTTCGGGAGCTGCTGTTCCAGACTCTATATAGCATTCAGAGATTGTGGAATAGTTGTCTGGCTACGCGAGACTATGAACCGTTTGTCGTACAGACGCGTGGGTGGCGTCATATCACATGATTAAGAGTCCTTAACCTTAATTGGTGCTTCCTTCGCCAAACAGGAAGTGCCCCTCACCAAACAGGAAGTGCCTCTATATTTCATTAACCGTTTGTCGTACAGACGTGTGGGTGGTGTCATATGACTTGATTAAGAGTCCTTCAGCTTAATTGGTTTAACTAGCCCCGACCCCTCTTCCGATTGGCTGCTGCCCCTTGTGACGTGGGTAGAGATGCGAGGGCTCGGTCATTGCTGCTTGCAGCTTTAATTACTTTGTAGATTTAGATTTGTATTACTAAACATGCATTAAAGCCACTTCAGCCCTAAATATGTTTTGGCCATTTGAAATTAGCCAAGCTCAAAATGTGTCGCATCGTATGATGAAGTAAAAAAGTTGAAATACACAGAGATACAAGGTTTCTACCCGACGACAGCAACCATTGCCAACAGGTGAGTCATACTGTATGAACAGTCACACATTGATCCCCCTGCAAATCCAAGCCAATGTTCACACTAAAGTTGTTAGTCACACTCACAAATTAATCATTTTTAATACGGACAGATAGATTACCTGCACAGTGATTAATGGATACAATTATGTGCACCGTCAATTAATTATAGTACAATTAAGCTGTCAATGTCGGCCTGATTTATGACGCGCTGCACTATTTGGAGGTTTTGGAAAGTGCTTTTCATTTCCTTTTAGATTACTCACGTTCACATTATGAATATGACAATCAGTGAAGTTTTTTTTGTAATGTTTTTCCTTGAAAACAGCTCTTTTAATGCAAATCTCAGAAGTGGACTATGTACTGTTTGTGTATCTTAAATCATTACGAAATGCTTTATAATGTGTCAACTATGAAAACGGTCCTTCTATCCTTCTGTAATGCCTCAATGTCTAAAGTCTATAGTTATTGTTGCCACATTGTTGACATTGTGACATCACATCGTTGTGACATCACCTCATCAAAGATCAAACCCTGGTTATCCGTGACATCACATTGTGACATCACATTCCGTCCTGGTCCCTTGTATGCCCATATATGGAGATCCCTGATGTACAGTTGTACAAAACAGCATTTTTCAGTGGAACCGATCCAACCAATATGCCCATAAAACAGAGTAGGCCTAAGCATGTCTGGGGTCTCACAGCACACAATTGGTTCTACAGGCTCCAACCTTTGCACATGGATAGCTCAGAGTTTTGCCTATGTTCTTAGCTGCTTGCACAATGTACAGTTGTATAAAAATGTAATTGGTCCGATATATATTAATAATGAATTCCGTCCTGTGCGACCTCGCCCTCTGCGTGACCTCGCCCGTCGTCTTAGATTAGAATGCATTATAAGTTGATTTATAATGCATTATAGACAGCATTTTCATATGTTGCACCTTGGGCATGGAATAATCTACAAAAAGATCTCAAATTGATCTCATTTATATCCATCGATGCATTTAAGGGCACCATAAAGGATGTGGTGAAGGAGGCATGTCATTGTTTTTCTTGAGAGGCAAAATGGTCGAATAGCTTTCTTTAAGTTGCATTGCATCTTTATGTGTTGTGTGATTTGTGTTGTTTTTATGGCTGCTACACTATCTTGGCCATATCAGGACTCTCTTGAACCAATGAGATCAATGAGACCGCCTAGTAAAAATAAAAGGTCAAATGAAATAAAGTGAACTAACCGTTTGGAATATGAGCTGCTGCTGATACTGTTGTATTTGCTGGAGTTGCTGCAGTTGCAGGTTTTGATGCTGGAGGGCCAGCTGTGCCTGGTGCTGCTGGAGGAAGCTCCCCACTGTGCCCTCGAAGCCCTCTCCTCCTGGGGTTCCCCCTGCCCCACTGCTACCGCCTGCACACAGGCACATGTAGGGGGCAACACTTCATCCAACTAATAGATTTAATTGTGTAGATATAGATATAATTATTAAAAAGAAAATGATAATCGGTAATTTTATAAAATAATCAATCCCTATTTATTAGATTTTTTTCTAAATAGCGAAGATAGTGAAAATAGACTATTTTCTGCTATTTTCAAAAAGGTTTGTACTTTTACTTTATCACAGTAAAAACAGCAGGTCAATAATTTCTTTTTTACTTTTTACTCAAATAAAAGTTTGATTGCAGGCCTTTTTAGTTGTAACAGGCTGTGTTTACTCTGAGTACACTTCTTCCACCACTGGATATAGCAGCGGTTTCAAGCCTCACTACAGTATATGATCCAGTACTCACCAGAGAAAAAAGGAGATAATAGAAATCAACTAGTTAAGTCTGGCTAGTTGCGCTACGAATTTGAATAAAAGATGTACAGTACACTGTACCAAACGATTATACCAAGTGAAACAAAAAACAATTATACCAAACTAAACAAATATTAAACTATGGTAATAATTTTGAAGGTGCACAGTGCGCTTGGTTCCGGTCATGGGTTTCCGGCCGACCTGATGACAAAGTTATTTCCGCTCCAGACCAGATCAGAAAAGCGAAAATGGCACTGATCCCAGGCTAAAGCCCTTTGCACACAGACGCTTTTTTTTCGCACAGAAAAAACTGACAATTTCATTTTTTTAAAGAAAACAATGATTCTCTATGACCTCATGCACACCGGCTCCGAATTTGCCATGCGGGATGCTGCGGCTGTGCGTTTTTTTTCAATCGAACCCAGTTCGATTCGTGCGTCTTGTCGCATGCGGTGAAAACTCATTGACTCCTTTTATGACTTCTTTTTGGATCCGCAGTGTGGATTCCGCACAGCCTTGCACACCAAATCCAATGCGTTTTAATCAAGCAGCAAACGGAAAGAAACGCAACGGTCCTGTGTGCAAAGCCCTTAACTCACCAGTGGCCATGATGTAAGAGCCAGCGGCGGGAGAGGCCATGCCAGAGGGCTGGCTGGTGATGGGGTCCCAGGCGTCAGACGACGACAGGCAGTACAGACCCTGGGAGACGTACGTGTGGGGCCACACGTCTACAGAGGACTGGTGCAGCATCTGGTCTGTATAGACAGACAGACAGACAGACAGACAGACAGACAGAGAGATGTAGATAGACCTTTATTGCAGTAGTTCTCAAACTCTTTCTTGCCAAGGACCCCCAAATTGTTATATATTTGGCCACAGACCCCATCTGAAAATGTTTTGTGCCAGGGACCCTCGCAGAAGAGAAGATCTGTGTTAACAAAGCTAAATTATCAAACATTTTTCCAACATTTTCAAGATCTTTCAAAAATGTAAAAAAAAAGCAGATGTACAAGCTCACAGCGCGTCACTTCATGCCGTGCTGCAAGCTTGTACATCTGCTGTTTTTGAAAAGCCAATGTATAAAATATGGATAAAGGGGTTTAAATGAATGTGATGCTGTATTGACAAATGTTGGTGGGGACCCCCTGGAACTCCCTCAAGAACCCCTGGGGGTGCCCCCGGACCCCACTTAGAGAACCACTGCTTTATTGGTCACATAGCAGGGGAAATTCAATCGCTAGAGGCAGCACAGCAGTTAAGGTACAGGTGCTGTATACAGTAAGATACAGCAAAGGTATAGGGACAAAAACAATAAAACAAGGAGTCATAGGAAGGAGAATAGTATATGATAGTACACACCCTATATTCTGTACAATAGCCTGCACTATGCAGGACAAAAGACACACACAGTCCCAGTGACATTGCAGTGTCCTATCCCGCCCTATGCATAGGCAATACGTAAGAGGACAGGCCAGATAGGAGTGATGGGTGAGTTTACATTTGTACAACACTGCTTGCATTGTTATAGAGTGTTTGTTCAGTAACAGGAGTCTCCAACTCTCCATGTCTCTCAAGCTCTAAACAGAAAATTAATTTTCAGGTCGGGATACCAAATGTATCCAATCAGCATAAAGAACTCAGTCAGGATATATATTGGAAGTGATGACACAAAGGATCTGGAACAAAAACATAGTCTGATTAATTGGTATTCTCACCTGATTGGCTGACATTTTTCACCTACCTGAAAATGTGTTATCTGTTTATTAAAGAGACCTGTTAGCGAACAAACACTCTATAGCAATGATATCTATCAGAATATAGTGCTATAGTGATGAAGATGTTGAGATCCAGTAGTTCATTCAAAGGTAAGCACACATTGTGATGTCAGAACAGGTCAGCTATATCCATATCTGGAGTCCGTGAGGTCAGATGTAGAGCTATTGGCCAGCTCCATATATGGTCTTGAACATATGGAGCGTGACATGAGGCGTGACGTACAGACATGAACTGCAGGTATTCATACTAAATACGACCTATGGTCGCAATAAGCACTAATAAAAAGCTTCTCCCAAAAAAGACACAGAACTTCAGAACTTAATGTTATTATATTATTATTAGCCCTTTCAAAATAGAGGAAAAAGTCCTTTTGCACACCTACTGAGACGGACAGGTGCATCGGGGTAATGAACTTGAAGAGCAAAAAAAGGAGTCTGTCATTTTTGCCTTCACTTCCAAAAGATTATAAATAGGGATACAACATTTCGGTCGCTCGGACCTTCATCAGACATTCATCATTGCCTGATGAAGGTCCAAGTGACCCAAACGTTGCATCCAGCTATTAATACATTTTGGGAAGTGAAGACAGTGTGCGGGACTCCCCTCTTTCTTTGGGCCCATTCAAACGAAATAGGGGAACTTGGAAAGCTCGTTTCTGGCCACTGAAATAATAAAGTGCTGAATTGTCAGGTGTTGTAATGACATAACCTTACAATATCATTGGTAGAGGTCTGTATACTCTGCTGAGTGTAATCTCTCTCGTCAGGCGTTCTCACACTTTCTCAGCTTGTTGTCAGCTCCCCGGGACCCAAACGTATATATAAAGTACATTATAAATGAATAACTTAAGCCCCTGTGTTATGAGCTTGAAGCTCTGCTGTTTTCTTGATTTTTTATTTTAATTATTTTGAATAATGTTTATCTCCCATGCTTGACCGATTGTGTATGTCCTATATGTATGTATGTCTCAATGTTTGCAGTATACTCATACACCTCGTATGAGTATGTTTGATACCATGCGAAGTGAGCACTGCTCACTTAATATAGAAAAATCAAACCTCGGTTCGAAGTGGAGCGGTGAATTTGAGCAGTTCCAGGTAAATATATAAAATATATAAATATATTCACCTATTTATATATTGACATGTGTCAATTCTTGATTGCCCGTGGCTTGCTACGGTGGCTGCATGCTGAATAGATGGAACAGAGATATTTTGGATAGACTGTTCAAAGTCCCTGACTTTTTTCACCCATTTTATATATTGACATGTGTCAATTCTTGATTGCCCGTGGCTCGCTACGGTGGCTGCATGCTTCGTGAGCCTCCACTCTAGCGGCTATCACGGGCAGACGCAGACAGCAGAGGGGGTCGACTCCAACATACCATGCTTGTTAGTTGTTATTAACGGACTACACACACACACACACAACAGCTGATCTTCACGCAGACAACACCTCGATGTGCGTCTTGCGCGAGGCGTTGTGAGCTTGCAGCTCTCTCTCTTTCTCTCTCTCTCTCTCTCTCTCTCTCTCTCTCTCTCTCTGAAATACGATTCTCTCTCTCTCTCCCTCCTCTCCCCCCGTCTCCCTCTCGCTGCCGTTAACCTTTGTTTTTATCGCGACGTGGTGTGTGTGTGTGTGTGTGTGTGTGTGTGTGTGTGTGTGTGTGTGTGTGTGTGTGTGTGTGTGCGTGCGTGCGTGCGTGCGTGCGTGTGTGTGTGCGTGTGTGTGTGTGTGTGTGTGAGTCGCGCATGCGCAGCTAGATCCCGTTCTGACTAAGACAATTTCTCAGACTAGCCTGGACACACAAAACGACGTACAGGGAGCTTGTGCTAGCGCACCGCTCCAAAAACAATGGGATGCTTGCTCACAACCCATAATAGTCCGGGAGCCAAATGGTGATTTTTGGCTGAACGTGGATTCGCCTGTAAAAGTTTTTTTCTCAACTGATTCTTGTAGCTTGGGGTCACCTCTTAAGGATTCAAGATGATGACCAGTGATATCCATTGAGCATTTTTTATTATTAACCCCTTAATGCCTGAAACACAAGAAATCCACCCAGGAGGAAAATACCCAGGAAAAGATTTTTTTTCTGGGTATTTAAGGAGGATCTGAGGGGTCTAACTAGGGGTTTGTCATGATGCTGAATCCATTGCAGGCATTTGTTTTGCACAAAAAACATTCCGTGGGCTAGAAATGGCCTCAGAAAACAATACACGTATGGGTGAGTATTCATGTTAGTCGGAGGCCTTAGGGTTATTTTTCTCGTGCTAATCAGTCTAAAAGTGCAACATTTTGCACAGATGTAGCTCAGGGCATGCTCTAATGATTTAGCTAGGGCGCCCGAGTCGGCGACCTTCGGGGTCACCACAGCACCCACAAAACTCTGACTCATCACTTTTCATCACTAAAGTCGATGGGAGCCCAACTTGATTTGGCCGCTGTGGCGACCCCGAATGTCGCATAGTCACGGGGTGTACGTGACTATGAGTGCATCAATACAGTATGTTGTATGTAAATGGATATAGATACTGTACATAGGCCTATGTCTTCACACGTGTGTGTGTGTGTGTGTGTGTGTGTGTGTGTGTGTGTGTGCGTGCGTGCGTGCGTGCGTGCGTGCGTGCGTGTGCGTGTGAGAGTGCATGCATGTATGCGTATGCGTGTGTGTGAGCAGATCCCATATGTTGCGGTTAATGAGAGTCCTTGCATTAACCTACAGCACCCTGGGGGGTTTGAACACGGTTGTGCTTTGCTTAACACCAGCCAGAGCAGAGAAAACATGCAGTCTGCTGAACACAGCTGAGTAATGCAAAGTTAAAGGGCGTGTCTTTAAAAGTAGTGTAAATTAGTTTTTGTCAAAAGGTTAATTAGATTATTCTGATAGTAACCATTGCTATAGAGTTACAGGGATCTCCCTGTATCGCCAGCTCTTTAATAAACAGAAAATGTATTTTCAGATGGGTTGCCGATTTCAGCCATTTTATCCATACATCTTATTTATAATGCACTTTACATTTTCAAAGTGCTACAGGGTTTAAAAACATTGGCATAAAAACAGCAAAGGCAACCAAACAACAACATGAGACCCTACTATATAGGGCATCTGGATAAAGGGTACATGTAAAAACTAGGTCAAATCAGGGCATAGAAAACAAGGCCCAAGATTAACTAAGACAATCAGGAGAGAGTACCAGTCATCTCACTCCAATTTGATAGAGTTCCAGTTGCAATTAATTGTCTGCTCATTTCTTTGTGTCATCACTCCAATTTCACTGTTCTAATCTGTATCCTGTGTGAGTTCTCTCTCCTGATTTGATTAAATTGGTATGCAGAGATGAAAATGCATTTTCTGCTACTTTTGATGTAAGATCAAGTAGTAGGGCGTTAATTTACACAAAAAAAACAACAGCAACGACAGACCATGGCCACGTTTGTAGTCTAGTGTAGTACAGTGCAGCGGCCATGTTTTTAGTCCAGTCCAGTACCTCTGCTGGTGATGCTCTCCTGGTTGACCTCGCTGAGGTGAGCCACGCTGCCCTGGTTGGACCCCTGGCCTATGCTGTCCCCATCCAGGGAGTTCCAGCCAAACAGAGTGGCCTCCGAGATGGCAAACTGCTGCATGATTCCTGCCAGGACGCACAGAGAGAGTACTGTAGTAAAGTTGTAGTAATCTGGAAAACCATTCTTTAAAAAAAAAGTTTTAAAAATGTATACTTTTTTTGGCCGTAGTGTGACAGTAGCGGGTTTGAGTCAGCAACACACGCGAGTTATCACTCCCCGTCTCTCTCTTCCCATTTCTAATGATTACTGTATGCTATCAATAAAGGCAGAAAAAGACCCCAAAAGTGAATATATCCTCTGTTTTTGGCGCTTTGTCACTATTCTAGAAGACGTCGCCTCATGAAGAGAACAGGAGTGGGCGACTCTCTCTAATACACAGCTCTGGGTTCTGGTCCCGGTTCCTCATCCTACCTGCAGCAAAGCGAGCCTCCTTCTCGCCGTCACTGAGGTCACTGTAGAGGTCGTTCTCCAGCCGGCGCTCCTTCTCCCGCTGCAGGTTGGTACGGCCCGGCCCCCCCTCGGGACCCGCGGTTGGCGTGGCCCAGCTCTGCCATTCTATCATGTGGGCCACTTTGCCCTGCGCCATGGCTGTGGGCTTGGTCACCTTGTCCTTCATGGAACGGCTCACCCCTGGACACCAGGTATGGTAAAAACACACGCGCACGCAAGCACGCAGACACACACACACACGCACACACGCATGCACACACACACAGTGTCAAAGCTAGGATAGTTTTTTTTTCTTTTGTCGGCCGTGCCTCCCCTTGAAGCACATGGGAGAAAATGGAATGATTTGAGTAAAAATGTTTGTATGATGGTTACACTGTAAAGTCCTGAATATTATTTTTAGGTCACAAATGTAACAAATAAATGATTATTTCTTTTTGGCCCTCTCTCAGAGTTCAATTAACATTCAGGATTTTAACTGTGTGTACTGTATGTGTGTGATGTGTGGCACATGATATGAAAACATGACAGAATTGATAAATGATGAGTGAGAATGTTAATGGAGGGTGTGATGTTGGACTGGCATGCAGTTCATGCATTGTATCGATACCTTGGTGTTGTGGATGAATATGAGGTTAATGATTTACCACCACATAATGCTCACCCACCACCACTGAACCTGTGTTACTAGAGTAACAGAGTTGAGACAGAATAACAGCAACAGTAGTAGTATTAACACTGAAAAGTAACAAAGTACATTTCTCAAGTACTGCACTTTAGTTTTGGGTATTATTACTATACTTGTGTATTTCCATTTTTAAATACTTCTTCTCCACAACATCTCAGAGGCAAATATTGTACTCCACTAAACATTTCTTTGACAGCTTTAGTTTGTACTTACTTTGCAGATTATTATTACAAAACCCTAATATACTTAGGCTATTCAAAAATTGCAAAAATAACAAGCTCACACTGGAGCGCGTTGTGAGCTTGTTGATTAGAAAACGTTTGATAAACTTTTATTGTATTATATTTTGATGTCAATAGCTTTGTGCAAGTAAAACATGCAGTACAGTAGGCCTTTCACAAAGTATTTTTGTTTTGAGGTATTCCTACTTACTTAAAAATAATCACTTCCATTACTGATTACCAGATGTTTACTATTGCGTGAGTTTCCTCTAGAGGGTGGTGAAGAGCAACAAGTGAAGCAGCATGTTAGTCTTTTTTACAACCGCTGTAGGGCTTTGGGAAGCTGATGCTACATCTGATCTGATTGTAGCTCTAGCAGTGGTGTAAAGCAAATAAGTACTTCTACCACCTTTTGTGGTCACATGTTCAGATACTGGATTCTGATTGGCTTAAAACAGTGGTAAATCAGTCAACAACCTTGAGTTGGCTCATGGACCCCGCCCACTGTTGTGTTGCAGTTGATTGTAACTAAATAACCTTGCAAGTTACAACTGTGTTTTCTTTCATTTATATGGTAGAAGTTGTAGAAAAGCAATTTACCATTCGAGGGTCGTGGGTTGTTCGCAGAGTGCCAAACAACCCTGAAACAGTGGTAAATCAGCCAACAACCCACTCCCTCTCATGGTAAATGGCTTACATTTACTTAAGTACTGTACCTTTAGGTATTTGTACAGTACTTTACTTGCTTATTTCCAATTTCCAATACTTTTACTTCTACTCCACTACATTTATTTGAAAACTTTAGTTACAAGTAGATTTTCATTCTTACAAAACATACATTAACCACTTCATATACATTTTGTCCATTTGAAAAATATGCATCGCGACGCATTGCAATGTAACGTTTTATCGCAACAGAATTAGTGACAGTGTTGTTCTCTGAAAATAGGAGATCTACAAGCTCACAACACATCGCAGTGCACGCGTTTTGGGCTTGTAGACCTGCTATTGTCAGCATGCAACTAAGTACCAAAGAATTGAAATGTACTTATTGCGTACAGTACATGAGTAAAATATACTTAGTTACTTTCCCCCACTGATCACAGGGAGATGACGACAGCAACTGCAGACAAATCCACATTAATCATTGGATCCATTACTCATGGGACGGACTCATCAGACCGAGTAATTAGAAACATGTTCGTAGAATACATGGGACCCCAATCTACACTGTAAAACTGTTCATTTAACTTTGACAAATGGAACCTTAAAGAAGTACTGTAGTTCACCCAAAAATGAATTATTTTCTATCAATTTAAGATTGATTTATTTTTGTCACGTTCCTGAGCCAATCATTTGATGACCAGCAGAGACTCAATTGAGTCTCGACTGACCAGCCACCCGGTCATCGAGACTGGATAAAGGGAGCCAAATGGAACCTGAAGGGTATTTGGTTCCATTTATACACTCTACAGACCTGTAAAAGGGTCCATTTCAACTCCCTGGTTGTCCCTGAGCCTGACACTGACTAACAGTGTAAGTAAATCAAATGGGTAAAGTACAGTAGTAGTAAGTACACACTACAGGGTTGGAACATTACTCCCACGGTGTGGAAACAACATGCAAGCTGCGGTACGATGAAAAGGTCTCCCTGCGGACGACGTCAAACCTCGTTAGAAAAACAACCAATCCCCACGGACCACGCTGAAAACAACCAATCCCCATGGACCCTACTGAAGGACCAATCCCCATGGACCTTACTGAGGGACCAATCCCCATGGACCTTACTGAAGGACCAATCCCCATGGACCATGCTGAAAATGTGAAAAACAACCAATCCCCATGGTCCTTACTGGGGGAGTAGAGGGAAATGTGGGCGCTGAGGATGGGCGATGAAGGAGCTGTTTGGGGGTCTTACCGTTTGATTATATCAACAGAATAAAAAATGAAATATATGTACAGTAGATACAGTAATGAAATAGAATTTACACAGTGCAATATTTAAAATAAAATAAAACAATATTTTCTGAATATTGTTGGAAAATAGTAGATGATACTAGTCTAGGGCACTTCACAGACAAGCACAAAGCAACGCTACACTCTGAAGCAAAACAAAGCTGCTGCACAACGACGCACACAACACTGCACTGTGACACACACATAGTCAACACATTTCATAAAACCATCTATTCTAGGGCTGCAACAATCCATTTAATTCTAAAAAACTAATTGATAATATGGTTATTAATTTAAATTTGATTAATAATCAATTCCTATTTTGGGCATGTCATAAGCAAAAAAGGTAAAATAATTTTCTGAAATTTTTCAAAAATAGTGAAAATAGGTAGAGCTGCTATTTTCATACTGTTTTCATGACATCGCGATGCAGTATAAAATAATGTTCAAGTGGTTAATCCATTCATTTTAGGCTACAGTTATCGTTGCTGTCGGGTGGAGACCTTTGTCTTGATTATTCGATCAATATGAAAAGTAAACGATAGAACAATCGCTAAACATACAGTATATTGGATAGTTGCAGCCCTAAAACCATAACTGGCTCACAAATACGGAAGGCAACAACCAGCGCTACCACATCCACTGCTACTGCCACCTCACAGAACCACACACTGTGTTTCCCAACACGCCTGTTAACGTTACCTTACTGTTGCCTTACTGTCTTTCAGAGTCAAAACTAGGTTTCCGATTGTTTTTTTCCCCGTCAATGGCTAAGCAGAATGTGCTCACCATTGACGTCTTGTCATCGGTATTAAAAATGGAGGAGAGAGGGCAAACTAATGAAATGATACAGGAAATAGGGACAGGGAGGGAACCCACAGGGGCGGCCATGTTGGCTCCGAGCAAGCTCCTCCTCCGTCGCATGATGGGTGAGGTTGTCCATAGAAGCATATTATGGTAGATGTGACGGGAGGAGATGGCTTTCCAAATCCCCCCCAGCAATGGCTAATGTCAAAGAATAATCTCTGTTATTTCATTTTGTTTTGTTTGTTTGTTTGTTTCTTCCCTGACGATAAGCAGATGGCAGTTTGGCCCGAGAGCAGAGCACAGTCTTGACACAGACAGACCCAAGTGAAAACACCTTTGTTCCCTGGCAATACCTAGACAAAAAGCAACAAATGTTTGGCCATGTACAAAACTGTTACTTTTCAGGATTAAAAAAAAAATAAAAAAATGCAAAAGTACCAGATCTACAGTACAAGCTCAAAACGTGTTGCTTCACACTGTGTTTTTACACTTTTGTGTGAAGCTGTAGTATGATCAACTAGTACGTTAATTTGCGGGGGGAAAAAAACACAAAAAGTTAATATATGGAGATAAGAGGTTTCTGCCCGACAGCAGCAACATTATGAGAGCATTGGCTCACTGTGACTCATCTTGCAGCAGTAATAATTAGTAGAGAACCCAACTGCACCCCTGCCTCTGACCTCTGTTCAGATATGGGACACGTCCCGACCGGGCGTCCCTTATTTCTACGAAATGTAAGGAACTCCCAGAAAAAGAAAAACGTATAATTATAATTCTGCGTTCACACCGGCAGATACAAAGGGTACAAAGACACAACACAGCATATTTTTAGCTTACATGTCGCTGGCTTTCCATTGAAAAAGATTGGTAGACTGTTTCTTTGTAGCTGCCAGTGTAGGAAATGTGTACAGTTTTTGTACTTTATACTATTACTAACCTTTTGACAAGCTTTACAACTTTGTCTACTTTAGATTTAAACTAAAAAGAAGTCCAAATACAGAAACAACTCGGGTCCAGTTTACTATAAGTCTAAAGTCTTTAAGTGGTTACAACCTGTATTGGCTATATATCGTTGTTGTCGGGTGAAAACCTTATATGTCCAAAACCGTTCGTTTCACGTTTATCATTTTAGAAATGATTTAAACTAGTGAAAACAGCCGATCTACAAGCACACAACGCCTCGCACCGTACATATTTGAAACTTGGAGATACGAGGTTTCTGCCCGATAGTGACATTATGTGAGTATATGTATGAGCTGTTTAAACTTGTAAGATCTGTGTCATTGATTGATTCCTGAAAAATAAGGAGAAAACAAAGTGTGCCCCTTATCAGTTCAACAAGGGACACGTCTTTTAGTTTCCATTTCCAAATAAGGGACGATTCTGTATTTCAAATGTACAGTTGGAAACCTACAGTATGACTCTCTCGCACCAAAGAACCTTAGAAAAATACCAAACAAAACAATATGAAACAGGAGTCATTATCCTGTGTGCCTGTGGACAACGTCGGTGACCCATATGACCCTGTCAAGGAGCATGTGGAGGACACAACATACGGCAAACGGGTGACTTCGTGGGAAGGATTTGACCAAACGTCAAACGTTTGACTGGAAGGGGGTACCCTACCCGCAACGTCACATAAATGTACTAGAGGGGATATGAGTTACCATTCTGTCCCTATCGGGAAAAAGCTTAAACGGTACTGAGTCAGCTGAAGCAGACTTCGCAGCGCTCTGCGCGGCAAGTCCGCTTTAGACTTCGCACTTCCGTCATTTTCATTGTTTCGTTTTTTTGGCTGACTTTTACATATTGGGTTTTGAGAATGGCAACCCTGCATTCCTGGAGTGCGGAAGTGCCCAGGACGGCACCAGATAAGTGGTTCTCAACCAGTGTTCCGGGGACCACCAGTGGCTCTTGAGGGGGTTCCAGGTGGTCCCCAGTTAAATGATGGAGAGTTGATAGCCAAGTGGACCCTTATAGATCTTTAACACTTGAGACTCAAGAGTTAAATTATTGTTTAACATCTGCATTATTTATTTCAAAGAAGTCTGCACTATTAGAGAACGTAGAAGAATTGTTATTTTTAATCAACGTTTGCCTGTTATCTCTCCTATGGTACCACATTACAGCATTGGAAATGTGGACGAAATCCTATC
>NC_137819.1:40967392-41084892 GCF_963921795.1 Nannobrachium achirus | reverse complement strand
TCAATGGAAAATGTTTTTTTTTTTGGACTGGTCCCCCTCAGCAATGGCGCTGGTTTTGTAGGCCGATAACTCCAAATCGGCCTACAAAACGTCATACGCACGTTCCCCATATCTGAATCAAGCAACTTAAAAACTGTCTGAGTAGACGTTAAAATAACCCCAGACATTGAAAGTGAAATATCCCTTTCACAATTTCTCAATCTTATACAGCAGGGTTCTTAGTTGAGAGAGAGATGAAGCAGGGACCCCCACAACCTTTTCATAGATTTCATATAGCTTCCATATAGATTCCATATAGTTTCATCGATTTGACAATCATCAGTGTATTTTGGATTTATGTCAATTTGTGTTTTCAGATATTTAACCACCTGTTTATTAGGTATTGAGCCGTAAAACTTGACCTTTTACCTGTGAGCTTGTAGATCTGCTATTTTTGCCTACAGTTCTCAGAATATCGACACTAGGGTTCAAGTTGTTTTTTTGGAGGACCCCCTGTAGTAACTCTGAGGACCCCCTAGGGGTCCCGGACCCCCTGGTGAAGACCCTTGCACTTCATCTTAGAGACAAATGTTACCTCTACGTTATGTTTTATGTTACATTATCTATGTTACGCTTTACTCCACTACAATTATTCGACAGCTTTAATTACTACAGTAGTTACGTGGAGCCCTTTTTTATACTTTTCTATACAAGCTCTACAACAGCCGATCTACGCGGCTGTGAGCTTGTAGATTGGCAATATTCTCTCCCGGCGCACAGGGTAAGCACCACTGGTCTATTAGGGGTTGGTTTGTATTTCTAGGTCTGTGGGCTTTCATTTTTATTTCCTCTGAGTCTATACAAATATAATCATCCTGGCATGGTGTTTGTAGAGTAAATCATATTATAAATACTCCGAGTCAGTTTACAATATGTTGTATCTCTTCGGTCATGGTGTTCATTTCATGGGGTCCAGATCATGTAGCTTCGACCTTGTGATCATAGGTCATGGTTTTGAGTCTGTAGCATTGGTTCTCAACCGTTTCTGGATCAGTTGCTCTGATTGATGCGAGTCTGAGTACAGAAACCAGCATAATGAAGTACTACAGCACCACAGACAGCGACTGCAGCACAATAGACAGTTACTACAGGTCTATAGGGACAGCTATTTCAGCACTACAGACAGATACAGAAATAGGGCAGGGTTTCTCAAAGTGGGTACCGTGACACAATTCCAGGGGTGCCTAAGAATACCTTGGTAATATTTGGAATTCATCAATATCACTTCAGTTTAAACACTTATACTTAGTAAAACAGACCTGAGTGGCACTGTACTTCTTGCGATCTTTTTCAGCCTACAGTACACCAAGTCTCTTCACCAGAAATAGCCGATCTACAATTAAGCTCAGCATCACAACGCGCCACGTTGTGATGCGTTGTCACACGTTGTGACATGCGGTGAGCTTGTAGGTCGGCTATTTTGGGTGAACGTTCCCCCCCAGAATAGGGATGCTGGGGTTTAAGTGGTTAAACGCCAACTCTAAGAGTTATTTTCAGTCCGTCCTAACTGATTCACAGCCAAATCGCCAAAAATCGCCATTTTGGGGAGGGCTGAGGCAGCCAGATCGCCAAACGTCGCCTTTCTGATCATTTTCTGATTTTTTTGGTATTTTTTTGACATTTTTAGAGCTATAAATGACCATTCTAGGTTCATATAAGCTTCAGCCATGATTTTGCGATGGAAATGACGTCATCGCCGGAAACCGGAAATCGAGCGTGTCTACCAAGTAAACAAGCATATTTTTTTACATTGGAAGCCATTACAGCAACTCCGCTCTATCTCAGCATCAAAACGTCGGATTTTGATCCGGTTTGAAGTGTCTGTGCGTCTATTGGGCATCTAAGGCACATAGTCGCTACATTTTTTAGACCATCAAGCGCGCGTATGGCATGCACGGGTCCCGCGCCGTTCCATGCTAACGCTAATGCTAAGTGGATGGATTGGTTGCTAATTTGAGGCCTTCTAGCAATCACCAGAGACCTTAATCGTTGGCGACATCTAGTGTACACTATATAGACTACAGCCTACCAAAATGTCATGCATATGAGGGAGATCTACTGTGACTCTGAAAAATTAATTGCGACCGTTAGGGCGCAGTTTAGTTGCGACCGTCAGGTCGCAGTTTAGTATCAAAACCTCCACCGGCCGTCCGTCCGTCGGTCACACGTCACACCTTTGCCCTGCTCATATCTCCGCATCAGTATGACATCACACTGCTTGGTGTGTGCCGTCAGGGTCATTTTTGTACGGTGTGATGTCATACTGATGTCAGCAGTGTGATGTCATACTGATGTCAGCAGCTATGTCTCTATATATGGAGTTATATGTTGTTTGTGTCCAAATATGGGGCTTGTGAGGTCAGACTTAGTGAGATTCGTTGGTTATCTCCATATATGGAGGGAGAACCAGCTTATGAGCCGATGAGTTGTGTCAGAGTCGAGATCCTGCTTGCATCTAATCTGTCGGTAGATAATGCCGGTCTTATATAAGGGTCATTTGTGTACGGTGTGATGTCATACTGATGTCAGCAGTGTGATGTCATACTGATGTCAGCAGCTATGTCTCTATATATGGAGTTATATGTTGTTCGTGTCCAAATATGGGGCTTGTGAGATGGAGGGATGTGTTGGTTATCTCCATATCTGGAGATTCAACCTTCAACGATTTTGACATCTTGTTACTAATCTGTCGGTAGATAATGCCGGTCTTATATAAGGGTCATTTGTGTACGGTGTGATGTCATACTGATGTCAGCAGTGTGACAGGAGATAAGCTACCAACGGTCGCTTATCTCCCGATTAGGGAGTCTTACTGGTAATATTCCTGGCAGTATAGGCGCACAAGCATATTGTAAATGGCTGTGAGTGAAACAGATATTCTCTCAAGTTTGCCTCTTGACATACTGTATGTTAGGGGGAAAGAATTACTACATATTTGACATCAATTTAAGGTTCTGTATAGTGACAAGCAGGCCTGGAATTTCGTAATTTTAGGGGCATGGCTACTTGGCCTTTTGAGTTGTCCATTATTTAGGGCACAAAGGCCAAATGCCAGGACTGGAAGGCAATCAAATAAAACAAGATTTTAGTCCATGGAAAGAATTTGTTGAATTTAAGGGTTAGGGATGATAACCTAATCTGCACTGAAATAGATACATGATGATATTTACCATCTGATATATGCTCAGCCATGCACCAATCAAAGTCACTGGATTGGTTTAAAGATGGGGACACAAAAAAAGGTGTGTCTACATGACAAGAGACACCGGTACGTATGTATGTTTATTAGTTAAAAGTGGAAATTGAAAATAAAGTGTTTAAAAAAAAACAGAAAGAGACACCGGTGTCTACTGTCTACATATTGATCAGAAAGAGACAGAAGATAACGTGCTACAGTCAGCTGGGGCATTAAGGCCACTGTGGCCTCAGGTCATGCATGCCATTGGTTTAAGGGGCACAAGGCCAAACTGAGGGGCAACGGCGGCCATGGCCTTCATGGCATCCATGAAATTCCTGCCTTGGTGACAAGGTCAGGGGTGCCGTGTATGAAAAAAGTTATTTACAGGGGTGCCCTGAGCCAAAAAAAAACGTTTGAGAGTCACTGCCAGGGGCGTCACAAGGGGTAGGAAAGTGGGACTGAGTTACTAGGGCCCAAAGTTGTGAAAATGTGTGCAAATCTTTGAATATATGTATTTTTTAAGCGAACATTTGTAACTCAAATTTTGCTTCTGGGGGGTACCTGGAACTCAATATTTTGAGATGGGGTTCCTTGGCCAAATACATACCATTTTGGGGGTCCTTCACATGAAAAGGTTTGAGCTCCACTGACATAGAAACATAGGTTTTTCAAAAAACCTCAGGATTTGAAATATTCAAAGATTTTCATGATTTTTTCAAAAATAGCAGATCTACAAAGTCACAGCGCGGCACTCGGTGCCGCGCTGTGAGCTTGTATATCTGCTATTTTTCAATAGTTAAAGCACAGGGGCCCCGCAGTGAATCCTTGTACCCAGGGCCCAGAATTTGATGCGACACCCCTGGTCACTGCTCTAGGTCTATAGGGACAGCAACTTCAGCACCACGGACAGTTACTGTAGCAAAGTGTTTGGCAAATGAGTTTCATCCATGTTTGATATGGTGAATTCAAGGTCTGTCCCAGCCAGGGGCGTCACACCAAATTCTGGGCCCTGGGTACAAGCATTCACTGCGGGCCCCCCATGAATGTTAACTATTGAAAAATAGCATATACAAGCTCACAGCGCGGCAAGCTTGTAGATCTGCTCGAGCTTGTAGATCTGCTCGTGAAAATGTGTACAAGAAACCTATGTCAAGGACCCCCAAGATGATACGTATTTGGCCACGGACCCCGATCTCAAAATATTATGTTCCAGGGACCACCAGAAGCAAAATCTGAGTTAGAAATGTTCGCTTAGAAAATATATATATTCAAAGATTTTTCACACATTTTCACAACTTTTCAAAAATAGCAGATCTACAAGCTCGCAGCGCGGCACTCGGTGCCGCGCTGTGAGCTTGTATATCTGCTATTTTTCAATAGATATAGTTACTAGGGCCCCTCCACCTTGGGCCCTAGTAACTCAGTCCCACTTTCCTACCCCTTGTGACGCCCCTGGTCCCAGCCACAGTCGACCATGCCGTGACACCTTCAGTTGCACCGTATCCACCCAGGGGAATACAGCTTTAGCTCCCCGTGATTGGTCAGCTGCCATGTTATCCCCAGGGAACAAAATATGGCCGCCGACCAATCAATCAGCACAAGTTCATCACCATCCCTGTCCTTTGTCCTCCATGCATCTCTGAGGTTTCACTTCCAACACCTTTAAAAACAACACAAACACAAGCAGCCTGTGTCGGGCTGTAACGTTTATGACATTTTATATGACGATTAAGTGTCACTCAAATAATTGCGAATAACGATTTAATTGTGTTTCTGTCGTTGACAGTTACATTCCTGTTTGGCTTGTAGGCTTTGAAGTTGCACATGGCAGATATGACACATAACCTTACCTAAATAATATACAAAGAAATTACTTGCATATATTTGACAACTTTATACTTGAAAAAGAACATTTATAGTGGAAATAGCAGATCTACAAGCTCAGAACGCGTTGCATCACTGTTTTTTGAAAATGTTTGAAAATATGAAATCTTTCAACATGTAAAGGGGTCTTCAACGTTTTCAGGCTGGGGACCCCCAAACTGATGGGGAGATGGAGCAGGGACCTACCACCTTGTAGGTTGGGGGGTCGGGGCTACGACATATTCTTGTACAATTTATAGCGAGCAGGGTGGCCATAACACTACCATTTCTAAACATACTAATTATTAACTGAGAACCAATGTCAATAATATCAACAACTGTCAATTGCATAGTAATCATGTATTCAAGCTATTCAAAATGGATAGAATCATGATTTATTTTTTAACATAAATGTGGAAAATGGCAAAAAATTAAAAAAAAGAAATATATATATTGTTTAATCAAGGAACAATTTCCCGGACCCCCTGCAGTACCTCCGCGGACCCCCTAGGGGTCGCGGACCCCCTGTTGAAGATCTCTTAATGACGATTATGACAAAATAATTTCGATTATGTCAAATAATTGCGATTAGAAGATTATGTAATAATTGTGACAGCCCTAAGCCTGTGTGTTTTGTGTTAGTCTGGGTCGATGCTTGGATGACTTTATCTAGTTGATCTTCCTCTCCTTGGGGGAGCCAGAGTTCTGCTGGTTTGCATTGTAAGTCATTTAGGCCTGGGGAGCTTATTGAATGAACTAATTCATTCAGTCAGAGACCTGGCGGGGTGGAGCCGCTATGATATGTCTGTCTTTGTACTGGATGTTTGCTGATGCCACATTTGCACAAAAACGTACATAGGAGGTACGAATAACATGCTACCCGCACCACTTCCAACACACACACACGCGCACACATACACACATACACACACACACACCCACGCACAGTAAAGAACATCACATAGATATAGGTGTTAAAACAGTAAGACAGATGATCGATGTCTCTCTCTCTCTCTCTGATGATGCATGGCTCTGTAACAGAGAAAGCCTTCGGGACAGCAACTCTCTGGCTTTACTGAGAGGCTCTGTATCATTGCACACACACGCACGCGCGCGCGCACAGGCATTATGCGAATACAGCTGTGTACATGCAGACCCACAAATGCTGACAAAAACAGACAAGCACTGACAAAACCACACACACACACACACACACACACACACACACACACACACACACACACACACACACACACACACACACACACACACACACACACACACACACACACACACACACACACACACAGGGGCGTAGCCAGGAATTAAATTTTGGTAGGCGAAATGCCAGCCCCCCCCCCCCCAAGGTTATAATTAAAACACTATTCCAGTATATTCAGTGTAAGGGCTAGTTATTTTCAAAAAGCACAGTATGGCGCATTACAAACAAGGCGAACATTGCTCCCAAATAGTGACATAGGCCTATTTCAACTTGTGATTACAACACTAGCTAAATGAGTTCAAAGTAAACTTGTGTCCCTTAAAATACATGGCTCACAACAACATGCGGTGGGGCTTGAGCTTGAAAATATCGATAATTTTGAGAGTGAACTACTCCTTTAATGAAATACATTTTATTTTTTATTTAAGGCCCATTCCCACTGGGCCAGATAACAGATAAAAAAAAAACTCTTTCTTTAGATATTTTTCCATTCAAAGTGGATGGTAGATACAGATAAAAATATATATATATCTACCATGCACAGATATTTGCCACAGGTACTTTTATCTGTGGTAGATATTATAGATATATTTTTTATCTGTTATCTGGCCCAGTGGGAATGGGCCTTACATTTATGGAAGAGGCTTGCTTAATGAGTTTTAATATGCTACAGCTGGAGAGACAACAAGATGTCAATTCTTAATCCAGCAGTGCTGGATTTAAACAACACAATGATCACGTATTGTGTTTGGAAGCTGTTTACCTACTACATTAAGGACTTTATTCATTTGGAACAGAGGATATCCTACAGGTAGGAGGAAAGCAGAATGGACTTTGTTCAGTGTGTTATTGTCTCTGTTGTTGCGACTTGAGTTAAATAGCCCGGCATCCCAAATGTACATATCTCTAAAAGGGTAACACTTTCTCAATGGCCAGGCCGCCTACTAGTCAATGAATGAAACTGGTTGAGCGACATTCTATAGGCCTATGGTCCTCTCCACACTGTAGGCCTACTGCCCAGTCAGGCCTTTACACAATGGAAATAAGAGACTTTTTTTTTTTTTTTGGGGAGATTTTTTTTTTTTTTGCCAGATCATTTCTCAGTTGGTAGGCGGTCGCCTCGTTCGCCTACCGCTGCCTACGCCCCTGACACACACACAAGCATAGGAACAAACAAAATAAGGCTTTACAGAGGCACACAAATCCACAAAAAACACTGACAAACACACATGGTCATGCACAGGTGAGCACAAAGACAAATGAATGAGTATGAACTAGGGCATTCACCGAATATTCGAATATTCGAATATTCGAATACTAACGTCACTATTCGACTTGGTAAACTGAATTCGAAAATCGCTTATTTTTTTTAAATATTTTTTTTACTCTTTTTTTTTTTTTTTTTTTTTTTTCTTTTTTAAAAATTATTATCATTATTATTGTTTATTCATGGTTCATACAGCTTGGCTAGATAGGAAGTCATAAAAGATGATTTGTCAATGCCCCTGGTGGATGAATTGGTGCAGTCTATATACTGATGTCATGATGCTTGCTGATGTTGTGACCTCCCGACTTAATTTCGGTACTCAGCGGTGTCTTCTCATTCATTCATCCCGGCTTCACGTTCATATTCTCGGCTGTGAATCCAAGGAAACAGACGTCGTTTGAGTGGGAGACACGCCGACTTCCAAATGCTTGTGTGGCCGTGTATTGGGCATCAGAGAGCGGATACATATTCAGCTGGACTGGGAGGCGCGCGCGCGACACACACACACACACACACACACACACACACACACACACACACACACACACACACACACACACACACACACACACACACACACACACACACACACACACACACACACACACGCGCCTTTGCTGCGTGTATCGCTGCGGGAGAAAGCCTGGTAGGCGAGGTTAATCGCTGCTAACGCGTCGCCGACCGCTTTAAAGAGAAAAGAGGAGCTTAAACACAACTTTGCTAATTGCTAGTGTTCCGTGTTGATATGTTTTCCTTTTCCACGACGAGTTGTGACTGCGTGATGACATGCAGCAAGGTAGGCGGCACGTCTATAATGTGAGCTTGTAGATTAAATGTTTTTGACAGAGCTCGAGCCGAGCGTTTGTGAGTGTGAGTGAGAGAGAAGAGACCCCGGCCCGCTGGTGCTGCTGCCTGCTGGAGCTGCTACTCACTGGACCTCCAGTCATTCAGTGTAGTCAGAATTATGTATCCGCCTAGCTCTGGTCCATCGCGTCACCTCCCGCATCGCTCCGGATGGACCAGAGCTAGTATCCGCCCTGCAATGCTCATTCATCGGCCACAAACATCGTCATGCCACGGACCTCCAATATTTACAAGCGACTTGGGCACTAGCCGTTAAGAAAGTATGAATGAACTTCCCCCGAACCTAAATAATTTCGGGTCGGGGCGTCCTCCCGAACCGAAATTATAACGGTATGGATCGACCCTAACTGCCTGTTGCTGATTATAGATTTGTTTGAACAGTCATTTTTTATTATTATTTCCACCAGCTCACGGTGCGAGCCGCGGCGTTGTGAGCTTGTAGATCTGCTGTTTTCACTAGTTTGGGTCCTGGGCGATTGTCTAATTTCTATTTTGGGTCACGGGCTAAACTGTTTGGTAATGTGAACCGCTGGGTTAAAGTCTTTTTATTTTAGAGCATGAAAGAGAAACTGATTAGAAACTGTTGCGCTGTGATGCAGGCAAACTATACAGCTGTCAAATGTACTGTTCCAGGGGAAGCACTGAGCGCACCCATACTTGCTGGTCGCTTAGTCCAATCAGGTCGCGGCTCATTTGTAAATGCCACGGTCAATAGCCAATCGTATTTCACTAACCTTCAGGTCTGTCCCGCCTCCAGTGGTTAACCCTCACTCGCATGTTGTGTTCAAGACTTGAAACAGCGCATCAATGATTGAGAGGCCGAGAATGGCTCGTTTTTATTGGATGAAAATATATATATATAATTCCCGTCGAATTCCGACTATTCGAATACTTTGAGGTCGAATAATTCGAATTAAAAAAATCACTATTCGTGAATGCCCTAGTATGAACAGGTGTGCACGCACGCACGCACGCACGCACGCACGCACGCACACGCACACGCACACGCACACGCACACGCACACACACACACACACACACACACACACACTGTCACGCATAGGCACATTAGGCAGTGGTGGACAAAGTACTCGACCCCAGTAGAAGTCAAATATTATTACAAATGAAAGTTGTTAAATTTGCATTTGAATTAAAGCACTGCTGGTACTTAAGTATCAAAATGTACATATTACAAAGTAAATTTTCTTGGTAGGTACTGTCCAGTGTCCACCAGTGCATACATAGACAATCTCATTCCGGGTATGTGTGTTCATATACCGGTAGACTAAATGCCATGCACATACAGGGCATAGATATAGAGCATGCATCACTGCAAACTGGCACACAAGCAGGCTAGTACATATAAACACACACAAATACTGTCAGCTCACATAAGAACTCATAGTAATAAAAACTCATCAAATTCTTTTATTATGGCACTTTTTGTTCTCATGATTTTGTCAACGTTTCAATTCGGGCGACCTTTGTTGCCCGTTCCGCCTACATAGGGAAATCCTCTGTGTTAAGTTATCCATCTGTAACCCAAGACAAGGGTCCAAATTTACGGGTCCATTTGGTTGCATTTGTACACTGCTCTGGATTAAATCAACACCAGTGGTAGACTAGACAGTAACAAAGTAACATTTTTGACATTTTACGACATTGTGACGTATTACGTGAGTATTTTTGGACACTTCTGAGTCTTGCTAGACACTCCATTTAAAGACAAATATTGTACTTTTGTCTCCACTACATTTCTTCAAAGAAAAAAGAAAAAAAATCTATCAGGAGACCACAAGGGGAGGTAAATAGAATACCATCTAAAGGAGGTTTTACGGCTGACGTTTTTCCTCTTTCAGATATATAGTGTTTTGTATTTGTTGATGACATGTACTGTATTATTGTGTTAACTTTGTATGCTGATGATTTGAATACATAGGTCCACAATGGAAACACGTCCCCAGGACTTACAGTACCATGTGCCGTTTACATTCCTGACAAATAAAGTATTCAATCAATCAATCAATCAATAAATCAAAGCAACTTTCAATTAAAATCTGACCAGGGAGTACCTCTATACCAGGGGTTCTCAAACCTTTTTAGGCCGTGACCCCCAAAATAAACATATTTTTAACTGGGGACACCCACCCTGACAAGCACTTGGAATTGTTGGTATTACATTTATTGTGACTCGGTTCCACAGATAATTATTGTGAAAATAGCAGATCTACATGCTCACGACGTCTCGCACTGCGAGGCGTTGTGAGCATGTAGATCGGCTATTTTCACAATGTTCGCCTCTTGCTTACTTAATATTTGACAGATTGGCCAGTTTGGTATTAAAAGGGTCTTGAAAGCCCTTAAATTGTCACTTCATAAATGTGCAGATACCCTCTATACACTTATACTGTGTGTTGCTTTCTTTACCATTGAGTGGGGGGGGGGGGACCCCAAGTTTGAGAACCACTGCTCTATACTATGATCCCCAGTTAGTGGGGTTGAGGACTCTGTCCATCACTGACACAGAGGATGTGACCGGGCATGGGGGAAGGGCTCCGGTGGGGTCGGGTTATAACAGCGCTCGGGGGCCTCTGTTTCTCACCTCTAAAACGTTTGCCAAAAGCCAAAACAAAAACCTACACGAAAGGCCACTTTACACTCCCACCCTTTGTGGCCAAAGGTGTTATCAGATATGAAGGAGGGGTGGGGGGGCGGGGGCTATCGGGTGACACAGAGGACACATGAGGACATGGCTGGCCTCCAAAGGACTCAGGTTGTATTCTAGTGGCTTTTGGGACGGGCGGGAGAATAGAAAAATGCATTAGCGTAGAGAGGGAGGGAGGGAGAGGGGATAGGAAGGTGTAAAATGGAAGTAAGAGAGAAGAAAAGGAGAGTTGTTTTCTGTATACCTGATCCCCATCTTTCCGCACCGGCACAGCATCCACCGCTGAACAGGAGGGTGAAGAGAGGGAGAGACACAAAGGAAACGAAAGAGAGACATTATTAGTTATTTTCATGTTACACATGTAGTTGCGACCATAGGTCGCATTTACTACCAAAACCTCCACGGGCTGTCTGTCTGTCTGTCTGTCTGTCAGTGAGTGAGTCCGTCACACTTTTGCCCTGCTCATATCTCCACAACCGTTGCCCCCATCCATGCCAAATTTTGCACACACACTCCTTGACTGCCAAACTACAACCTCAAAGGACCCCCGGAGCCCCAGGGACCCCCAGGTCCCTGGGGGACCCCCAGATGTAAAAAATGACCAAATGTGCTCACACGTCACACGTCACACTTTTTCCCTGCTTATGTCTCCCCACCCGTTGACCCGATCCATGCCAGATTTTACACACACACTCCTTGCCTGCCAAACTACAACCTCCAAGGACCCCCGGAGCCCCAGGGACCTCTGGGGGACCTCCAGATGTAAAAAATGACCAAATGTGCAAAAATGACCAAATGACCACCCCAACGGGGCTGCTCACGGGGAATTCCCGGGGACCACTGACTCCTGGTGCTCCAGAACGGATGCAAAAGTGGTGGCGCCCCCAGTGGAGGACCCCCTCCACTGCAGCTCACATAAAATGCCATAACTCGGGCTAGGAGCGTCCGGGAGAGCCGGGGCCGGTACCTATTCGTCCGCCAAGGCAACGCGGAGACCCCACCCCTCATTTCTCACATGGCCCTCTTCTAGCGCCACCATGAGGCCGATTCTTGCAAAACACATTTTTGGACACTGCTCCTACAGATTTTGCCCTAAAATCACGCACATCGGTACACAGTATGTCTACACATTGCTCTTTGTGTATACATGTGACCTACGGTCGCTTATCTCCCGATTAGGGAGTCTTACTGGTATATATCATCGCTGTATATATCATCGCTGTATATCATCATCGCTTCATCATCGCATATATCATCGCTGTATATATACCGGTATCATTGCTGTATATCGCATGTACATCATCGCTGTCCATGGAAACTTTATGTATGAGGTTTCCATCCGAAAGAGATGAAATACTGTATAGTATCTCCTCACCGTCCGGTGTTAACCTAATTGAAAACTGTTCTTTAAAGAAAATTAGTAATAAAAACATTAAATAGTGAAAATACTCTTGGCTAGCAGCCTCACGCATCTACTCCATTGGCTAATCTTTTAAGAACCTCACCCACACACTTAAACCTCACCAGAGTCTCTCAGGGCTCTATACTAGTGTATTGTCTGTTTTCTTCAGCTCTGTTGAAGCTTACCCGACAATAAGGATGTTGCATGGGCATTAATTGGTTAAGGCAGCCATGGGAGATGGAAAGTGAGAGATTGAATATGCATGGCGTCGCTGTCAGGTGGAAACCTTGTACGGTATCTCCAAAACCGTTACGTTAATACCTTTCATCGGTTCAATATTTATAAAAACCCTTTCACCCTTGTAGCTATTTTTACTACTTTTGTGTGACATGGTTGGATGACAATTGCAGGACATTCATTTACAAAAAAACAACAACATGAAAGGTGAAAAAAGAGATACAAGGTTTCTGCCTGATAGCAAGGAAAGCGTGACAAAGCAAGGCAGAGAGAGAGAGCGAGACAGAAGAGGAGTGGAGGTGGGCCGAGGGATCCAAGAAAAGAGAAAACAGGCAACGTTATGTCAGAGCTGATGCTGCCTGCAACAGGCTAGCTGAGAGGAACATGACATCGCTGTCTGCTATTTTGTGCCGAACACTCCGACAGCGGGCTAAAATAAGACTAATTAGTAATTACCCATCTCGGCACACACAGGAAACAACCAGGGTGACTCAGCATGGTTGTGGAATGACTGAGTGGATGGAGTGACGGAAATCTTGATGAGCAAAGACCTCCTCCTACTCCTCGTTATGCAAAGATATGACATTTTGCCCATATCGTGCAGCCCTACCACAAACAGTAAAAAAAAAAAGAGTATGTTCAGTGTTTTACTGGGGACTTGTTTTATTAGTGGAGCGCTACGTCATGCGCACGTGCACACGCTCATGAATACATGCGCCCTGGAGCGATTTGCGGTTGAAATAACCTCTTTTATATGAAATGTTATTCTATTTACTTGCATATGGGGACACTTGTCGTCATACTGTATCCTGTACATATACCTTGCTATAACGTCAGATCTGATATTTAATTCATTTTTAATTCATGAATCCATTGTCCAAACGTTCTCTTTGGACCTAGATGCCTAGATACAGTACTCGCACAATGGACATCCAGATAGGGTCATTCCTAGTTAGTTCACGCTGTTGATACTCGACAGCTTTTGTAAGCGTCGGTAAGAGGTGCTAATGGTTGTTTTGTCATCAATACGCAAGGTAGATGCACTCTAGTCTACAACTAGTCAATAGCTTTTGAACTAGTGGAGCGACGCTCCGCCGCACCCCACCTCCAGCACATCCCTGGCCCGAATTATGTTGTAGCTTAGCTGCAAACACAAAATGTCCTCTGATGTGTGCCACTTTCACCCAGTGCTTTCATTCCCAGCAGCATCATAAGTGTTTTTATTTGCCTTGCTAAATGTTGTAGGCCTAATGCAAATCGCTACCTTTTGACTGCCAATGTACTGTACAATCCTCTTCACAAAGAAGAGTACTCTGTTCTTGCACTCGTATCAACCGTAACTGCCCCACTTATCATTTCTATGTTTCTCAGCATAATACTTGAGAAGCTATTCAATATAAAAATAGTATTAGATACAGACATAGCAATTCCAGTGTGGCTTTCATACCGCATGTACAGTGGGGAAACCATGTTGCAAAAGAAGAGTGAAAATAGCCGACTTCCAAGTCACTGCCCACCAGTGGCCTGTCATAGTTGATCTGAAAGGACAGGAAATGACAGCTACTGTACAGTATGACACACCTCCCCAATACTCCCACACAAACACACCCCTGGGCAAACACACACACGCACACGCACACGCACACGCGCACGCACACACACACACACACACACACACACACACACACACACACACACACACACACACACACACACACACACACACACAAACACACACAAGGCTTGTGAAGGCTGTGTGGGGAAAGCCTTCACAGAAACCAGAAACCATCAGATCAACAAGCTCACAACATTAGGACGCGTCGTGAGCTTGTCGATTTCAGAGAAAGCTTTCCCCACAATCACAAGCAAGCAGAAAAGACACTACAGAGCCCTGGCCTGAGGGACTCTTCTCAACCACATGGGTTTAAGTCAGTGGTTCTCAACCTTTTCAGGCCGCGACCCACAAAATAATCATATTTTAACTGGGGACCCCCCACCCTGCACATGAACTTGGAATTGTAGGAGTTGGTATTACATTTAGTTTGACTCGATCTAATCTATTGTGAAAATAGCCGATCTACATGCTCACAACGCCTCGCAACGCGAGGCATTGGGAGCATGGAGATGGCTATGGCAATTTCTGCCTCTAATATTTGACCAGAGGTACTAAAAAGTCTTTAAAGAATTTATTGGCACTTTAGACATGATACTCAGTATACACTTATACTGTACAGTATGTTGGTCTGTTTACTGTTGAGTGAGAAAACAATGTTAACATTTAGCTAAACATCTGGGGACCCCCCTGGGGGTCCCGACACACAGATTGAGAACCACATGGGTTTAAGTGGTTAACCCTTTCGGGTCAACCCATAACCGCAACAAGCAAAAGGTCCATGAAACCATGAACCTAGTGATCTACAAAAGATCAAACCATGAAGTACACAGTAGCTGTGTGGTCACAGCTATAAGAACACTGTGACCAACAGAGTGCTTTACTCTACACTATGGCTGTGTGGTCACAGCTAAGAATAGCCCCTTGTAATGTGAGCATAAGCAAAATGTCCTCACTTTGCAGGATTTTCATCTTTCAAAATGCTTTATGACTACAAGAGCACTCCCACAGAGACTGGTGTTAATGAGGCCTGTGTACAGTAGGCTCCTTAGTCACCTCTGTGTGTGTGTGCGTGTGCGTGTGTGTATGCGTGTGCGTGTGCGTGTGAGTCTCTCTCTCTCTCTCTCTCTCTCTCTCTCTCTCTCTCTCTCTCTCTCTCTCTCTCTCTCTCTCTCTCTCTCTGATCCTCTGACATCTCTTTTGTCTTGTAGTCACCCTAAAGTTATCGCTTAAATCCAATCGAAGGACTCTACGACTTTTTGGGGAAACTATTTGGGGACCACACAAATCTGGAACGATGCAAGTCGGGAACGCATGCCCCACCCGGTTATGCAATACCTGTTGTATCCGCTGTCAGAGTATAGGCTGCCCGTTGTACCCGTCTGTCTGTCTGTCTGTCTGTCTGTCTGTCTGTCTGTCTGTCTGTCTGTCTGTCTGTCTGTCTGTCTGTCTGTCTGTCTGTCTGTCTGTCTGTCTGTCTGTCTGTCTGTCTGTCTGTGTCAGTGTCCCTTTTATGCACATGTCTCTGTCGGGTGGAAAACACTTTACTTTTCAGGGTTCAAATTCTAAAACAAGCTGAAAACGTGTTCTGCTACTTGATGCTTTGTGTGACACTGTACTATGATGAAGTACAGCATTACATTATGAAAGAAAAAAAAACATCTTGGGTTTTTGCCCAAGAGCAACGATATGGAGTTACGCAGTAACCCATCCAGTCCCATTATCTGCAGAAGAAATGCCCTGTATCTCTGCCCCTAGGTTTCGAGAGGGGAAAATGGCCCCGCCCGCATGAATTTGTGTTTATTTTAGAGGTATTAAAAAGTCCTTAAATTGTCACTTTAGAAATGTGAAATTGTTTACTGTTGAGTGAGAAAACAATGTTGCACATTAAGTTAATCGGGGTTGAGAACCACTGCTATAGAAAACATGAAGATGTTACAAGGCTCTTTTCTTTTGATCCATTGACCAATTTCCCATAATTACGTTAAATCCTCCATCTCTTGCTCTGCTCCCCTGCCTCTCTCTGTTATATGACTTTATATTACAGTATATTCAATTATATTTATTCAATCTTTTTTTCTGTCCAGCAGTTGCCAGTGAGACAATTGAGTCAACAATCCTCTCCCTGGTCAAATGATATGGACTGATTATTCACTGTTGTGCATTTAAATCTTACATACAGTACCTAGTTTACCGGGGGTTCCCCAGGGGTCCATTCTTGGTCCCCTCCTTCTTTGTCATCCAAAAACTAAGATCTAAGAGCTCACAACGCAGCATGTCTCAATGCATTGGGTGCTCTTTCTCACATCATCAGAGTGAGAAACTGTATCAAACAATGCTCTGTACACGCTCTGCGCACACGCGCACGCAAAATACAGCCGTCCCTGCACCTTAGTGTTGTGTTGTCATTGAGAGACAGCAGGACAGGCGAGAGAAGGGGGGGTATCAGGGTACAATATACTGTAGTCGTGTAGTGCCGTATTTCCATACAGTATTCACCCAACAGTAAACAGTTTCTTTTGGGAGCCATTTGTACATGGGTCATGACACGTTATAAGCTTGTATTTTGGACATTATTGACCTCAATTCTCATTTTCTGATTTATTATGAAGAAAAGAAGTGTGATATTTTCTAACGTCTTTTTTGAAATGGTATTATTATATTATACTATATGTTTTTTTATAAAAATGGGTCCCGACCCACTGTTTGGGAAACACTACTATTAATAAAATCGGGAACGCATCTGTGTCATTTGGGATTTATTTTTTGCGCTGGCTATTTAAGAATAGCAGATACACATACGCTCACACAGCGTGTCACTTCGTGCAGCGCTGCAAGCTTGCACTGTTAAATCTGCTATTTTTGAAAAATATTGAAAATGTTGAATAACTTTGTTAACATAAATGTTCTCTTCTGGGGTGGTCCCTGGCACAGAACATTTTCAGATGTTGGTCTGCGGCCAAAACATCAATTTGGATGTGAAAAAAGTTTGAGAACTGCTGATTTAGAAGGCATGGGTAGAATCAGCCTCAGGTCTTCGTAATGGCTCTGAAACCATAAGGCTGCATGATGGATCATAGGGGCTGTTTGCAACATTTTGCCTCCATACTGTGACTCCATATTGAGCCCATGTCTCCTGCTGTGAGTCCTTGTCCCCAGGCCTTGCACAACAGCTGTTTCAAGCCTCAAGAAGTTTCTAAATTATATACATCGTTTTTCTTTCCTCTATTTTTAGACATTTGAGATTTATTTTTGAGACTTAAGAGCCTCGTCCTTCTTGTGCAGCTGGGTCTGTGCTGTGTGCGGATACTGTTACTGCTGCTGCTGTAATGACCAAATGCACCCCGAGAATCATCTTACCTCCTTCTGTCTTCTCTGTCCCTCACACCCAGACCTTTCTACTTTATTTACAGTATAGTGTACTTAAGTTTACTGTGAAAACCGGCATATCTTGTCCACGTATCTGTGTATCTCGCCTGACACCTGACACTGCGGTTCCCCTGACACATCATTGTGACATCACAGGTTATTCACAGGTGAGGTCACCTATGTGAAAGTCCATAGGGCCTATATGGGTATTCCCCAGAATCCCTTTTATGCCCATATGATATATGAAGATCCCTGATGTCATCGATATACATCACTGACCAGATGGCCAAGACATTGCCCATTTCTGTGTGGCTGGTTCAGATAGGGATCTCCATGTAGGGGCATAAACGGGATTGTATGTTGTGATGTCATGGGAACCACTCTAACTCTAATCCCTTTTATTCCCATATATGGAGATCCCTGATGCCATCAATATTAAGCCCATCAGGACTTCATATGGGAATGCCCATATACTGTATGGAGGAAGACAGCCCATATCTGAATGAATGAATGAATGAACCATTGTAAAGCGCTTTGAGCACTTGGAAAAGCGGTATAAAAATGCAATTCATTAAAAATGCAATTCATTATATCTGTGTGGCTGATTCAGACATGTACGGGCATAAAATGATGTACCATACAGTCCATGGATCTCCATATATGGGTACCAGGGGTCTCCATATATGGGTAAGTGGTCCGATATACATCACTGCCCAGGTGGCCAAGAATTGGCATGACGTCACATGTCGCCCTGACGTCTTACTAGTTTAGAGTACTTTACTTTAGTGTACTTTACTTACAGCAGTGTACAGTACTTTATTTACAGAGGAGAGGCAGGAATCCTATAGAAATAGAGGCAGTGGTGGAAAAAGTACACAGACTTTGTACTTAAAGCCACACTATATGTTTCCAGTTCTAAATGGTAAATGGTAAATGGTGCATTTATATAGCGCTTTTAATCCAAAGCGCTTTACATGGATTGTGCATTACATTCACCCATTCACACACACATTCATACACCGGTGGCGGAGGAAGCCATGCAAGGCACCAGATAGATAGATAGATAGATACCTTTATTATCCCAAGGGGGAAAATTTGTTGCCCAGAGGCAGCACAGCAGTATAAGGTTATTTACAAAGTTACAGAGAAGTATGAAAAAGATAAAAAGAAAAAACAAGAACAGAGTACAGAGTACAGTAAGTACAGTAAGAGCAAGGTACAACAGGAAAGGGAACGAATAATATACATAAAGTGTCTTAAAGCACGACTATCAAAAAAAATAATACAGTGCCCAAATCAAAGTGACCATACAGTCAATGCTAGTTAGTGCAACAAGTATTTCTACATCAAGTCAAACACAAGCAGAAATACTAAAAGAAAATTACTAACACAACCTAATAGTGCAGTGTCCAAAGGTCAGAGCGATAGAAACAACTAGCAAAAAAGAATAAAAATAAACAAGAAAGGGTGATGCGGCAAGACGCACAAAAACACACCCTCCCTGGAAGGTCCTTAGAGGTCAAAGTCAGTGCAGATATAGTTCCAGTAAGGAAAAAAAGGCTACCGTCGTCCTACGTTAGGAAGGTAGTCCTTGTCAATCGACCGTTGTGTGTCTCGTTGTACAGCTTGAGAGAAAGCGGTACAAAAGACTTTCCTAGTCTCTCGCATCTCCGCCCTGGGTAGACAAAACGGTCATTTCCTCTCTTACTCCAGTAACTGAAGATCTCAAGATGGAGGGGGTGGGAGGAGTTGTTCAAGATGGAGTCCAACTTCCTAGCCGTTCGCACCTTGGCAACTTCCTCCACCCCCTGCAGAGAGGACCCAACAACAGAGCCCGCTTTCCTCACCAGTCTATTTAGGTTAAAGGTGTCGCCCGCTCTGTTGTTGCCACCCCAGCAGGTTATTCCAAAAAAGAGGACACTTGCCATGACAGACTGGTAGAACATCTGTAGCATCCTATTGCACACGCCAAACGATCTCAGTCTTCTCAGGAAGAACAACCTGCTTTTCCCCTTGCTGTGAATCGCCTCCGCGTTGTTCGACCAGTCCAGTGAACTGTTCAGGTGCACTCCTAGGAATTTGTAGTTGTCCACAAACTCCACCACCTCTCCATTAATGGTGCTTGGCACCGGGGGGACTCTCTTGGAAGTGCGGAAGTCCACCACCATCTCCTTGGTCTTGCTCGCGTTGAGCCTGAGGTGGTTGGCCTCACTCCACTGCACAAAGTCCTTAACCACACCATCGTGCTCAGCCGTGTTGTCACCCGAGATCTGGCTGACCACCACAGTGTCGTCTGAGAACTTCTGCAGGTGACAGGTCTTGGAGTTGAAGCGGAAGTCCGATGTATAGAAAGTGAACAGGAAAGGTGAGAGCACAGTGCCCTGGGGGGCACCTGTATTGCTCACCAGCACATCAGACCGACAACTCTGCAGCCTCACGTACTGTGGTCTGCCTGAAAGGTAGTCTGTGATCCATGCCACCAAGCCGTTGTCCACCCCCATCAGCGCAAGCTTCTCTGCCAGCAGAGGAGGTTGGATAGTGTTGAAAGCACTGGAGAAGTCAAAAAACATGATTCTGACCGTGCAGCCCAGATCTTCCAAGTGGGTGAATGCCTTGTGGAGCATGTAGGTGATGGCGTCGTCAACCCCAATGTCAGCCTGGTAGGCAAACTGAAGGGGGTCCAGGTGTTCACTGACCGCCGGTCTCAATTGGTTCAGTACCAGCCGTTCAAAGGCCTTCATGACTTGTGATGTCAGGGCAACTGGTCTGTAATCATTGAGGACCGAGGGACGGGTATTCTTAGGCACCGGGACAATGCAGGAGGACTTCCAAAGTTGTGGTACCCTCCCCGTCCTCAGGGAGAGATTGAAGAGATACGTGAGGGGGACAGCGAGCTGCTCTGCAGCAACCTTAAGCACCTTAGGGTTGATGTTATCAGGTCCCGCAGCTTTCCTGGTGTTGATTTGTGCGAGTTGGCGCCTCACTTGCTTGGTGGTGAGAGTCAACCAACCTACTCACCGGAAGCAATTAGGGGTTCAGAGTCTTGCCCAAGGACCCTTCGACATTAACTCAGGGGGAGCCCGGATTCGAACTGGGAACCCTTCGGGATTTATACCCTTCGTGCTCTAATACCAGTTTCTCTACCCCTGTTCTACCTCGGACTTGAACCCTGGCTTCCTGCAGGTGCTGACATTTTCACCACTGATCTAATAGAGCCTGCCTGCTTGCTCAGGGGAAAAACTGTCAAATGTTCACCACCCCCAGAATAATATAGGGACACTACACGGTCAGTATGGTTCATGAGGTTAAGGGGTACACAAGCAAAATCATTGCTCCGTAAGGTCCCATTATTACACATTTAACCTTTGTTTATTATTATGCAGAGAAGGCTTTTTTGCTGAGCAAGCACGTTCTTTATCCCCATGCACCCCCCCCCCCCTCCTGTTTGATAATTATAGTTACACATATTCACACCTGGGAGCTGCACTCACACCCACTACAGCACACTGACAAGCTCTGTGGGATTGCAGTGGCGGTTTAAAAGTGCCTTGCCCGAGGGCATGGCATTAGCGGCTCTTCCTGAGGGAGGGTGAAGTGTTACATAGTCGCTCTGCTCCTCGCCTCCATGTTGCCAGCTGCTCATGCATGGTATTTATACTCCGTGGTGGGGGAGAAGTACTCGCAAGTATCAATACTGCAATGTAGAAATATTTTACTTGAGCAAAAGCACAAATGTATTGGTAGTATCAAAATAGGCTACTTAAAGTACCAAAAGTACTGTACAAAGTACTCATTAGGCTGAAGCCACACCAAAGTGAGAGTGGAATCACCATTCCGCCCATGAATTTCAATGGGAATGGAGCGGTTTCATGCCAGCAGAGGATATCTGCGTGCCGCGCAGACTTTGCGTTTATGCTGAAGCAGATACATTCTGCCATTTTCCCCCTCTGTCCAATCGGGTGAGTCGAAGGCGGAATGGGGAGGGTTCTGGAAGTGACTGACAGGCTTTGGGACAGAATGCGCTCTCTGCGTTTTAGTCAGCCATGCACAAAAATAGTTAATGCACTGGCGACCATACTTAATAATGCTTCATTCAGCCTTATCCATAATGCAGACATCCCAAGTATCCCGGAAGTTGCGGGAGTCTCCCGGAAATAAGCGTCGCTCCCGGACGTCCGCGAGTGGCACTAAAACTCCCTGAAATCCCGTCTGCTCCCGCAAAGGCCTGCCATATCCGGCTGGATCCGGTCTAGAAACCCGATCTGCGACCCGCAATGCAAATAAATGTGTTCTCATTCATCGTCGAACTGTCAGTCTGGCAAATGAATGATTGTCATTCGCTATGGGAGATGTGGGCGTCTAAAAGTGACTAACCACTGGTCTCAGATGCAGTTATGCAGATACTGGGTTCTAATGATATAATCAGCTCATAACAGTAAACAGACAGGTTTTGACAGCTGCTTAATATGAATAAAATAACAGTACTTTACAACTGTCGGTTCTTTTTCGCTGGACATACAACTGGACATATAGCTGCAGTGCATCAGCCTGGGCGACGCACGGCAGCCTACACTGTGAGAGTGAAAGAACTTTCTCCCAGATTGGTAAGAAAGACATCATGCTATAAATTAACCCGATTATATTAAGCCTAAAATGGTTCCGCCGCCGTGCAGAACCGTTTTTAACCTTTTTTAACGGTTTTCAACAGTTTTCAACCGTTTTAACCGTAGAAAAACTAATAAAATCCGAGAAAAAAATAATGTTTTTGAATATGGGACCTCCCGGAAATGCTGATCTTCTAGTTGGGATGTCTGAGAATGTCCCGTTTCAAAGGTTTTCAAATGTATACCATTATAACAATCTTTTAAAAACAGACGATCTACAAGCTCACAATGCGTCGCATCGCAACCTTCTAATGGCTGAAATATAAACAGAGCTGAATTGAATATGTTTTGTAATGATAATCAAAATCTATAAAGTAACTAGTAACTAAAGTTGTCCAATAATTGTAGTGGAGTAAAAGTATAATATTTGTATCTGAGATGTAGTGGAGTGGATTACTGAAAATTGGAAATACTCCAGTAAAGTCACTTGAGTAAATGTACTTAGTTACTTTACACCACCGTTTATACTGTATAACTCTGTCGGGTGGAAACCTCATAATGACCAAAACTGTTATTTTTCAGGATTAAAAACAGAAAAAGAAAGTTGCAGATCTACAAGCTCAAAATGCGTCGCTTCAGGTCGCCTTTCAAGCTTGTGGATCTGCTATTTTTCATGTTTTTCTGTGACGCTGTAGGCTACTATGATCAAGTAGGGCATTCATTTAGAAAAAATTAAGAAACACAAAAAGTTAAAATATAGAGATAGGAGGTTTCTGCCTAACAAACAGCAATGATATCCTATGTGTGTCTCAGCTGACCTTTAACAAAAATGCTATTCCCCCCCCCCCCCCCCCCCGTGGTTGTGCACAGTCTGCACGCACAGCAAATTTCCTCAAATGATGGAGCAAAAACAAAAGCCAGAGTGACCAGCGTAAAGTGTGGATTTGAACCCCCGCTCTCTCGCACGGGAGAGCAAATACTGTGTCTACCGCTCAGCCAAATGGGAAAATCCCCCTCCGGCCGTTTCAGCCAGAGCAACAGTACTACTACGCCCCAGGCTCCACTGGCAAATAACACATGATGCAGTTCACTGGTCCTTAAACGTTCTCATTTCAAGGACCCCAGTTTTGCATTCATCAGACCACAGTCTGGTGCGACACCCCTGCTCAGGCAGAAGGTCCTACGGCCAAGCCTCTGCCACTTCAAAGTACAGTACAAAGCCAGAAGAAGAGCTCACTGACTGGCAAAAAACTACAACAACTGGGGCTTTTATTAAGACCTGATTTATACCTAGTTGTGCATCAGTATCTCAGGCCTAAAATAGGGGGACTGCCCTTCTCATTAAGTCTGACATCTCATTACTCAGATTATGTGGCTAGGCTACTTGTCCAGTTAGGTTTAGGGATAGGGTTAGTAATGGGGCCAAGAAACAAACAAGCTCACAGCGATTCACGTTGCAACGCGTTTGTGAGCTTGTAGATCTGCTATTTTAGGCATGTGACACGATGCTAACACGAACTAACTCATAAATCAGGCGCTCTGTATGGCTCACTGAACCGAGGCGGCCTCACAGCGCTGGGTGGTGGAGAGATAGAGAGAGAGAGGAACTGCTTCAGAGGGGATGACTGCTGCAGGTCAAGGACCCCCAAAATGATATGTATTTGTCCGCCGTCCCCCATGTGAAATGGTTTCGTGCCAGGGACCCCCAAAATGATATGTGCCGCAGACCCTAATCTGAAAAGGTTACAGGGACCTCCAGAAGAGAAGATTTGTGTTCAAAATGAATTAGCCATGATCGGGTATCGAGGGAAAATCCACTTATTGAGCGAAACAGCGGAATCTAATTAACTCATTCCCAGCCAAAACGTATTTTAACAGATTTTCTTGGTAGCCGTTGAACCAAAACCGGAAGTGCGCGATCGGTTCCAGGTCGCCATTGCTATTCTTTACATTAGATTACATTCTAAACTTAAAATCCATTTCACCGTGACTGTGGGTCGAATTTTCATTCTGAAAAAGTTATTATGGAGTGTGGGAAGAGACCATGTTAACCGCTGCAAGAACGTGCACCGATCGCGCACGCGGAGCGCCCGACGGGAAATATGTTTTCGCTAAGATAACACTAGCGCTGGGCAATGGAGACGTTGGCCCTGTTGCGTCCGCATCTGAATCGCTGGTTCTAAACCAAATACCAAGAAAGCCTATTCAGTGTAACAGACAGACATGTAGTTAGCGCTCTCTGGTGGTTTTGTAAAACCAAAGCAGTCACATCATTTTCAATTTATTCCTGGAATATCGGTGAAATTCCATTCCATTTCTGGGGTGGCTGTGAATGTGTTTTAAAGGGTCCATTTGGTTCCATTTGTCAGGTTCATTGTTTACCTGGCATCCATAGTTTCAATGTTCCGATTTCTATTTAGGTAGCATGCTGACTCTAGAGAGATGCTAGGTCCATGGTTTACATTACCTGGTAACCTAGTTTCTTGAGACACTTTACTTGTACTGCACCACAATGCGGTTACATTTCTGACTAATAAAGTATTCAATCAATCAAAAATGTACACTGTTATTTCCTGAATACTATTCATGCGATTATGAATAGTGCCTGCTCCTTGCCTGCTCTGGATAAGAGCTGTCTGCTAAAATGTCTAAATTGTGACTGTAAATTGTACACGCCCGGAGTGAAATACGAGGTCAAGGATTTGACCGTGTAGAGGGGACATGGTGGTGGTCAGTCATGCGGAAGACGGGAGAGGACATCCTCAAGATGCCACAGTGTGACGCAACAGACGAGAGCAACACACAGACACACACACACACACACACACACACACACACACACACACACACACACACACACACACACACACACACACACACACACACAGGATTATACGTACACATGCACATATGCCTACATATACCTACATGTGCAGGCGTGTACCGGTATGTACAGTATGTAGGCACAAGCGCTAATCAGCACACATACTGTATAAAACGTGTGTGCAGATGCACCAACACACACTTTTGCTCACACGCACGCATGCACACACCCTAGGAAGGGGGCATTGTTGGTTGGTACTATAGGATCAGTTCTGACAGCTCTCTGTGGCACTCGGGGCAATTTGTGTGTGTGTGTGTGTGTGTGTGTGTGTGTGTGTGTGTGTGTGTGTGTGTGTGTGTGTGTGTGTGTGTGTGTGTGTGTGTGTGCATCTGGGTGCCAGCCTATGCACGTGCCTGCTATTTTTTGCCTGTGCCTGGGTGTGTGCTGTGTGCTGTGTGTGTGTGTTCCTTAGTGTTATGCGTGTCTGTGCTGTGGTGTGTAGTGTGTGCGTGTGTGTGTGTGTGTGTGAGGTGACATGCAGTGACATGCAGTGACACGCAGCTCTGTGATTGTGATCCAAAGTGAAAAGTGCAAGTTGTGATTCACCACTGATTCAGAGCAAGCTTTTGTGAGCCCACGCACGCACGGCAAGCACGGACACACTCACGCACGGCAAGCACTCATGCACGGCCGCACGCACGGCCGCACACACGCACGCGCACGCACACACACACACACACACACACACACACACACACACACACACACACACACACACACACACACACACACACACACACACACACACACACACACACACACACACACACACACACACACACACACACACACACACACACACACAGTGTGAGCACTGTAGGCCACATGGGCACTTTAAACCTACAGTACACAGTATACATTACATAGGCTAATTGGGGGAAACAAGACAACAACAAAAAACGCCTTTACAGAAAAACAAGCCCAAAGTCCCTTATAATAAGAGGACATGGCAACACTGTCTGGTACCCAGCATTGGCCGGGTTATTGCATGGTTGAAATGGGCTCTCTCTCTCCTTTCTCCCTCTTCTCTCTCTGTCCCTGCTTCTCTCTCTCTGCCTACGGTGACCAGAAGTCCTGGTTTGGTCCAGGGTTGTCCTGGTTTCAAGCTGGGAGTCCAGACAGAGTCCAGACTGAGACAAATATCTCTAAAACGCAACAATGTCCTGGTTTTCAACACAATTACAACACACTTGTTTTGACTTCATTTACTATTTATTAGCCTACTATTGTTGCCTTTTTTGGCTAAAGAATATGGACGTTTGGGTTCAAGTGGTTAATATAAAAAGGGAGAAAAAAAGTTTCTATCAAACAAAGATTGGATGGACCCCCTGTAGTAACTCAGAGGACCCCCTAGGGGTCCCTCTCATCTGGACTGGTACTGTCTGTACTATACTTCAACACAGACTATACAACTGCATGTTGCACTCCATTTTTGACACAGCAAATTCTAAATGGCTCCCATGGTAAGAAAGAAGAACATAATGCCGGGTCAGCGTCTTCTCAGAGCACACACACAGCCCGGTCTCCCCTCCGTCCCACCTGCGTTGAGCGCCTTGTTGCTCGACATGCAGGTGCTTGCGATACAAAACTGGGCCTTTGTGAACTAACCCTAACCCTCATCAGTACACCTTTTTTTTTTTTTTTTTTTACAAAATCCCTGTTTGTTCCATAGCGGGCTAATTTTAATGATCTCCATGCTGGGTCAGCAGCTTCCCATGGCGCACAGCGGCGGGTGGTGCTGGGTCATTCAGTGCATCCGACACACGCCCAGTAGGTATAATCAGGGGCGTCACCAGGGGTAGGAAAGTGGGACTGAGTTACTGAGGCCCAAGGTGGAGGGGCCCTAATAACTTTATCTATTGAAAAATAGCAGATATACAAGCTCACAGCGCGGCACCGAGTGCCGCGCTGCGAGCTTGTAGATCTGCTATTTTTGAAAAGTTGTGAAAATGTGTGAAAATCTTTGAATATATGTATACTGTATATGAACATTTCTAAATCAAATTTTGTTTCTGGGGGTCCCTGGAACTAAATATTTTGAGATCGGGGTCCGTGGCCAAATACATATCATCTTGGGGGTCCTTGACATAGGTTTCTTGCACACATTTTCACGATTTTTCAAAAATAGCAGATATACAAGCTCGCAGCGCGGCACTCTGGTGTGACGCGGCACTCTGGTGTGACGCGGCACTCTGGTGTGACGCCAAATCACACCCTTTTATCTGTCTGTAAAAAAAGTGCCCTCTCCAGACTGAATGCGGTTTTCTCTATGATGAAAGAAATGCCCTCTTTCCATGCCATACCTGAAGGCAGCATCAAGAGAATTGCCTTGTCCAAACTCTCCTGAACTTGAATGCAGCATCTTATGTTGAAAGAATTGCCCTCTCTGTGTAGAAATCCATGACGTTACGCCACATCTCCAGTATTCACTTGATTATGCTTAGTTCAGCGTGGTATCAAGCACCGAAAATAGCCGACCTCCAAGCTCACAACGCGTCGCAGCGCGACAAAACCTCTAGCCAAGTCAAAAACATTGGTATAGTCGTGCTCTCAGACCTAAATTTAAACAACACAATCACAAAGTCAGCCTTCTATCATCTAAAAATATAGCACAGGTTAAAGGACTTACAGTATGTCTCATAAAACCTATCCATGCATTCATTGTCAGTATTCTTGACTACTGTAATGGTGTCTTTACAGGTCTGGTGTAAAGTATCTAAGTACATTTACTTAAATGCTGTACTTAAGTACAAAATCAAGTTATTTGTACTCTACTTGAGAGTATTTTCCAATTTCCTATTTTCAAAATATGTTTATACGTTTGAAAACTTGAAATGGGACATTCTACACAATGATCAAGTACTTTTACTTTTGTACTTTAAGTAGGGGAGAGCTGGCACGATTGTAACGTTAGTAGCTAGGACACCACTGTCCTTACTAATCTTTTCAGCCTATGGTTGTCAGGACTCAGAAGCAGTAAATCTTCGTAGTCTGCTTCCTGGCAGAGCGTTAGAGAGACCTTGCTAACGCTCTGGACCAGAGCTGTGCCCCTCCCTGATCCAGGGGGCCCCAGCAGCACACAGGTTGGGAGAAGGGTCTCTACAGGGTTTAAGGGGTTAGAGTCTGCTGACTCACCGTAAGCCACTCTGGATCTAAAAGGGCCCAAATATCTTATATGTTCCAGACAAACAGAACAGTCCCTGATGCCCTACTTCATCATACTACTTCATCATACTACAGTGTATAAACAAAGTAGAAAAGAAAGAAAGAAATGAAATTAGGCAACAGACATAATATTTTTGATTTATTCTCACTTCTGTGTAATAGCATGGAGTGACAGATAGCCTCCATACAGTACAGCTAATGGAATGCCGGGAGGAGGAGGATGGGTGCTTCCTGGTGATACATGTGACACATGCACATTAACAGAGAACTATCATTGGTATAATTAGTATATATCATCATCATCATCATCATCATACCAAGGCTCTATAAATAGAGGCAGAACATCATGTTGAGGATCTGACTTCATGCTCAGACCGTCACCACCCTGAAGAGTTCCATCCAGATTAACGTAGTTTGTCTCCTAATCCATCTGCATGCGCTCTCAGTCTCTCTCTCTCTGTCTAGGGTTAGACCGCGGCTGCCTAATGCATATTAATTTAGAGGTGCTTGGCATGAAAAAAGTTTTGTTGCTTTGCAAAAACTTTACAGATTTAGAAATCTGTTCATAGGTTCGGTATTTTTAGTGCGCAGTCGTTACCCTCGCCCAGGGCGCAGTCCGAAGAAAGGACGAGAAAAGCATATGACAAGACAAAGAGGACTGACTGGGACAATAAGAACTAAGTCACAACAGGAGGGCGTAGAAACTAATCACACACAACCCACAAATGGGGGCAGTTTTGATCCTCAAAGTGAGTTTGTTCCATAACATCAGTGCCAACACAGTCTCCTGTCCTTGCGTGTGTGGTTATGTTCCTTTGTATGCCAAAAAATAACAGATCTACAAGATATCCGTCTTCTGTCATCTCCCTTTATTTCCCTCATGGGTCTCATCTCTTTCTCTCTTTCTTCTTGCCTCCGTCTGTCTGTCTGTCTGTCTGTCTGTATGTCTGTCTGTCTGTGGCTTTTTGACGTCCTCCATTACGGGTCGGGAGGCTCACGGTCACTTGTCAATCAAGGTATCGACCAATCACCCTCACCCCATGTATCCGTCACCTTGTGACTTGTTAATCAGATTAGGTCAGTTGTCTGAGTGTCTGTGTGTGCGTGTGCGTGTGTGCGTGCGCGCAAAATGCCAACGTGTACCACTCACACAAACAAACAGCAGTGTGTTGTTTAGCACAGCAGACATCTGTCAGTGTGCTTGCCAGGGCGGCTAATGAAATCAATATTTTGTGTGAAAGGAAGGATGAGAAGACAGAGGGACGGAGGAGGAGGAGAGCACTCATCTGTAAGGCGATACGTCAAAACAGACACCTGACAACAACAAGCATGGCAGGGTGCTAAACGCTAGAACAGGACCGCCACCTGTCAGAGTGGAGTGGCTCTGGGAGATCTGTGTGAGAGTGATGATTGAGGGGAGGAACCTGTAAGCAGCTACAAACTACAATTCCCAACAACAATTATCTGCTAAAACTATAAATCAGAGCATTGGTTCTCAACGTGGGGTCTGGGGACTAACAGGGGTCCTTGAGGGGGTACCAGGGGGTCCGCGGGCAAATACATATCAATTTGGGGTTCCTTGGCACGAAAAAGTTTTAGAACTACTGGCTTAAGCCACGTTTAGACGAGGCTTAAGTCAGACATATTACAGGTAGTTCTCTCTTAAAACCACCTTTCAGAGTGGGAATCTTTGGAAGACATTCTGCGTCTCGTCTACATGCAAACAGGAGAAACGGAGGAAACGTATGACGTGTGATGTCATGGCTCATGTCGGCAGAGACTTAGACCCACTCCGCAGCTGGTGAATGGATGTAAACAAGGAAGTAAAGTGGAAGTGTGTGGCTCGTCATTCACCACCATCTTGCCACATGGCATGCACAGTGCACACTACAGTGTTTTCAATCACTGTTGAGTCTCGTCTAAACGCACAATAAAGTCAAAATGTGGCCTTAGAGAGACAAAATAAAAAATAACAACCGGGTTATGATATAACAAGCCATAGAGACACTTTGGCCCTCATGCACAATCTCTTGAATATAATTATTTATTATATTTCAGTTATATTTTCTCTTAACTGTCTGTTAGAGATAAAACAGTATTGTAGAACTCAGCATATCAAACAAGCATAGACATTCCCATTAGCAGATGGAGTTTCTAAATGTGTTCCACGGAATTGCTCTTGGGACATGGAATTGTAGGAGGCATGTTTGGCACGGTTCCACAGATTGTGAAAATAGCTAATCGTCATGCTCACAAAACGCCCAATGTGTTGTGTAGATCAGCTCATTTCAAAACTTTTGCCTCTTAGGTAATATTTTACAATTTGATCATTTATTGACATTTTTTTATAGTTTGATGACCTTTGATGCAATGAAACATTCATTTCAGTGATGTTAAAATGGTCTTTAAAGGTCATTCTCAACTTTCGCAAATATATCATTATCACCAGCCGTCCAGCTAAGCCATTGACCACATCATCGTGGTGGGTCTACTCGTCTGCTATCATTTTATGCTGCGTTGTTGACATCCAATATTTGTTCTCCCTGCAGTGAGGCATTTAATGAGAGGCCATGGACATTGGACAAGGATGGCAGAGAGTGTAGGCACATGCCATGCAACTAGCAGCTTCTGTAGATAAGTGCCCAGTGCTCTGACCGTCTGGTTTATAATCTTTGAGTCCATTCAAAAGATTGTAGGCAAAAGAGAATAATGCCAATATAAATTAGTATAATGCTTAATTTATGCTTTGTGGTACGAAAATAGCAGATCTAATAAGCTAACGTCTATGATGACGAGCGGGCGCACACACATACATACAGACAGATCAAACTTAACGGTAGCCTGTCAATGCAGCTTCCTAAACTGAGTTAACTTGATAATTAATTAGAGACAGAGGAATGAATGAGAGAGCTGATGATGGAAATTGGGGGTTTATTTTTCTAGCTACTGTACTGTAAACTGCAGGGTCATAACTGCTAAAAACCTTGCCTGGTTAATAAACCAGACTGCACTCAACACCACCCCCTGCATGAGGCTGGCACCGCTAGGCAACTAAAAACCATCAATAAAATACATAATTATGTTGTATATGTTGTGTCTTTGCTGATCAATATGGATAAACACACACACACGCGCGCGCGCACACACACACACACACACACACACACACACACACACACACACACACACACACACACACACACACACACACACACACACACACACACACACACACACACACACACACACACACACACACACACACACTTCAAGACAACACATCTACGCAGAGACCAGGCAGCAGGTAATGCGTCTTACCAAGTCCATTCCAAAGGATTCAATCACGCGAGGCAGTGGGGGACATTCTTCCAACATTTTAATTCCCTGACGGATGAAGGAACGAAAGGCCAATAATGTTTAGGACTGAATGTGACACCATGAAATATCCTGGCTGTCTGAGTGCACAGTGCATTATCTGTCTCTCTGTCACGGTTGCATCAGTCACTGACTAAAGGGGGGAGGGGGGAGGGTACTGTGACTGGCTGTCTGTCAAGTAGAGCAGTGGTTCCCAAACTGGGGGTCTGGGTCCCCAGGGGGGGGTCCCCAGTTGATTAGCTTAATGTGCAACATTGCTTGACCCCTAGGGGGTCCTCAGAGTTACTACAGAGGGGCCGCCAAATCCTTGTGTGATAGGATCATTATTTTAAATGATCCCTATACTCTGAGGAGAACTGAAGCCAAAAATAGCAGATCTACAAGCTCTCAATGCCTCGCAGTGTGAGGCGCTGAGAGCTTGTAGATCGGATATTTTTGGCAAATGGGTTTGGTGTAAAGGTAAAAAAAGAGTAGACCAAGTACAGAGTGAAAGGTCAAGTTTACTAAGTGTCGACGATTTAAGATTTTAAGTGGTTAAGTGTCATACAAGTCTATGAATCTATCTATGAAATCGATGAGAATCTCCATCACACATATATACAATGTCTGTCAGTGTCTGTCAATCACAGGGCCCCGAGTCCAAACGCTGATCGGCTCTTCCGTTTTTTGGTTTCCGCAAAACGCCCACCATGGGCGGTGCGTTAATAAGGCCAGGGGAGGCTGTGCCTTCCCAAATGCTAGCTGGGTATTTTGCAAATTATATAATATATGTGCACAGCATTATAGGCTGCTATTGTGTGTTGTTGTTGCTGCAGCAGCGCAGCCCCCTAGTGACCACCAGGTGATAATTCAGAAAGGCTTAGCCTTAGGTTAAAAAAATAAAAAGCATCTCAACTCCGAGTAGCCAATCACATCCTGATACCGGCGCAGCGCATCATAGTTTTTTTGTAAACATCCGTATTCTGAATTTCCACCTGCCAATCGCTTTGTAGCGAACACCAGGGCGCTATTTGGAGCTCATTTCAAACAGCAAAATGGATATAAGGTCTTCTTACAAAGCAAGAGATAAACAAAGTAATTCAGAAGCTGCCAGGAGCTAACCTCACGTCACCATACTTTCCACCTCGGAGGAAAAGCCAGCTGCCTGCCTCACGCACAACACCAGCTCAAAGTAAGAGAGAGAGAGAGAGACAGACAGATGGACAGACGGACAGACAGACAGACGGAGAGAGCGGCCGCATTTACGCACCGTCCGCTACAGATTTTCAAATTGAATTGCACAGCAATATTATTTCACCAGTAAGACTCCCTAATCGGGAGATAAGCGACCGTTGGTCGCTTATCTCCACAAATATAACCGACGAATCTCACTAAGTCTGACCTCACAAGCCCCATATTTGGACACGAACAACATATATAGAGACATACTCCATATATAGAGACATAGCTGCTGACATCAGTATGACATCACACTGCTGACATCAGTATGACATCACACCGTACACAAATGACCCTTAAGACCGGCATTATTGCGACCGTTAGGGCGCAGTTTAGTTGCGACCGTCAGGTCGCAGTTTAGTTGCGACCGTCAGGTCGCAGTTTAGTTGCGACCGTAAGGTCGCAGTTTAGTTGCGACCGTAAGGTCGCAGTTTAGTATCAAAACCTCCACCGGCCGTCCGTCGGTCACACGTCACACCTTTGCCCTGCTCATATCTCCGCATCAGTATGACATCACACTGCTGACATCAGTATGACATCACACCGTACACAAATGACCCTTATATAAGACCGGCATTGTCTGACCTCACAAGCCCCATATTTGGACACGAACAACATATAACTCCATATGTTAAACAGTTGGTTGCTAGGGTAAAAAACATGGTTGCTATGGTAAACAGCTGGTTGCTAGGGTAAACAGTTGGTTGCTAGGATAAAAAACATGGTTGCTATGGTAAACAGTTGGTTGCTAAGGTAAAAAAAACATGGTTGCTATGGTAAACAGTTGGTTGCTAGGGTAAAAAAAATGGTTGCAGTGGTGTCCGGTAAGAACTTAACCGAGATGCCTTGAATCGTATGGAAGGCTCTGAAGTCTTGTTGGGAGAACTAGCTGAGTATTGGAGATGGTTGGATGTGATGATAAGCTATAAGCCAACCCTGGCGACAAGGTCTGAGTCGAAGAATGCTGCTTTCCTGGCAAGAATTGCCCCTTTATACTGTAGGGCTCGTTTGTGTATTGTATGACATCACGCCACATCATCGGCTGAGGACTGTGTGATGTCATCTTATCTCCATATATGGAGACATAAGTTGTTCATGCCCAAATATGGGCTGGTGAGGTCAGACTTAGTGTGATGCGTAGGGCTCGTTTGTGTATTGTATGACATCACGCCACATCATCGGCTGAGGACTGTGTGATGTCATCATATCTCCATATATGGAGACATAAGTTGTTCATGCCCAAATATGGGCTGGTGAGGTCAGACTTAGTGTGATGCGTAGGTTATCTCCATATATGGAGATTCAACTTCAATGAGTAACCATGGCAAACTGTCAACTGCCCGTATGTCTTGAGTGCAATTGAGAGCCTTCGTTACAGCCGCCCCAGATTTCCCGTGGAAATCTATACAATATCGAGAAGGCTCGAAAGGGTCTTTCAGTCGAACAGGGCAGGAAGACTGATTAACTACTCGACATGATGGACGCCAAAGGACTTCCCCATTTCTTCATGACTTGGAGTTCAGCTGACGTGCAGTGGAACCTGCTCCAACAGACACTACTGCAGTCTGATGGCATGCAACCAGAGCAAGCTGTGGATGACAGTGGCCATAATCGTACTTGGGATTTGTTGATGTAAATGTTCACATAGAGTGTAATAATTGGTAAAACAAACTTTTGGCCTATTTGTGGAGATAAGCGACCAACGGTCGCTTATTGCGGCCGTAGGTCGCAGTTTAGTATCAAAACCTCCACCGGCCGTCCGTCGGTCGGTCGGTCACACGTCACACGTCACACCTTTGCCCTGCTCATATCTCCGCATCAGTATGACATCACACCACATGTGTACACAAACCTTTGTGTACGTTGCTGTGGCAACAGTCTGTTGTTGCTGGTCTGTTAGTGTACGTTAGCAACCACCTTAGCAACCATGGTTTTACCCTAGCAACCAACTGTTTACCCTAGCAACCAACTGTTTACCATAGCAACCATGTTTTTTTACCCTAGCAACCAACTGTTTACCATAGCAACCATTTTTTACCCTAGCAACCAACTGTTTACCATAGCAACCATGTTTTTTTTACCTTAGCAACCAACTGTTTACCATAGCAACCATGTTTTTTACCATGTTATCTCCATATATGGAGATAACCGACGAATCTCACTAAGTCTGACCTCACAAGCCCCATATTTGGACACGAACAACATATAACTCCATATATAGAGACATAGCTGCTGACATCAGTATGAAATCACACTGCTGACATCAGTATGACATCACACCGTACACAAATGACCCTTATATAAGACCGGCATTATCTACCGACAGATTGTGGAGATAAGCGACCAACGGTCGCTTATCTCGGTCGGTCGGTCGGTCACACGTCACACGTCACACCTTTGCCCTGCTCATATCTCCGCATCAGTATGACATCACACCACATGTGTACACAAACCTTTGTGTACGTTGCTGTGGCAACAGTCTGTTGTTGCTGGTCTGTTAGTGTACGTTAGCAACCACCTTAGCAACCATGGTTTTACCCTAGCAACCAACTGTTTACCCTAGCAACCAACTGTTTACCATAGCAACCATGTTGCGGAGGTTTTGATACTAAACTGCGACCTACGGTCGCAACTACAATGTACAATTAAAAACACCTTCAAAATTTTATTTTTTCTAGAAATAGCTAATCTTTCACTCAATAGGGGAAATACCCGTCACAAGTTGATGATGTCATACATGTCATGTGTTATCTATCCCTATGGAATGTTTTTATTTGCACATGCATGCCATAAATTCCATAGGGATAGATCACACATGACATTTATGACATCATCAACTTGCGACGGGCATTTCCCCTGTTGAGTGAAAGATTAGCTATTTCTAGAAGAAATACATTTTTAATTTTACATTGTAGTTATAGAGGACAATTATAATGTATATTAAGGCATATTTGTCGTATAGCCAGGGATGCCTTTAAGAGTCTTGGTCAGGGACACACATCGACATTGCTGGCCTGGCCTGGAATCGAAACAGGGACAACCAGGGGCTCTGGGTTCCCCAGGCGGGCGCCCTCCCTAACCATTCAGCTATGGCGCCCCTAAGTAGGACATGAATTTACAAAAAAGAAAAACATTTCTGCCCGACGGAGACGATAAACAGCAGTTACAAAATAAACGCTTTAAATGCTTAAATTGTGATATATATATATATACAGGTATATATAGCGTATTTTCATGGCTGGGACAGATGTGTCTGGATGGCTGCTTCCTCTCTGGGATGTGTGTTGTTCCGTCTGTGTTTGTCAACATAACTCAGCTGTTCATCATCATCGTCTCTCTCTCTGGAGACAGTGGGAACGGACTGTGAGTCTGACTGTCTGCTCCACTGGCTTGCTGATTAGTTGTGCGGCTGCAGCTTGCCTTCCTAGCTGACTATGTTCCTGTCCAGCTGCCTGCCTCCCTGCCTCATCCGCCCGGCTACAGTATCTGACTGCTGGCATTTCTGTCTGCCTGTCGTCTTCAGCTGACTGCCTGGGGTGGACAGCCTTTTTCTGGCACCAGATCACTTGCCAGAGCCATTTTCCAGTGCATTTCCGTCAGCCTGTGCCCACAGTGCAAGAAGATGAAAACCACCATTGCTTTTTTACATCTCATTATAATTAGAATAATTCAGAATGCACCGCATAAAGGGCTGTTCACACTGAGGACCGAGCACTATAATGTAACTATAAAGATCTAGTTATAGTTGTAGTTGTAGTCTGGGCTTCATAATTGTAAACTAAAACATAAGAATGATGATCAAAAGTAGCGGATCGACAAGTGTTTCAAGCTTGCAGATCTGCTACTTTTGAATGTAACCAATAAAACGTAATCCAAAGTAAATGCACACTACAGGAGTATCTACAAATATACTGGTTGAAATCAAACCAAAGATGCAAACACAAGTAGGTTATATTTTAACACAATAACATTGTCATTGCTTTCATGACTATAATGTTTAGATTAGAGCTTTCTTGCATGGTGCTTACTATAACTAGATTATTTTTAGGTAGATATTTGTATAGAAAGGCCTAACCTAATTCACTAATTTGCCCATGCTAGAAACCCCACATTCAATGCGACGGTTTCATCTATTTATTACTTGACTAGAAGCTCGGCCGCCCAAAGGGCGGCCGAACGTCTAGTCGGCGCCCTGGCCAACTCGGGAACAATGTAAATAGGGGATGAATGCCCCGCCCTTTAATGCAAACCCCATTATACCTGTTGTCATAGGATCATCTGTTTTGACCATCTGTTTGCGTGTGTCCATTTATGCCCATATATGGGGATATCTGTCTGTCTACGTCCATTTTATGTCCATATATGGAGATCTCTGTAGGACCCGTTTTGACCATCTGTTTGCCTGTGTCCATTTATGCTCATATCAGAATCCGAACCTTTCGTGCTGTCATAAGAGCCGTTTTGACCATGATGGCCTGTGTCCTTTTATGCCCATATAGGAACATCAGAATACGTAACCATGGCATTTTTTGTTGACTCATGTGGTGTATGTGATCTCAGAGCCTTTTATGAAGTGATGTCACAATGAGTCAGCGCTTGCGCCGATTTCCTCCGGAACAGCCTGATGTCAACAATCAGCTCCGCATAAGGAGATTCAGAACGTTTTGCGCCGGTTTCGGAAAACCGCGAGTCGGGTCGGGTCGAGGCCCGGCACTGCACTCCGCGCGGCGGCGGGGAACGCGCGTGCCGAATCTGAAGCCGGTGGGACGAACGGTTCTCGAGATACGCGGATTACAAACAGACAGAGACTTCTCGCATTTATAGACAGATTAGGGATGGGACGATATGAAAATTCATATCACGATTATTGTGACAATAGAAATGGCGATTTACGATATTATCGCGATAATCAAAATCCATTATCCTGGGCCGTAACGTTTGCCAAAAGGTTACAAGCTACAAGCTCACAAGCTTGTAGATCGGCTATTTTTTGGCAAAGACATTTGAAGTACCTTTTACCAATTATAGAGGGTTTAAGTGGTACTGGATATGCAGCTGTGCAAATAAAAGGTGCATTGATCCCAGTGCATGACGGAGGACGATATCACGATAAATGAATCGTGAGTGTTTTTTATCAGGATAAACGATAATATCGCTTATCGACCCATCCCTATACTTGATACATTGTTGTTTTGTATTGTCCCCGTCAAATAAACATACATGAATGAAGCACTGCTTGTAAAGTACCTGCTCCGTGCCCCAGCAGCCTGGCATCATGGCTGGCTTGCTGAACGGGCTCAGCCACGGGCCTGAGTGGCTGAGTAATGAATGAATGACCCTTAAACATCAGTTCTACTGTAACTGGAAGCTAATTGGCTGTAAGGCAGGCTGTGAGGTTAATTTAATGGCACTCTCCATGGAAGGAAAATACATAGCAGTCCAACGAAAACAACAGAGCCGCCGCGCTGTGGAAAAACAACACAAGCTTAAATATAACTGGGATAATAAAACCAGTAAGACTCCCTAATCGGGAGATAAGCGACCGTAGGTGGCTTATCTCCACAAATAGGGCAAAAATTTGTTTTTCCCAAATCTTCCTGATCCATGTTGATGACATGAGTGTAGACATGCTGTGTAGTGATATTCGTGATTTTAGGGCAAAAACTGTAGGAGCAGTGTCCAAAAATGTGTTTTAAAAATCGGCCTGAAGGTAGCGCTAGAATGGGCCATGTGAGAAATGAGGGGTGGGGTCTCCGCGTTGCCTTGGCGGACGAATAGGTACCGGCCCCGGCTCTCCCGGACGCTCCTAGCCCGAGTTACGGCATTTTATGTGCGCTGCAGTGGCAGGGGGTCCTCCACTGGGGGCGCCACCACTTTTGCATCCGTTCTGGAGCACCAGGAGTCGGTGGTCCCTGGGAATTCCCCGTGAGCAGCCCCGTTGGGGTGGTCATTTGGTCATTTTTGCACATTTGGTCATTTTTTGGCAATTTTCTTGGTCAGGTTGTATTATGTTAAAACATGTCGTATATATTTGTACAGCTTGGCCTGAGATTCAAGTCGGGGATAGAAGATTAGAGGTTAGGTTTAGAGTTACGCCTGATTAGCGGCAAGCCGTTGTCATGCAGCAAAAATAGCTAGCAGATCTACAACATGAGGCTGTTTTCACTATAGAATTAGGGTTTTATTGCATAAAATCACCATCCTAAAATGATGTACTCACATGTATAGTAATACAAACATGCGTGTGTGTGTGTGTGCGTGTGTGTGTGCGCGCGCGTGTGTGCATGCGTGTCCATGCATACTGTACATGTGTGCATGCATCTTGTTCATTATAATTGGATGTGTGCATGACATTGCATGCCCATGCATGCACGGCTGCATATGACACATACATACTGTGTGTCTCTGTGTGTGTGTGTGTGTGTGTGTGTGTGTGTGTGTGTGCGTGCGTGAGAGATGTTGACCCATATTTATCATACCAATTTAGTCTCTCCCTCTCTTCCACTGACCTCCCCGTTTTACCCCATGTCTATTTATAGCTGGCTGCGCCCGCTCTCTCTCTCTCTCACACACACACACGCACGCACGCACGCACGCACACCCACACACACACACACACACACACACACACACACACACACACACACACACACAGGCGGCTCAGAGAAGAAAAGACAGTCCTCAGATAAATGTTATTGGCTCTGGTCTAAGTCTAAAGGCTGACATGTCAAAGCTGTCCACACAGATTATGATTACAGGATGTGCACATGATGACCTATGGTTATAGAGCACTGCTTCTCAACGGCGGGTTCGGGGGCCACCGGGGGTCCAAATGGTCCCTTCGGGGTCCCTAACTCAAGAGTGTCCAAATCAAATGTACACACTCAGAGTTAAATGAGCACTGAGGATTTTACAGTGCACATTGGGGTTCTGGTATAGTGTAGTTCAGTGATTCCCAACCCTTTTTCAACTGTGGGCTCGCTGAAATGTCAAGTTTATTCTTCGCAAAAGAATTAACGACAGTACAAAGGCAGAGCCCTTGGACAATGAGGAGCAGCATTATAGGTGATGACATCATTACGTTTATTCTCCGCAAAAAATTACCGACAGTACAAAGGCAGAGCCCTTGGACAATGAGGAGCAGCGTTCTAGGTTACATCATCACCAACAAGTGCGACTTGATATAAATAACACCACCACGTTGGCTCAAGACCAGTATGTTATATCAGTATGTTATGCTATACTTTACGACTCAAATCGTTATAGGTCAAGTTTATTCTCCGCAAAGAAATGACCGACAGAACAATGGGGAGCAGCCAAAGGGTAGATCTTTGTGCCCATACATGGTGTTCCATGCGAGTCCACACTGCCGGCCTGGTGCTACGGGGGGGCCTGCAGTGTGGGCACAACTTGCACCCTCAGCTGCAAGTTGTGCCCCCTCAGTTTATATTCTATGTCAAGTCAAGAAAATATCAAAAACAACACAAATATTGGCTGAATATTATTATTGTATATTATTATTACCCTAACAGTATTGAAACACAGTTGCCCCCTATAATAATTACAGTATCTGATTAAATCACCTAAACAACAGCGCAGTAGCAGCAGCTGTTATTTATAGATAATAAAAGAAAGAATAAAATATATGTGCCCCCTCAAAATTTTCAACAGCCCCCTTAGTCATTTCATCCTGCAGCCGGCCCTGCCACACTGTTTCGTAGGAATAGTATTTCTACTTTCAAGTTAGATATCGTCTCTGTCGTGGGGGAACCTCATTACATGTCCAACACTGTAACTTTTCAGGATAAAAAAGAATCAAAAGCAGATCTGTTGTGTGACGCTGCTCGGGTGAAGCTGAAAGTGAAATTCCCCTGTTGGATTAACAGATGTCTCTGGATCCACCGTTACTCCAGCTGTCAGTCTCCCCAGAGCAGAGCCTTCTCTCCAGGGTCTCCTGATGCTGTCTCCCTCCCAGTCATACTACTATACCCTATACAGCATAACCCTATGGTCCTCAAAGTAGTTCTCACAGTCCAGGGGGTCCCCAGCTAGCATCATAATCAGTTCAACCACTTTTAAACTATAAACACATTTAGCCTGGGAACCCCTTTTTGCAGTTATACCTTTCAAATATTGTGTATATGTGTGTGTGTGTGTGCGTGTGTGTGTGTGTGTGTGTGTGTGTGTGTGTGTGTGTGTGTGTGTGTGTGTGTGTGTGTGTGTGTGTGTGTGTGTGTGTGTGTGTGTGTGTGTGTGTGTGTATATATATATATATTCAGAAAACATATTTAGAAGTGTTTTTAGAATTAATCTCAGGTCTAAATGCGTTAAAAATGTTGCCATTTTTGAAATACTTTTGAAACAACATAAATCTTGGGTAGGGGTCCCACCCTGGCTATTTTCAGCTAGAGAGGATTACGGCAGCAAAATACATACCATTGTCCGGGACCTTCACATAAAAAAATGTTTTAGAACCACTGATACAGCCTATCAGTATCAACGTGGTTTTGCGTCACACACAATTAAGCTCAGGGCTTTGTGCTTTCAGAAGCCAGGGGCCTACTGTACAGTACACCCCACACATGGCCATGTCAAACTGTACAATGGCTTCTGCTTACAGGGGGACGCGTACAGTAGCAGCAAAGGCTAACACGATCTGATCTAATTCTGAGGAGGCAAAGAACAGAGGGAGGAAGTGAGACGACAAGGCGAGGAAACAGAGAGAGAGAGAGAGCGAGAGAGAGAGAGAGAGAGAGAGAGAGAGAGAGAGAGAGAGAGAGAGAGATGGAGAGTCAGAGAAGTCAGAACAAATAAACACACCCAGTGAAACGACACAGTAAAATCTATTTCCATTTGTTACTGAGAGTATACAAAATGCACCCTTAAGGATGCATCGGTTAAATGTGTGTTGTTTCCTCTCAGTGTTAAAGGATTGTTTACAGTGTGAACTATGACAGTGATACTCAAACTCAGGCCCGCGGGCCATTTCCGGCCCGCGGCGCAATTTTGACTGGCCCACCAGCTTAATGTCCTCGAAGTCACGCATCCAACAAGCTTTAAAATGAGCAGATTGGACCTTGCGTTCCTGAGATAATGGCCAAAACATCTTCAAAGCGGCCATTGAAATCGTCGATTTTCGCTGTTTATTTTTTTATTTTTTCATCTTTTTTTTTACCAGTGGTTCTGTCCGACTAATTAGCATACCCAAAACGTCATTGTAGGCCTAATGCAAATCAAGTGAAAGCGAGATGTACTATAGCTCTACTTAAATACTGCATCATTAGCCATTTGGTAGCTAAACAGTCTGGGTAGGCCTAATCTATTTTAAGTAGATTGTTTGATTTTATTTTATTTTAGCCTTAAATATCTATTTTTCTAAGTTTATTTTGAGAAAAAATATAGCAAATTAGTTTGATTACAAATTGTGTCATTAACAGAATAGAAATTCCAAGCCATAAAATAATGTGCATTGCACTTGTCTTACGTTATGTGGAAATAAAGCAAATAAAAGAGAGAAGTTATGAAGTAATGTCATTTTATCAACCGGCCCGCGGCCCCTTGACATTTTTGTAATGTGGCCCACTGGTTCAGAAGTTTGAGTATCCCTGAACTATGAGACCAATAAGCCACAACCATACATTCCTAGAGCACAGGAAGAAAGAACCCTGGTGGGTGTAAACGACACCACCACCAAAAAAAAAAAAACAGCCACAACATACTGTATGTACTGTATGTATGCCTCTCGTAGTTCCCCTTTACACACACACACACACACACACACACACACACACACACACACACACACACACACACGTTTGTATTGCTAAAGCCAATACTAGCAGATCTACAAGCTCAAAATCCCATTGCGAGCCTGTAGGTCTACTGTTGTCGGCAATGCATGACACTGGCACGCATGTTAGTATAATTAACAAGCATTTCTCTTGTGAGGACCAAGAAATGTGTCCTCACAATGATTCTACTGCAAGAGTCTTTAACAGGGGGTCTGGGACCCCTAGGGGGTCATCAGAGTTCCTAAAGGGGGTCCTCCACATCTTTGTGAGATAGAAACTTTTTTTTTCCCTGAGAACTTTAGGTAGAAATAGCAGATCTACCAGTTCACAACGCCTCACACTGCGAGGCGTTGTGAGCTTGTAGATCGGCTATTTTAGGCAAAGGGGTTTAGTGTAGATGGGAAAAAAGAGCAGACTAAGTACAGAGTCAGTGAAACTAAGGTCAAGTTTGTTAAGTATTGACGGTTCAAGTGGTTAAATATCTGAAAATACAAATTGACATGAATCCAAAATACACTGATGATTAAACGTTGAAACTATATGGAATCTATGAACAGGTGTGGGGGTCCCTGCTTCATCTCTCTTTCAACTACTAAGGGGTCCTTGGCCTGAAAACGTTGAAAACCCCTGTTCTACTGTCCAACTGTGGGGACATTTGGCCCTAACTAGTAATACACACACACACACACACCCACACACCCACACACCCACACACACACACACACACACACACACACACACACACACACACACACACACACTACACAGACACACAAGCACACACGGTGTGTGTCTGCTTGGCCTGGCTAGCCTTCATCCCACAGCCCCCTGCTAGCAACACATGCTTGGCGTCGGCCAGGCTCAATGACAAGCAAAGGTCAAACTTTTTTCCCTGCCTGTCTTGTTTATTGAATTACCGGCAGACTCCCATTTGTTTTCATAAAGGCATCAACATGTGTCTGATGGAGCGCTTATAAAAAAGAAGAGTGTGTGTATGTGTGTGTGTGTGTGTGTGTGTGTGGGGGGGGGGGGGTTGTGTTAATTCAAATGATGACAGCGCTAGTCACATAGATGCAGATGTGTACAGTACACATTTGATGCAAAGACACTCATAGCCATACGTATATACTGTACAGTAGGTGACACACTGTCTGTGCCTACTCATGCATGATCATTGATCAGTAGGTTGTGCATCATACAGTTGTGCACACAGACGTTTATGCGAGCAGGCAACTGAGGCAAGCTTGCATACAAGCATGCTTGCACGCATGCACACACCAGTGACTGCAGCCCACTAACTTAAGCCACTTAAGCCCTATATACTTTGTTGTGCAGCCACTTGAACCCCACCATCCGTATTGGGGAGAGCTTTCGGAGAAAATAGCAGATCGACACAGCCGTTTCCGCAAGACTTTACTGTAGGATTATCTGCGGGACACTTCCGGTTAACAGCAGACATACAAGCTCACACTCGGCTGCGACGCCGGAAATGCCGCTCGCCTTCTGCGCAATGCACGATGGGATGTTGGAAAGTTGTGGATAAACAGAGAAGACACTAGCTTAGAGCTCTGATGGACACTGGTCAACCGTACAGGGTTTAAGTGGTTTAAGTAGTTAATAGTCGATACACAAGCTCACAAAGCAAGTGTTCGAAGCAAGCTTGTTGATCTCCTGCTGTTCTTTGGAAATGTTTCAAATTTGAAAACAATCTGAAAATGTTTAAGAATATGGAGGGCTTAATGGAGTGTGATTCTCATTATGACAGAATCTTCACCTTTAACATGCTCTGTAGATCAGTGGTACATTTGTTTATATAGCATCGAATTGCTTTAAACCTATTTTATTCTTTGGCTATTAAAAATGTGCAGATCTAAAAGGTCACAACGTGTCACATCTTGAAAGGTTGTGAGCTTGTAGATGATCTAAAGAGCGTGTTAAAGATGAAGATTCTGTCATAATTCTCATTATGACAGACTCTCCTTCTTTCACACGCTCTTTTGCTATTCTTGAAAAAAGAAATAACTTGGAATAATTTAGACCTTTCCCCTTTTTTTCCCCCCCACACAAATCTTCTCTTCTGGGGTCCTCAGAGTTACTACAGGTGGTCCTTTGTGATAGAATTTTTTTTTTCTCTTTTTTTTATATCAACCACTTACCATAGCATCCATAATATATTCAGAGAACTTTAGCCAAAAATAGCAGATCTACAAGCTCACAGCGCCTCGCGCTACAAGGCGTTGTGAGCTTGTAGATCGGCTATTTTGGCAAATAGGTTTGGTGTAGAGGGGAAAAAGAGCAGAGTGAAAGGTCAAGTTTATTAAGTATTGACGGTTCAAGTGGTTAAATATCTGAAAACACAAATTGACATGAATCCAAAATATACTGAGGATTGTGCTGTCAAACTTTATGGAATCTCTGAACAGGTTGTGGGTGTCCCTGCTTTATGTATCTCTCAACTAAGGGGTCCTTGGCCTGAAAACGTTGAAGACCCCTGCAGTACAGTAATTTGGGGGTCCTTGACATGAAGAGTTTGAGTCTTGCTGTACATGGCATAGCCTTCATGGTGGGTGTCTGTGTATGTATGCCTGCAGTACTGTACATGTGGGTTTGTGTGGATGTGTGTCAGTAGGTTCCTGTATATGTACACCTTTGAGTGCGCTCAAGGCGTGTGCTTGTTGTGTGCGTGTGTGACCGAGTGTCCATACTGTGTGTGTACGTGTGTGTGTGTGTGTGTGTGTGGGGGGGGGGGGGGTTCTCAGTCACACACATGCGTGTGACTTTGTCCTTGCTGTGTTGGGCTCCTACAGTACCTGTATACCGTGCCAACATCTGACTCATCCCTTTAAGACACTAGCTGTGTGTGTGTGTGAGTGTATGTGCATTGTGCATGCATGCATTTCAGCATCTGGGCGCCAGCCTATGCACGTGCCTGCAATTATATGCTGTGTGTGTGTGTGTGTGTGTGTGTGTGTGTGTGTGTGTGTGTGTGTGTGTGTGTGTGTGTGTGTGTGTGTGTGTGTGTGTGTGTGTGTGTGTGTGTGTGTGTGTCTGTCCTCCTGCCTGTATTCATACTTCAGGCTAAACTGGTGCCTGTGCCACTGTCTGCATCTTCAAGTTAGTGTGTCGCCACATGACGCCACTGAGAGAGAGAGAGAGAGAGAGAGAGAGAGAGAGAGAGAGAGAGAGAGAGAGAGAGAGAGACGGAGGAGGGAATATTCCAAAACACAGCTTGCAATGACCTTAGTTTTTCATCGAGGCAGAGGTGTGGTTAACGTATGAAGAGCATCGCTCTCTCTAGCTGTCTCTGTCTCTTTCTCTCTTACACTCACATAACACACACATAACACACACATAACACACACACACACACACACACACACACACACACACACACACACACACACACACACACACACACACACACACACACACACACACACACACACACACACACACACACACACACACACTCACACGTTTGTTCTCTTTGTATTCGTTACTGTCTCTCTCTCTCTCTCTCTCATGCAACAGCGTGGCTCTGGTCTCTCCTCCTGCCCTTTCTCTCTCCGCTCTCCTCTCACTCCCGTCTCTGTTTTGTTACGTATCCTCCCTTCTCCTCACACCTCGCTTGTTTGACTCTTGCACGTCTGTCTCAGAACACAAACGCACGTGCGCGCACACACACACACACACACACACACACACACACACACACACACACACACACGTGCAAACATATACAGACTGTGGCACACATTCAAAATAAGCATCCTGCACTCTACACGTGAAATCAACCATCGCCACAAGCAACCACGCACGCAAGCACACATATCAACCCAGTAACCCGTTATCGGACTGTGACCTCAAGATTGCCAGTGGACACACACACACACACACACACATGCACGCACACACACACACAGACGCACGCGTTGACCCACTGCCTGTCATCGAGGGACACACAGTGCCCATAGCTGTCGTCCAAGTGCAAATAAGACCTCCAGCCCGCCGTCACATTACATTCTCTGTCTGCCACTGTTTGCCCTCTCTGTCTCCGGCACATGCCGCCTCTCTTCCCTATAGCTCATCTCTCTCTATCTCTCTCTCGTTCTACATTTCCACATATCTGCTTCCCTAAGCTTCTTTTTTTTCCTCTTTAGTCATCATTCTCATATTCGTCCATAGCGGTCAAAGGTACTTCACATTGAATATATTAGCCAGTGGTTCTCAAAGTGGTGTCCAAAAATCCACGCTCACGGGTCTGTAACTCTGAGTGTCCAAATGGAAACCAAATATGTGGTTCCATTTGGACACTCTCAGAGTTATATGGGGGACGTGGTTGAAATGAAAAGGTTTGAGAACCCCTGGTCCGACCAGACAGCGTTGACGTGGCCACATGCTGAAGAAGAAGAAGCGCACGGACTGGAGACACCCCGCCGAGCCATTTGAGTACCCCTCCTTTACTCCTCTTATCCCATCCCATCCCAATCCCTTCCTCACTGCCTCTCTCTCTCTCTCTCTCTCTCTCTCTCTCCCTCTCTCTTTCTCTCTCTCTGTGTCATCTCGTCACAGACGGAGGATAGTATATAAAAAAAAATAGGGTTTGTCTTACTAATGGCCCGGGAGCCGATACAGCCCATGGTGTCTGTCTCCTCACTGTGGCTCTGCTGGGGAGGGAAATATCCACAACCTTCTTCCACAACACATTCTCCCTTTCTCCGCGTGTCTTCTCTCCCCTCCTCTCCTCTCCTCTCCTTCGTCTAGCGGCCGGCGTTTCTCCTGTCCTGTGTCGCTCCGTATGTGACAGGGAGGAGGAGAGAGTATGTGTGTGTGTGTGTGTGCGCGCGATGCTCCCCGTCTGTGTGTTGAGCGTGTGTCCTGTCTGCGCGCGCACGCGCGTGTGTGTGTGTGTGCGTGTGTGCGCTTCGCTGCTTGCTCCGTCTCGGCAGCTTGTATACTGTCGTCAGAGCCAGCCTCTCTTGTGTGCTTTTCTCCCTCACTGCTTCCACCGCCTTGTCACTCTCTCTCTCTCTCTCTCTCTCTCTCTCTCTCTCTCTCTACCTCTCTCTCGTGCCTCTCGTCACCACCTCTAACCACTGTATCTCTCTCTCTCTCTCTCTCTCTCTCTCTCTCTACCTCTCTCTCGTGCCTCTCATCACCGCCTCTCACCACTGTATCTCTCTCTCTCTCTCTCTCTCTCTGTCTCTCTCTCTCTCTCTCTCTCTCTCTCTCTGTGTCTCTCTCTCTCTCTCTCTCTCTCTCTTTCTGTGTCTCTCTGTATCAAACTTTAGGTAACGGTCATTTTATGTCATTTTTACATTTTGTTATTTGTCATTGTTAATATCCGTTAACATAAAACCCTAAGTTTAATTGTAGGAGAATTGCGTGCTGCATGGTGTCACACAACCAAAATAGCTGCTCTACAAGCTCACAACACGTCATGTAGATCAGCTATTTTGGGTGCAACCAACAGCACCCAAAATAATAAACCATGAAACCGTTTTGTCTTGGGAGGACCAGGAAAATGTTCATTTCTCAAATTATACTACTCTACTCTAAGTATAATAATACAAACACATGATTTAAATATGAGTTCTGATTTAGATCATGTTAGTCATGAATCTTTTTTATGATTCAAAAGCATTTAAATCGATTAATGTACTGTAGTAAGCCTACAGCTCTGTAGCACAACTGACTCCAAAGTAAGAGATAAGCTACAGTACTTGTATTGGAAACTGTAATATGATTAGTCAACAAAGTAGTATTGGAAAGACTAACGATTGCTCGAATCAAACAATTTCAGTCGACTGTGGGGTCTTCGACTGACTATTCAAAAGGTTGATGTTTTGGCGGGCAGCTCTAGTGCATCACTCACTGTGTGGATGTCTGTCGTGGCGAGGACTGTGGTGTTGTGATGGCTCCATATGATGCTGATCTTCTCCACCTCCTCCTCCTCCTCTCTGAGCGCCACCTTCAGGTTCTCCAAGCTCCGCGCACACTGTGATCAATGTTCCTATGACAACAACACAAACACATGTGGTCAGAAGTACAGTATGATAGTACTCAAGTAAATATGTCTAGTTAAGAGACTAGTAGTTACCCTAAGAGTCGCATACATTTGGGGGAATAAATAATGAATACAAAGTGAGTTGAACATGAGTGAGCCACAGCCACTCTCCGGCCAGCATGCCCAGATTGCCCACTAATAAATAAATAAATAAAAAGCGAAGAGCACAATCATGGTGATTGAGTGTGCTCTCTTTGCAGCCATCCCACTAATTACAGGTACTTCACAAGCATGCAGGGAGGAATTTAACTACCACAAAGGGAAGAGATCATATTACTCTAACATTTAAAAGCCTGTTAGTTTTTTTCATATTACTCCTACAGACTTTGTCCAAAACATCGTGCCAATCGGTGATCAATATGGTTCGGTCAGATTTTTCATATGCCATGTTCTGCTACGTTTGCCGTTTTTGAATTCGAATCCTTAAAAATAGTTTGGGACGTGAGGTTTCCGACAGAGACGATATATGCTGATTGAAAAAGGAGAGAGTAGGAGGAGAGGACAGCAACAGACAAACGAGATGCCAAAAAAGCTATAAAAAGAGTATCAGATAGATAATACACAGGGTTTAACCCTCTTTGTTTGTCAAAGTTATGTCTCAGTTCAAAGTTCAACAGATACTGTGTACAATAAAACAGGAAGTCACATCAAGGGCAACTACCAGGGTGACAAGGGCATCAAGCGCAACTAGGGGTATTGTACCATACAGATATAGTAAGTTTAACCCTTCTATTGTGTTAAGGTCATTTTTGACCAGTTTTCAACTTTAAATATGTAAAAAGTATGTTTTACATGTCTTTATTGGAACAAGGCTTCATCATGATATCCCCAGAAACAGCTATTTTAACACAACAACATTAATTATTACCATTTTAGTTAATTCTGATGGTCTCTATAAAAAAGTGACACTTGTGGCGTTACGGGTCACAAATGACCTGGCAGAGAAGTGTGGCTCAATTCCCCCCAAATTGTCAATATGAAATGTTTACATGTTTGAGAGAGAGAGACACTTGTCCTCAATTTGCATTTGCTACTAGGAGTAAAATAAAGTTTGGGTTTATGAAAATAAATTACTTTACCGTCTTACTGTATATGGGTCAATTTTGACCCCTAACACCACAAGTGTAATATTTGTTAATAATAATTGGAGAATTATATATATTATATTATAGCCAGATAACATCATTAGACATTGTCTTCATTATAGGACATGTAACGAGTGACTTTAACATTTTCATAGTTGAAAACAAGCTATATTGAAAGATGACACCCTAACTCTAAACCAAAATAATATTTTATAGTGTTTACATCGATATGAATGCATAACAAGTCAGCTATGAGGTGGGGGAGGGAAAAAAAAACGAAATGTATAATTTAACACCAAAAGTGTCACCAGTTTTCTAACACAATGCAAGGGTTAAACAAACAGTCTTCTCTGTTAGGCAAGGCGAGGCAAGGCAGTTTTATTTGTACAGCACATTTCAAAGTGCTTTACACAGAACATCAAGCAAAGGAGGAAACACAAGTATACAATGAGATTAGAATGCCTATAAATAAAGTGGTAAAAAAAAACAGATAGGCCTGCAATTACAGTGCAGAAGAGAAAGAAAAAGGAAAAAGATAACTATCAAAGGCAGTGGCAAACAGGAAGGTCTTTAGTCATGTTTTAAAAGATATAAGAGTGGCAGCAGACCTGCAGTTTTCTAGGAGTTTGTTCCAGATATGTGTTACATCAAAGCTAAATCCTGCTTCTAAGTTTATTTTTGGTTTTAGGGACAGAAAAGAGCCCCCAACCACTGGACTCAGACTGAGAGAGAGCACCAATTATTTGACTTTAAAATTCAAACTCAAGAGTTGGCTTAAAGTAAAGCAAACTTGCAAACATTGATGACTATCACCTACATTTTCATTTTCATGTCTTAATGTTATACCGTGTTATTATTATTGTATTTATATTGTTTTGTATCACCTATCACCAATTTTAACAACCTGCTCAGTGCTCAGGGACCACACATTTAACTAACTCCGGCACATTTACGTGAAAACCGAAATGCTGACTGGTGTGCTCTGTCCCTGGTAAATTAATCACTCAATTGACAATTGTCTCTCTCAGGTGAAAATTTCCTCATTATGCCCACTGTTACTTTTCAGGATTCAAATTCAAATATAGCTGCAAGGAGAGATAAAGGCCCCAGTTTTTAGCATTTCTAAAGATGCTAACCGTAACCCTAACCCATAGGGACTGCAGCCATTCAGGCTTGGGCCCTAAATTAGCAAAAGTAGCAGATCTACAAGAGCTTGTATACTGTATGTGCTACTTTTGATACTTTTGTGTGACGCTGTAGTATGACCATATTACCGTAATTTACAAAAAAACTAAATGTTAAATGGTGGAGATTTCTGTCCGGCCACACCCTGCCACTCTCTTGAGGCTTGAGGTCAATTATCCCGCTTAATACACTTGATCAAGAAATTAATACATTGAAAAGTAACAAAAGAAAGGATTTTCTTGCTTATGGTAATAAAAGTAGGCTATCGTGACTACTAATTGAAGCCGAGGCCGAATTGCACGAAAGAGCCCTGACATCACATGGTTGGTTCTACAGACTCCAAATTTCGCACACAGATAGCTCAGACATTTGCCTACGTTCTTAGATATGCCTCGACCCGACCCGATATGCGGTTTTCCGGAACCAACGCGAAAGGTTCGGAATCTCCATATGCGGAGATGACTGACATCGGGCCGTTCCGGAGCAAGCGCTGACTCATTGTGACATCACTTCATAAAAGGCTCTGACATCACATACGCCACATGAGTCAACAAAAAATATCTGTGAGTGTGTATGTATGTATGTATATATATATGTATGTATGTATGTAATCCGCGTATCTTGAGAACCGTTCGTCCCACCAGCTTCAAATTCAGCGCGCGTGTTCCCTGCCGCAGCAGGTAGTGCAGTGCCCGGCCTCTACCCGACCCGATACGCGATTTTTCGGAACCCAGCGCAAAAAGTTTGGATTCTCCGTATGCAGAGCTGTTGTCTGACATCAGGGTCTTCCGGAATCGGCACTGTGTCTGCAGAGATCTCCATATATGGGCATAAAATGGACGCAGACAGACAGAAACAGATATATCCATATATGGGCATAAATGGACTCAGGCAAACAGATGGTCAAAATGGATCCTATGACAACAGGTATAATGGGGTTTGCATTACACAGAATTCGGCACACGCGTTCCCCGCCGCAGCAGGGAGTGCAGTGCCCGGCCTCGACCTGACCTGATATGCGGTTATCCGGAACCAGCACGAAAGGTCCGGAATCTCCGTATGCGGAGCTAATGTCTGACATTAGTGTTTTCCAGAACCGGCACTGTGTCTGCAGAGATCCCCATATGGGCATAAATGGACGCAGGCAGACAGATACAGATATCTACATATATGGGCATAAATGGACACAGGCAAACAGATGGTCAAAACAGGTTATGACAACAGGTATAATGGAGTTTGCATTAAAGAGTGGGGCATTCATTCCGTATTTACATCGTTCCCGAGTAGGCCGGTCCTCGACTAGACGCCCGGCCGACTGTCAGGCAGATACAGAGATCTCCATATATGGGCATAACTTGGACGCAGTCAGACAGATATCTCCATATATGGGCATACATGGACACAGTCAAACAGATGGTCAACACGGGTCCTATGACAACAGGTATAATGGGGATTGCATTAAAGGGCGGGGCATTCATTCTCTATTTACATCGTTCCCGAGTTGGCCAGGTCGCCGACCTTCGGGCGGCCGAGCTTCTAGTTCCATTAATTTATGCCAGGTACCAGAGCGTCCAGTGAACTTAGGAAACAGAAGTGTTGATCAAATAGAATAGAATTTTGGTTACTGTGTTGTCGATTTCTCGCTTCAAATGTTTTCAATACATTCTTGAGAGCAATGTTTAGTTGTAAATGACATTGTATGTTTGTTTACATGGCTGCCATGTTGGATACAGTATAAAACAAAGCAGCAGATTGATATGATCCTTTGATTAGACAGCAGTCTGTTATTGAGCTCAGCGGTCATTATTCAGAAAAAAGACATAGCTGAATTCAGTGATTGACCAATCAGAATCAAGCATTCATTGTTTCCACCAGCCGAAGGCATGGGGGAGAGTATGTTTTCCTCTCCGTCCGTGCGTCCGTCCGTCCGTCCGTCCGTCCGTCCGTGCGTCCGTCCGTGCGTCCTCGCAGTTTGTGAGCGCCAATTCTCAGTCGCCGTTGGCCCGGTCGCTGCCAAAGTGAGCACACACATTCCCTGGATGCCAATCTAGAACCTCTGCCCTACATTTTTCAAATGGGCCTTTTCTAGCGCCAACTAGTGGCCGATGTTTGCTAAACACATTTCTGTGCACTACTCTTACAGATTTTGTCCAAAAATCCTACAAATCGGTAGGCAATATCTCGACAGTCATGTGATCGACACGGATCTGTCCGATTTTGCATATTCCATCCTGATTGGCTAAGATTGGCTTCCAAAGTTTGTGGGATTGAGCCGTTTTGAACAAAATGCCTCAAATCACAAACGCAAAGTGCAATTATCATGAAATCGCGCACACACGTTCCCACTAGGCCGAGGAAGAAATGCCACTTAATTATTTTTTAATCAGCCTCATGGTGGCGCTATAACAGCCCGATTTGTGGTTTTACCTATAACTCCACCGATCAGTTTCAAACTTTGTAAGCGCACTCCCTAGAGGCTAAGGATAAACCTTTGCCCTGCATTTTTCACATCAGCCTTTTATAGCGCCACCTTTGGGCCGACTTATGTAAAACACATTTTTGGATATTACTCCTTGAGATTTTATCCAAAAATCATGCAAATCGGTACACAGTATCTCTATAGTCATGTGATCAAGTCCGATCCGTCTGATATTTTATATTCCATCCTGATTGGCTAATATTAGCTTCCAAAGTTTGCAGGATTGCTCCGTTTTTGAACAAAATGCCTCAAATCATCAACGCAGCTTGCGATTACCGTGACATTTGCCACACATATTCCCACTAGGTCAAGGAACAAATGCTACCTTTTTAACATTGTCCTGTTATAGCGCCACCAGCAGGTAGACTTTAGCAAAACACATTTTTGGAACACAATGCTTGAAATCATGCATGCAGCGTCCGATTGCCATGAAAGATCTAAGGTGAAGAACATATGCCACCCTTTTTACATTGGCCTATTATACAGTAGCACCACCAGGACGCACGGCCTGGTGGAGACCTGTGCTCGGAAGAGCACTGCTTCTAGTTAATAAGTGTAATTAACGTCTCTCGGACATGAGCTCATTACCAGTGAGTGACAACCACAGCCACAACACTAGAGGGAGTGACCATGATCTGGTGCCACCCACATTTAGAACAAACATAGAAAGATCTCATTCTACTACTTCTGGCAAAAAATGTGGAATGCCTGTGAATCACTGGTTTTATACCACAAGGGGAGGTAAATTCCCAACGATAGGAGGTGTTGGAAGGTGACATTTCCCCTTTTTTCTTTTGTGTTTGTATTTGTTGATAACATGAATTATTGTATACTCTTGTTATGCTATGTGAATTGAATACATAGGACCACAATGGAAATACGTCACCTGGACTTGCTTTGTCCTCCTTTTAGCTTTAAAGTCTTACTGTACCACCACATGCTGTTTACATTTCTGACTAAAACCCTGAGGAAGACTACTGACAACAGTAGAAACATTGGTTGTTATAAATAAACGTTTTGCATCGTGGCTGAAGAGCTGTGTGGCCTCCTTTTCAATCGTTATTATCTGCGTGGTCAGCACCTCACCAACATAGGTGTGCGCTCCTCCTTTTGTGCTCTCTTTACATTTCTGACTAATAAAGTATTCAATCAATCAAAAAACAACATGATCAAACAACAAGCCCCAACATAAGACATTTCAACACACAATCAGGCATAATTCACAGCAAAAACAATAAATCATTAAGGCGAATCATCAAGGCTTTTGAATGCTATTTCTTTATAGCATAACTGTACTCCAGTGCTTTCAGTCAAGTTTCATGTCAAATCTGACAACTTTCACTTGTAGTTGAGTAATATTTGAAAGGTCTATACTTTTTTTTTACTTTTTTTTTACTCAAGTGCTGGGGTTGAGTAGGCCTACTTGACATGTATCATTATGATTGACATAATACATGTAATGGTGTCTCTTGGAGATACTTGTTTTAATAATACACAATTGTGTGCCTTGTGACAAGTGTTTACATTCTGTGTGTCTGCATGAACTCAATATCACAAGATTCACTCATTTTGTAACTTAATTACTGTCGTAGCATAACAGTAAAGGAGCATATGGGCTACTACTGTAAGTCAGTAAGTAAGTGCATATTACTGTATCATATGGCTCTTACATAACAATCCCCTCTTCTTCACCAACCTGAGCTTGGAGATGAGGCAGTGGAACTCTCCCGTCTGGACTCATCTGCTACTACAGTGTACAACTCGTCCTCCACCTCCTCCAGCATCTCATGCCACTCGTAGCCTTCCTCCTTTTTCCTTCTGAAATAACTTCTTATATCCATCCTCCAAGTCGTGCTAAGGAGCGAATTAGCCGGTGATAGTAGCTACTGTACACCCTGTTCCACCAGATGCCAACAACAAATTGACAATGCCCTGTAAGCGTTGCTCTCTCTCTCTCTCTCTCTCTCTCTCTCTCTCTCTCTCTCTCTCTCTCTCTCTCTCTCTCTCTCTCTCTCTCTCTCTCTCTCTCTCTCACACAAAATGCATGCATGCCAAGTAGGGTGAAGTAGATCTGTAGCTTGAATGACACAGGGAGGATCCAAAACATACAGTAGCAGACTTGCGATTTCGACAATATTTTCTTTTTTTCTCCAAGCTTTATAATACTAAATATGAATGACAGATTTTGTATTATTTGTATTATTTGAGTTTTTTTTTATGTAAAAAAATAAATACATTATACATTTATTTTGTTTTTGTTTTCTTCAAAAACATTAGTAGCCTGGGATGCCCAGTCCCAATGGCGCCTAATGCCATCATGAATAGTTTGGGATATTTGAAAGTGGTTCAACACTCATTTGCCGCACTAATAGGGAAACAGGAGACGGTGGCAAGTTGGAAACACTAGTTGTCCAAGTATCAGTAACTAGAGGGTTGCCCCTGCTAGATAATAAACCTCCCTTGGATGTCTACTACACAATCACGGATCATGTGAGTTAATGTGAAATACAAAGAGTCTTGTTGTTACTGTGGGCTGAAGGTGTAACACTAGCTGGGGATAAATGTAACAATGAGAGGTAAATGACTGAAATAAGAGCCGTGCTATCCAATTTATACTGTGTGTGCGTGCAGCATGTGTGTGTGTGTGTGTGTGTGTGTGTGTGTGTGTGTGTGTGTGTGTGTGTGTGTGTGTGTGTGTGTGTGTGTGTGTGTGTGTGTGTGTGTGTGTGTGTGTGTGTGTGTTGTGTGTGTGTACATACTCCTGAATGTGTATGCATCACATAAAAGTGTTCAATCACTGTCACAGTTGATGGATGGCCTGGGCTAAGGTGCAGGCTTTGTGGCTCGTGGGCCCCAGAACTGACAGCGTAAACAGAGAAATTATCCTCACAGGTGTCAGAATGCTCTGGGTCAGTGGTTGTTTTGCTTTGTTTTTGTCATGAGCCGTCTCCTGTCTACCTCCTCTGCATCCTCTTCTCCTTCTACTCCCCAGACCAGTAACTAGTGAGTTGATGAACTATAACGCACCAAGACTACACTCCAGGGACGTGCAGAAATGTTAGAGAGGCAGGGGCTGAACTTTGTAAAAGGGCCTTTTGGTGAAAATATCGAAAATAGCAGACCTCCAAGCTCACAACGTTTCGCAGTGAGCTTGGAGGTCGGCTATTTTCAGTTCTTGATACCACACTGAACTATAGCATAATCAAGTCAATTCTGTAGATGTGCCGTAACAGATTTCTACACAGACAGGGCAATTCTTTCAACATAAGATGTTGCATTCAAGTTCAGGCGGTTTGGACAAGACAATATTCTCTTGAATTCTCTCTACAAGCGCGATCCACTGTGAACTTGTAGATCTGCTATTTTCGGCAAAGAGATTTGGTTTAAAGGGGAAAAGGGGCAATGAGTATTGAGGGTTTAAGTGGATAAATGTCTGAAAATACACATGAACAAAACATAAATTTACACTGATGATAGTGATGTCCAAAAAGTCTAGGAAGCTGTCTGCAACTCCATTGTATACAGTGCGATCACTGCTTCATCTCTCTCAGCTAAGGGGCCCTTGGTCTGTAAAATGTTGAAGACTTTAATGCAGGGGTCTTCAATGTTTTCAGGCCAAGGAACCCTTAGCTGAGAAAGAGATGAAGCAGGGACCCCCAGATTTCATATAGTTTCATCTTTTGGCAGCACAATCATCAGTGTATTTTGGATTCATGTCAATCTGTGTTATCAGATATGTAACCACTTGAAACATCAATAATAAAATTGACCTTTCACTCTGTAGTGTCAAAAACAGTCAATGCTCATAAGTGAAACAGCCAACTTAAACAAAAAAGCAAAATAGCAATCCTTAAGCACAACTATCAATAAAGTACCAAAGAAAAGTGTCCATAACAGTCAATGCTATCAGTGCTACAAGTATCTTACCGACATGTCAAACACAAGCAAAATACTCAATACTACTAACACAACCTAATAGTGCAGAGCCAAACTAAAAAAGTGTCCATTGGTCAGTGAAACAAGAAAGGGTGACACAGCAAGATGCACATGAGCACCCTCCCTGGGAATGTCCTTAGAGGTCAGAGTCAGTACAACTATAGTTCCAGTTAAATAAGGCTACAGTCGTCCTAGGTTAGGAAGGTAAGTCCTTCATTACCAGTGTGAGTGACAACCACAGCCACAACACTAGAGGGAGCAACCGATGCCAACCAAATGCCAACAGGGAGGGTGGGGGGGGGGGGGGCAGCCTCTCTGGACCAGCAACTACCCCAAAGGGTGGCTGTGCCAGACGACAGAGAGGACCAGCGATGAGCCATCAGCTCCTCCATCCCTGTTCCTCACCATTTGCAGCGTCAGCTCAATCAGACCAAAACCAGGAAGGCAGTGAGACTCCCAGGTGATGTGCGCTGAGCAACTTGCTGTCCCGTTCAGGGACCTCTTCAACCTCTCCCTGAGCTTGGGGGAGGTGCCCTAGCTGTGGAAGTTATCCTGCATTGTGCCGGTACCCTAGAAACGTTGTCCATCTGTCCCTATTGACTACATGCCAGTCACTCTAAGATCACAGGTCATGAATACCTTTGGGAATCACCTACCTGCTGAAGAAGCGCCTACACCCATCTTGACACCAAGGGCACAACACCGTCAGAATCATATGCTTTGACATCTCCAGTGCCTTCAACACCGTCCAATCCACAACTGCTAGCGGTCCCCATGCAGAATCAAACACACAGAGGTGGTGGAGACTGGAAAGTTCCTGGGAGTGCACAAGCAATTGGACTTAACTGACATCTCTGAGCTATAGCTATCTACAGCAAGGGACGGAGCAAGCTGTTCTTTCTGAGGTGTAACAAGATGCTGCAGATGTTCTATCTGTCTGTAATGGCTAGTGCCCTCTTCTTTGCGATTACCTGCCAAGGACAAAAGCAACCTGAACAGGCTCGTCAGGAAGGTTGGTTGGTTGCGTTGTTGGGGCTACTCTGGACCGAGTGGAACAGGTGGCAGCAAGGAAGCTGGATGATGTTACGGTAAAGCCCCATCCACACCCCCTCCACAGGGAGAATACAGGGCTAGTTTAAACTCTTTTGTGACATGCCCAAGATAAGTACGTAAGCCTTGCCGAGCCATGTGGCACTTAGGGCACAAGCTTATCTTCTGTTTCTGTGGCGTGAGGTGGCTTGATGTACAAGTACATCCCCCAGCCATGATACACACATAATGACTGTCGCATGGACTTAACCCAAACCCAACCCTTGATGCTGAAGGAAAACACTCAGGCAGGACACTCTACCACAAGGCAACTGAGTTGGCCATGCCCAAGATAGGGATCCGGATCAATTATTAATTAATTATTTTAGTAAATTATTGATTATCAATTTTAAAAGGTATTCTATCAAATCAATTAATTTGATTAACTGTTGCACACCTACACCCTTAGCCCTCAACCTATCAGACATCGCTCCTCCATTCCCTCATTAAGTCATTACAGCTCACCGCCTCTGTTAATTGCCCATTGTCAAGCATTTGTTACCATGTGTATCGTGTGTTAAGTCTCTAGACTTCCGTTGTTTTCCACCTATTCCTAGTTGCCTGCATTCCGTATCAGGTTCTGGAACAGAGTTTCGGTTCTGCTACCTGACCTGTGTGTCTGACCTGTGTGTGTGTGTGTGTGTGTGTGTGTGTGTGTGTGTGTGTGTGTGTGTGTGTGTGTGTGTGTGTGTGTGTGTGTGTGTGTGCGCGTGTGTGCGTGTGTGTGTGTTCGTGCGTGCGCATGTGTGTGTGTATTTTCAAAACCTGTAGGTGACACAATTTCAGCCAATCAGGAGAGAATACCCATTTATCAGCTTAATTTTTACAGTAGTTCCAGTTAAAAATTTGTCTGCTCATTTCTTTGTGTAATCACGTCTAATTTCACGTGTTTAATCTGTATCCTGTTTAAGGTCTCCATCCTGATTGGATGAAATTGGTATCCCGAAAATGCATAGAACTGAACAAAGACTCTATAGCAATCAGAATATAGAGCTATTTACACCAACTTTAATACACCTTGAATTGCATCTGATCAACCTCAGATTTGGTGTCTTCCTTTGTGTATACGTTGCTCTTCACTCACTGGCCGTTGGGACTGTTTTAACCAGCAAAATCAGTTAACATAATGGTAGTGTCACAATCAATTTAACCGTATTTTATACTTTGGCTATTCTAAAATAGATACACAAGCTCATAGCACGTCACTTCATGCCGCTTTGAGCTTGTAGATCTGTTATTTTAGAATAACATTTGTGCAAATAAGAAACTTTTCAAAAGAGTCTGCAGCCAAATACATATCATTTTGGGGGTCCTTGACACGAAAAGATTTTAACCACTGGTTTAAGTGCCTACAGTATTTATCTGCATTGCAATAAAAACTTTTTTTGCCATTTCATTTTGGGGACCCACTGCCAATCCTCACGACTCATCAGTTAAGTTAACCCTGGCCCTCAGGTTGGGGAATGGCTGATTTCTATTGTTTGATAATTCTGATACTCATCAATATTATTATTCCACATCAGCAGAGCTAGCATGTGTTGATAGTTGATACAAGCAGTACTGTATGCATGTAATAAAATGGATTGCGTTTCATCGTGTTGTAGTCTGCAGCAGCTGGGTCGCTTCTCTCCCTCTCTTATCCTCCTCCTCTCTCACTTTATCCATCTCTCTCGTCTGTGACTCATTTTATCGTTCTCTCTCATCTTTCGCTCTGTCTTTCTGTGTTTTACAGAGCAGTGCAGCTGTTCTCCCCACCCCTCTCTGTCTTTCCCTCCTTTCTTCTTAGCCAGCTGCCTCGCTCCATCTCCGTCACGCGATATGACTATGAAAACAACTCTTGTGTTCTAAATAAAGTGACGGGGCAATGAAGCGACTGCTACCAACGCACTTGAAAAGTCTGTTCCTGCGTTCAGAATCAGAATCAATGTGAGGTACTGTGAAATTCTTAATTGTACAAGCTTATTGATGCATCAGTACCAGTAAATGCATAATATTGTAACTAATTTGCATAATACATTAAAAGAATACTTGCTATTTAACTAATTTACATGAACTAAGTGTCACGAAATGCATGTGAAAGAAGAGTCAATTTAAATTCACTTCAGTCTGTGCAGTGGCAACAGGCTTAGCTCGTATTCAGTCTGATTGCTGCTAGATAAAAAACTGTTTGTCTGGCCGTGGATGCAACAGCGGTGTGAACAGACTCACTCTGCGTCTCATTGGTGGACTATGGACAGTTCAGAAAACCTGCCTACCAATGACTACATCGATGGGGATTCTGAGCTAATTTAAACTACGTAAGCAAAGACAATTTTATAACAATATCACAGAACAAACTGTAAGAACAAACCCCAAAAGGTTTAGCCAGTCCTTGAAACAACTTGGATGCTGCAATATTCCCCAAATAATTACTGGTAATATTCACAATCTCAATTTGGACATCAGTCAGCATCAAATTCGATAAACCTGATGTGGCAAACAACTTAAATAAGCATTTCACAACCATAGCCAAATCATTGGTAAGAAAATTGCCTAGTCAATCTGGACGGTACAGTGATAGACATGTACCACCTTTTCTTCCAAATTTAATTTAGTTATACCAATTGATTCCTCTCCACAAACATTTATGTCGCTACTGTTTACTGATCTCACCTGCCAGTGAGGAGCCCCCACCTCCTCCCACCCAACACTTCCCGCTGACATCTGCTACTTTTGATGCTTTCGTGTACGTACTGTACAAGTAGGACGTTAATTTACATTCACAAACAGTTATGAAGATGAGAGGTTTCTGCCCGATGTTATCAACTGTTGTGGTGTTGTCTTTTTACTTTTCTTCCCCAAGTTAAGTCATGTTTGTATGGACCCTGTCACTGCCAGCCACCACTTGTTGGTGTGGAAAGCGTGTAGCCACCAATAATGATGAGGACACATGGCCTTGTCCTTGATCAGGGTGACTCCACAGGAGAGCTGAGAACTTGACAAGGCCAAGGCTATGGCAAACACGCCAGAACCAAAACAGAAATGTTATGTATACAGGATCTACTCTATTGATTGATTGATTTCTTTACTGACAAAATGCATGTTATGCATGCATAACATAAATCTGTAGATAATTAATATATAAAGGATCATCCAAAACAAAAACTAATATTGTGGGGAAAAAGTCATCAGGATATACAAAAATAAAATATAAAAGTTTGAAATATTTCATTCACTTTATTTCCAATGAATCTAGGATATATGAAAGTTTATTATAATTATATTAGTATGATGAAGTAGTAGGGCATTAATTTATATATATAAAAAAAAGTTAAACTAGAAGCAGTGCTCTTCCGAGCACAGGTCTCCACCAGGCCAGGCGTCCTGGTGGTGCTACTGTATAATAGGCCAATGTCAAAAGGGTGGCGTATGTTCTTCACCTTAGAGTCGACCTTTCATGGCAATCGGACACTGCATGCATGATTTGAGGCATTGTGTTCCAAAAATGTGTTTTGCTATTAAAGTCTACCTGCTGGTGGCGCTATAACAGGCCAATGTGAAAAGGGTAGCATTTGTTCCTTGACATAGTGGGAATATGTGTGGCAAATTTCACAGTAATCGCAAGCTGCATTGATGATTTGAGGCATTTTGTTAAAAAACGGAGTAATCATGCAAACTTTGGAAGCTAATATTAGCCAATCAGGATGGAATATGAAATATCAGATGGATCAGACTTGATCACATGACTATAGAGATACTGTGTACTGATTTGTGTTATTTTTGGAGAAAATCTGAAGGAGTAATATCCAAAAGTGTGTTTTACATAAGTCGGCCCAAAGGTGGCGCTATAAAAGGCTGATGTGAAAAGGTTTTTTTTGTTCAAAACGGCTCAATCCTACAAACTTTGGAAGCCAATCTTAGCCAATCAGGATGAAATATCCAAAATCGGACAGATCCATGTCGATCACATGACTGTCGAGATACTGCCTACCGATTTTCTAGGATTTTTGGACAAAATCTGTAAGAGTAGTGTACAGAAATGTGTTTTGTGGTTCTGAATTGGCATCCAGGGAGTGTGTGTGCTCATTTTGGCCAACGGCGACTGAGATTAGGTGGTAACAAACTGCATGGACACACACACGGACGCACGGACGGACGGACGGACGGACGGACGGACGGACGGAGGGGAAAACATACACTCCCCCATGCCTTCGGCTGGTGGAGACAACTATGGAGATAAGAGGTTTTCTGCCCAACAGCAAGGATATACATTTGCTGCTCTGAGTGGATAGTCATTTCTGAAAGGAACTCTTTCTATGCCTCCGCCTGCAGACAGACAGACATGGGCATTATGATTTGGGTTTTTTGTCCTAACCTCCTGAACGCAATATCTGAGGAAAGCCATGAGGGAATTCAATGATATTTGGAACAAATGTCCCAAAAATAAACTTAACGCGTTCTAGTATGGACAGAGATGGATGTAAGCTGCATCTGTTTGGCAGAGGCATTCAACTGAATGCTGGACTCTGAAGCCAACTCTGTAGAAGTCTCTAGACGGGAGCTACACCAGAATGTTACATGTACCGGTATAGCGCTCAACATCAGCTAGAGAAGGGATCTTCAACATTTTCAGGCCAAGGACCCCCTAACTGAGAGAGGGATGAAGCAGGGACCCCCACAACCTTTTCATAGATTCCATATAGTTTAGTTTGACAGCAGAATCATCAGTGTATTTTGGATTCATGCCAATTTGTGTTTTCAGATACGTATTTAACCACTTGAACAGATCCCAACGAGGCGTTGTGAGCTTTTAGATCTGCTTTTTTTGGCTAAATATTGGCTACAGAATATGGACGCCAGGATTCAAGTGGTTAACACATTAAGTGCCTATCCCGGGTATGCCCGGGATATACTGTAAGTACAGTAAAGTTGTTTTGCCTTACCGTGGGGTCTGGGCTGTCGATTGTACATCGGTAATGGCCGCGGTTTGTTTACATGAGACGTTGACGTGCACGCCAAGTGAAAATCCTCCATAGAAACCCATTGATCTTGCAACAAAGAAGCCTCATTGTCTCGAAAAAATACATTTTGATCCCAAGGCTGGCATTTTTTATGGCAAAATAATCGTTCCAAAGATGGTTTTCGCCATTACGGCCAGTTTCTAAACTACATCTGGCTTTTCAAAAATAAGAGCGGACGCCTATGGGAGGAAGTCCGGGAACTCTGCGCCCCTTCTTCCCTTCAAAGTAAAGGGCACTAAGGAGAAAAAAGTTTTGGAGGACCCCCTGTAGTAACTCTGAGGACCCTCTAGGGGTCCCGGACCCCCTGTTGAAGACACCTGAGCTAGAGTACACATGGTACCAACAAGAATCTATGCTGAAATACCAAGGGTGAGCGATAAAATAGCAGCCAGGAGAATGAGACAAGCAGGTCACTGCCAAAGACACCAGGAACTGCCAGCCAGCAAACAGGTGCTGTGCGATTGAGAACCAACACATGGGCACTGGTCATGAGGACGTCCCACACTGACATGTGGACATGTACTCAAGAAAGACGCAGGAGCGCAAAGCACCAAAGAGCTGGCCAGATGTATGGAGAACCGGGATGACTGAAGCGACGATGGAGGGCTCGTCTGAGGACGACATAGAGAGAGAGCCATGTGCCCTTTGTGTCCTTTCCTTCCCACAAAAGTTGATCTGTAATGCTTGACTTGTAATGCTCTGTGGTCTCGTACAATATGACGTTGTACACAGAAATAGACAATCTGTTGTTCACGCTCACAATGCAGTGTGGTGTAAGTGTAAACTGCTCTAGAAACACCCCTCCATCTGGTCGAGAGCCCAGAACTGAGCGAGACAACATGTCTCGGTCAATTAGCTGTCTCAAATTGTTGTTGTCGGGTAGAAAACTCTCATCTCCATATTATAACATTTTGTGTATTCTATCTCCATCTGATCATCCTACAGCATCACACAAAAGCATTAACAGTTGCACATCTGCAAGTTCAAAACGAGGTACGAAGCCACATGTTGAGCTTGTAGATCTGATAATTTTGCTATTTTTTTATTTGAATCCTGAAAAGTAACAGACTATACCCACTTGTCTTTTAAAAATCCCACCTTGAGTTCAATTCATTAAGCTTTCCTCGAAGCTTGGCATATGCCAAGCTCTGCTGGACGGACATACTGACGGACATACAGTACAGTACACGGTTAGCACTGCTCAAAAAAAGGATGTAAAATAAATGCCACTAAGCAAGCTTGTGAGATATGATGGCTTCGTTTTAATATGACAACATCTATATGTTTGTGGATTGGACTCAAAGATGGATGACAGCGTGTCTGTCTGTATGAGCAAGATGGAGGGAGGGAGAGGAGGGACAGACAATGGATGACAGAGTTGTAGTGACGGAGAAAGAGAGACAGAGAGATAAGAGAGAGTTGAAGACCGACAGAGAGAGATGGCGAGAGAGAAGGGGGGGGGGGGATAGAAGGGGGAATCTGGGGGTACATGAGGAAGGAGGAATGAGGAAGCTACTATCCAAAGTAATCTTTCCCTGAGGAAGAGGTGGGATGGGGGCAGAGAAAGGGGTGTTGGGGTAGAGGTGAGAGGAGAAGAGAAGAGAAGAGAAGAGAAGAGATGTCAAAAAGTATTTGCATCAAAATATACTTACAGTGTCAAAGTAAAAGTACTAAAAAAAGTCAACTCAGCTGAACTGAATTGACCTCAATTGAACCTAAGTTGAAATGAGCTTGAGCTGAACTGAAATAAACAAAAGATAAGGCTGGACAGACAGACTGGTAGTTAGGCAGGCAAGCAGACAGACAGACAGACATATGATGACAGGCAGACAATGAAAGGGAAAGAAAATGTGTGGAGAGGGACGGATGGACGGCGATAGACACAGGTGAAAAGAAAAGGGAGGTGGGACACAGAGAGAGAGAGAGAGAGAGAGGGGGGGGGGGGGGGGTAACAGAAAGAAAGCAGAGGAGACGCCCAGATGGGAGACAAAAAGAAATAGAAGAATAAATGGAGAGGGAGTGAATAAGAGAGTGTGTGTGTGTGTGTGTGTGTGTGTGTGTGTGTGTGTGTGTGTGTGTGTGTGTGTGTGGGAGGTGGTGGGGTTGAGTCACGCTATGGAGGGATGAGCAGGGGAGACAGGTCAATTAGTATTCTGGAGGAGGAGAGACGGAGACAACATGGAGAAGAGACAGACTGAGGGAAGAAAAGAAGGAGTAGAGGAGCATTCTGAAGGGAGAAAAAGACAACAGGGAAGAGAGAGAGAAAGAGCTAAAATAAGAGAGACGGGGGGGGGGGGGGGGGGGCTAGGCTGACAGCAAGGGAAAAATGCTTGTGTGTCTGCATACAAACACACAGGCTATTTATAACTCTGTGTGCATTTGTGTGTGTGTGTGTGTGTGTGTGTGCGCGCGCACGCGTGCATTTCTGTTGATGTTTGAATGTGCACATGAACGCATAAATACATAATTGTACAGCTGGTTAAGTGTGTGTGTGTGTGTGTGTGTGTGTGTGTGTGTGTGTGTGTGTGTGTGTGTGTGTGTGTGTGTGTGTGTGTGTTGTGTGTGTGTCTCGCATATTTGTGTTTGCATGTGCACATGAATGCATGAATAGATTATCATACAGCTGGTTAAGTGTGTGCGTGTGTGTGTGTGTGTGTGTGTGTGTGTGTGTGTGTGTGTGTGTGCGCGCGCGCCTCGGCCTGCTTTCATGTGTGCACTCATGTGTGTCTTTCTATTGTAGTGTGATAGAGAGTGCCATGTGCACGCACATACAGACAGACACACACAACAGGAATGCCACAATATTCTCTATTATCATAAATCCAAACTCCCGATAGTAATAATCAGAAATAACCAATTGTGTGGTTATAACTTACTGGTTAAGTGATACTTCTGCTGGAACAGCAATGTGACATGAGGCAGCTGAGCATGCCTGAAGCACTCTGGCTAACTAACTGGTTGCCAACTGATTTACTGACTGGGTGACCGACTCACTGGCTAGATCACTGGTTCTCAAAGTGGGGTCTGAGGACCCCCAGTAGTCCTCGAGGGGGTTCCAGGGGGTCCCCAGCAAAACAAGTTATTATAGCGTCACAATCATTTTAATTATTAAAAAATATTAGATGTACTGTACAAGCTTGCAGCGCGTCACAAAGATCTGCAATTTTTGAACGTGTTTAGAATTTCCTTTACATAAATCTCCTCTTCTGGGGGTCCCTGGCAAAATCTTTTCAACTGTCTGTGGCCAATTTAGGGGTTCTTGGGATTGAGAACCATTCTGCTAGATGACTCACTAATTCTTGGATACTGTTGCGAAGGATTTCCCTAAAATGGACCAAATGAATGACGTCACTGCCAATAGCAAATAGGGCGTGCTGAAGAATAATTATGATAGAGGATTATCATGAAGAAGCTATTTAAATGTAATCTCTGTATCTTTCAGTGCATAATGCAGATACTGCTATACAGTAGGAGCCGGATTTAGGTAATTATAAGGAACGAATTCTCGTAGTGATTATTCTTATTAAACCACGGTTTGGACAAAGTCCACTATATCCAGAGTGCAAATAAGGTACTGTTGCTCTCACTTTTTACAAGAACGGTAAATGCCTGAAATACTAATATTCTTTCTGTTGCCTGCTTGAAACAACATTGGTGATTTAGGATTCTATGCTTGCCCTGCACTTACTGCAAGTCACTTTCAGTGAAAAGGGGGGGGGGGGGCAGCTAAATATCTATAATTGAATGTAATTGTCTGCCTGACAGGGGGGTGTCTGTGTGATGGAACAGTCTCAAAAGAGCTTCGTAATCCAGCCACAAGCTTCCTCCATAACAGAGATAAAGAGGTCAGTTCAGTTCAGTTTAGTTCAATATTTCACATTAAACTATTATATCTGGTGCTTATATTTGCGCTCCTTATTGCTTTATCGACCTTGTTATATTGGCGTTCTGTGTGGATGTGCTCACGACACAAGCAGGCGTGTAAGAACCTTAAAGCTATCTATAATAACTATCTGGGCAGCAGACGTTAAAGAACAACTACCAAATCAGAAGGTGAAGAAATGTAGCATTATGCACCATCTAACCATTCCAGGGCTTTAAAGGTAATGGATTTCACCAGATGGATGGATAATGGAAAGTTGTAAAAAAAGAAAATGTGTTGCCCATTTAGTCATCATCCCAATCGATTCCTCCCCCAAACACATTGTGTGTTGTCATCATCGCTGTTGTATGCTACTGACTCACCTGCCAGTGAGGAGCCCCCACTGGGAGGAGGTACTCGTACAGCCTCCGTCCTGCTCCTTCGCTGGCAGCTTCCACCCCAGCCCGGCCAGCCCGTAAGGGTTACGTGCAGTGATATCACCCTCCATTACTGCCTGTTTGTTTGTGTGTAACGAATAGGCTTTGGCACAGACTGGCAGCCAAAGGTGCGTTCAGTTCTCTGTGTCTGTCTGGGCCTGACCTGCCAACACTCCACACACCACCAGCATGCAACGTACACGAGTGTGTGTGTGTGTGTGTGTGTGTGTGTGTGTGTGTGTGTGTGTGTGTGTGTGTGTGTGTGTGTGTGTGTGTGTGTGTGTGTTCCATAATTTATATTCCTTCACATCCTTCCTGAGGTCATCATAACATTGTTATTGCATCTCCCTTCTGCAATTATTCTGCATGGGATTATTATGGAGGTGCTTACGAGTGAGTGAGTGAGTGAGTGAGTGAGTGAGTGAGTGAGTGAGTGAGCGAGCGAGCAAGTGAGGTGGCCTGTCTGTCTATGAATCAATTAAACAAATTGTAATTATGTTTTTTTTTTTTTTTTTTTCAGCAGCCAATCAATTTATGAGTAATTTAAGCAAATGAACGAATGAGCGAACTAACAAAGCAATTAAACAGAGAGAGCAAAACATTTTGAATATTTTTTGCAAACATTTTACAAATCTGATACGGGGGTTCCTGGCACAAAATATAGATTAGGAGAAGGTATATGGACAAATGCAAATTAATTTGGGGGTCCCTGACAAGAAAATGTTGACAACCACTGGTTTAAACAACATTAGGAAGAAAGCCCAAATAAGCAAACTACGCTCTTTAGAAACAAGCCCAAAAACCCACAAATACCAATATTTACAAGCAACTTAACATGAAAAACAAGCCCAAAGTCACTTATAATAAGCAGACATGGCAACACATGGCAGGGTTCTCCCCTCCAGCCACAGCAGCCCATATCTGCCTCTCTCTCTCCTCACCTGGTTGGCTGCCAGCTCTCCCACCATAACCCTCTGCTGGGCTGATTACAGGCCTCATCCTGTAAACACAAGGACGAGACAAGGACAACAAGTGTCTGCCAGGAAGGCTCTTAGAACAGGCACCCGCTACTAGGCTACGCCACTTCCAAAGTCGTTGGTCAGATCACCGTTACGGTTCACGCTACACAACTTTTCTTGTCTCGTCTTTGAGCACAAGTAGACAGTGTATGAGCCTGATCAGTGACACAGGGGGGTCACACAAGATCTTTCACCATGCATGCAGCTTAAGGAGGCATCTCCCACAAGTCTATCCGTTTTTTTTTTCTTTCTTTTTTTTAGTAGACTTTTAACCAATCTCTTTCTCAAAGTGGGATCCCAGGGGTCTCAGAGGGGGGTTCCAGGGGGGTCCCCAGCCGAATGGACGATAGTTATAGGAACCAATGGGACACTTATGAGCTGTATTTTGATTGTCTTAACACATCGGGTGCCCACGTGGTGTCTACGCGTCAATCTCTTTGATCTTTACGAGTGCCCAACGACGCGTTTGACGCGTTGTACAGTAAACTATACTGTACTGTAGCTACTGCACTTGGCTACCGTGGTGATGAAACAACTCCATTTCCCAACATGCAGCGCGCAATTACGTCACCCGGACGTGCTGTGTGGCTCGTTGACTTCCTGTTTACCGGCTGCACAAAAATGCTGTTTTCTCCGGATTCTCTTCCTTTTTTCATTTTTTTCTCAAAACGGCAGCCTCTTCTACATGCCGTAACACAAACACTGTGGCTTAGAAATGATAAAAAACGGTCCTGAATGAAAGAAAAGATTTTCGCGAAATAAACAGGACATACTCGGATTACATTTACTCGGATTACTTTTCTCGCCAGTACTCTCGCCGGTAGGTAAAATGACGCGTTGCCATGGGCACCAGCAAATTAAACGTCAGAGATCACGTGGGCATCCGATGTGTTAAGTACCAGCTCTTATGCCTTAACTTAAAGGCCTGTCCATACTGTCTCCGAGCACCAAACTCTTCGTCTGAGAATTCCGACTTTCAGCTTTCCAAACTCTAATTCGGGGTAATGCTTTTCAGAAGATGCGAGTGACGTCATTTTGTAGTTGAACCGGACCTGATTGCGAACAGTGAGGTACCCAAGTAACTAGTCAAGCAATCTCTTGAGACAGAGTCAATGATCAAAGGAAGAGAGACAGACCGAGTGGGCGTTGCCCTTTCTTTGATGATGGGTTCCCAGATTGCTAGTCAAGTGTCAGAATCAGTGTAACACCAGAGGTAGCTCTACTGACTTTGTACCAACTTTAACAGCTGTAAGGGCAAGAGCACGTTCCTATACTCTGCAGCTGGCATGTGGAATGGGCTTCCTAAAAGTCTCAAAGGACCATTTTAAACCTGCATATCATCTAGATATATCACTTTATTTTTTTGTATTCCGTGGTTGGATGTAGCACGTGGAAGGAACACGTTTTTCCAACAGTTCCTTTCCCCTCCATCAGGCGCCCCAGCTGGCCAGGGGGAGGCCCCCTGGCCTGATCAGGATTACTGCATATTTTTTGTGAGGGTATCTACCCTAAGAGACACGGGGAGAACATGCAAACTCCACACAGAAAGGCCCTTTCATCAACCCCACTGTACCATTGTTATCAGTCAGGGCAGGGGCCAGACGGATGTGTAAGTTATATGATTGAGCACTCGGTGGCATTATCGAAAATGAATAACAACTCAACGGTCTCCTCTTCAGGCCACAGCAGCACCATTTAGATCGATGATGCTTATCTGGCTCGTCGCTGGATACGGTCTCCAAGCAACAGGCAACTCCCCCACGCCTTTCATGTAGGACAGATGATTATCGAGGCCAGGGGCGTCACAAGGGGTAGGAAAGTGGGACTGAGTTACCAGGGCCCAAGCTGGAGGGGCCCTATAGTAACTTCAGCTATTGAAAAATAGCAGATATACAAGCTCACAGCGCGGCACCGAGTGCCGCACTGCGAGCTTGTAGATCTGCTATTTTTGAAAAGTCGTAAAAAATCTTGCGCAAATCTTTGAATATGTATTTTTTAAGCGAACATTTGTAACTCAAATTTTGCTTCCGGGGAGGGGTCCCTGGAACTAAATATTTTGAGATGGGGGGTCTAGCTGTGGCCAAATACATAATCATCTTGGGGGTCCTTCACATGAAAACCTTTGAGCACCACTGACATAGAAACATAGGTTTCTTGCACACATTTTCACGATTTTTCAAAAATAGCAGATCTACAAGCTCGCAGCGCGGCACTCGGTGCCGCGCTGTGAGCTTGTATATCTGCTATTTTCATTAGTTAACATTCATGGGGGGCCCGCAGTGAATCCTTGTACCCAGGGCCCAGAATTTGGTGTGACGCCCCTGATCGAGGCAATCAAGGACAGAGTGGTGCGTGAAGCTGTGTGTGTGGGCTGCTGTTGTTCCCTCCGTCTCTTCCATTAACTTTGCAAGCTGCTATTATGTAATCACTATTTTATTGTCAGAGCAATATGTATTTGGGTACTCAAAACAGAAGAAACTAGAAGCAGTGCTCTTCCGAGCACAGGTCTCCACCAGGCCGTGCGTCCTGGTGGTGCTACTGTATAATAGGCCAATGTAAAAAGGGTGGCATATGTTCTTCACCTTAGATCTTTCATGGCAATCGGACACTGCATGCATGATTTCAAGCATTGTGTTCCAAAAATGTGTTTTGCTAAAGTCTACCTGCTGGTGGCGCTATAACAGGACAATGTTAAAAAGGTAGCATTTGTTCCTTGACCTAGTGGGAATATGTGTGGCAAATGTCACGGTAATCGCAAGCTGCGTTGATGATTTGAGGCATTTTGTTCAAAAACGGAGCAATCCTGCAACTTTGGAAGCTAATATTAGCCAATCAGGATGGAATAATTATGAAATATCAGATGGATCAGACTTGATCACATGACTATAGAGATACTGTGTACCGATTTGCATGATTTTTGGATAAAATCTCAAGGAGTAATATCCAAAAATGTGTTTTACATAAGTCGGCCCAAAGGTGGCGCTATAAAAGGCTGATGTGAAAAATGCAGGGCAAAGGTTTATCCTTAGCCTCTAGGGAGTGCGCTTACAAAGTTTGAAACTGATCGGTGGAGTTATAGGTAAAACCACAAATCGGGCTGTTATAGCGCCACCATGAGGCTGATAAAAAAAAATTAAGTGGCATTTCTTCCTCGGCCTAGTGGGAACGTCTGTGCGCGATTTCATGATAATTGCACTTTGCGTTTGTGATTTGAGGCATTTTGTTCAAAACGGCTCAATCCCACAAACTTTGGAAGCCAATCTTAGCCAATCAGGATGGAATATGCAAAACGATCACATGACTGTCGAGATATTGCCTACCGATTTGTAGGATTTTTGGACAAAATCTGTAAGAGTAGTGCACAGAAATGTGTTTAGCAAACATCGGCCACTAGTTGGCGCTAGAAAAGGCCCATTTGAAAAATTTAGGGCAGAGGTTCTAGATTGGCATCCAGGGAATGTGTGTGCTCACTTTGGCAGCGACCGGGCCAACGGCGACTGAGATTTGGCGCTCACAAACTGCGAGGACGCACGGACGGACGCACGGACGGACGGACGCACGGACGGAGAGGAAAACATACTCTCCCCCATGCCTTCGGCTGGTGGAGACAAAAATAGGCAATATTTCTCCTATAAGTGAGTGAGTGATAAGCGCTGGTTAAATGGCCCAGTGCACACGGGCACATCATGCACGGATACAAAGCTGTGCAGGGCCGGTTCTAGGCATAAGCAACATAAGCGGTCGCTTAGGGCCACAACCACTAAGGGGGCCACATCACAGGGAGAAGATTGCAACGCGTTTTGAGCTTGTAGATCAGCTATTTTTCACTATATGCAATGTGGCCCTCTGGAGTGAGTGTGAAGTGGTTAAATGGCCCAGTGCACACGGGCACATCATGCACGGATACAAAGCTGTGCAGGGCCGGTTCTAGGCATAAGCAACATAAGCGGTCTTGAGTTTTGAGCTTGTAGATCAGCTATTTTTCACTATATGCAATGTGGCCCTCTGGAGCGGTCTTGAGTTTTGAGCTTGTAGATCAGCTATTTTTCACTATATGCAATGTGGCCCTCTGGAGTGAGTGTAAGTGGTTAAATGGCCCAGTGCACACGGGCACATCATGCACGGATACAAAGCTGTGCAGGGCCGGTTCTAGGCATAAGCAACATAAGCGGTCGCTTAGGGCCACAACCACTAAGGGGGCCACATCACAGGGAGAAGATTGCAACGCGTTTTGAGCTTGTAGATCAGCTATTTTTCACTATATGCAATGTGGCCCTCTGGAGTGAGTGTGAAGTGGCCGGTCACCAGCACTTTCGCCTAAGACTTTTTCGCCTTAATGGATTTGGTCTTTTCGCCTGGCACTTTCGCCGTGGAGAAGAGTGTTTTCACCTACGCTGTCTGGCCCATTCACCGCCGTTGAAGAGCCATTTCGCCTACGCTCAATTCTGCTGTCAGACTGTCCATGTTTGCATATTATCCCTTTGTCATTTAATTATTATAGTGACTGTGACAGTGGTGTTACCTGTCAAACGGTGACCACACAAGGCTATCCTATGCACTCCATAGTAATCACATCAATACAGATTATTGGAATCAGGTGCGTCCAAATAATTAATTAATTTATACGTAGCCTACCATAATGGGAATCATATGCATTTCATACGGAAGAATGTGAAGCATTCCGTGCATGGCTCTTATCTCACAATCATGCCTATGCAGGTGACATTGCCAGGCGTTGTGAGCAATCTGCTATTTTCACAATAGAACCGTACAAAATGTAATGCCTCAACTCTTAGTGCTCGTCAGGGTCAGCTGCAGCTGGCAATGTGAGCATGTAGATCGGCTATTTTCACTATTTCTGCCTCTAAGATTTGACAATTTGGCCAATGTTTAATTTGTAGCAAGGTATGAGTAGAGTGTTTGGTGTGGGGCTTCGACCAGAGATGACATGAGTAAATGCACCTGTGTGCGTAAATGTGCGCAGCGTCCCTCACACAAAAGACGCAGAGGGAGGGAGAGAGAGAGAGAGAGAGAGAGAGAGAGAGAGAGAGAGAGAGACGCAAAGTTGCAAACATGGGCAGTCTATTAAGGCAAAATGGATAAAAAAGACGGACCCTAGAACATTTAAAAAGGACTCCAGAACGAAAATAGCTAAAATAGCAGATGATGTTGTGATCCTGGATCTGTTTGACAACCCAATACAGCCATTTCAATGGAACTGAATTTGGAATAGAATGTATATAAGTTATATAGGCTATTTTGGTGTAGCATATATCTTATATAGGGCTAATATACATATATATTTGTAGCCTATATTAGCCTAATGTTAATGTTACAATACTGTTCATTGTAAAATACTGTTCAATACTGCACCAAAGAATTGCCATGTCCATGGTTTTTATTGTATCGGGAAATTAATTAATTATTTGGACGCACCTGATTCCAATAGCTCTAATCTGCATTGATGTGATATGGAGTGCATAGGATAGCCGTGTGTATGGTCACCATTTGACAGGTAACACCACTGTCACAGTCACTATAGAATAATAATTAAAAGACAAAGGGATAATATGCAAACATGGACAGTCTGACAGCAGATTTGAGGGTATAGGCGAAATGGCTCTTCAACGGTGGTGTATAGACCCTCCTGGGTGGGTTCGATCCCTGACTGCGTCTCAAAGTGTCTTGCTTGTCATAAGAAGGATATGATGCCTTGGTCTCCTCCACCGTCGCTGTGTGACTGTGTTTGAATTAATGAATGTTAGATACATTGTAAGGGATGGACATCAACACTGCACTATGTGCCTCCCTCACAGGATAACATCCGTCTGTCTTTCAATGTTATATGAGATACTGTTAGGGGCCCCGGAGCACCTGCTCGTGACCCCAAGGGTGTGGCACCCAGGTCCTTCAAGCCATACTACAATGACCGTGACCATCGCGATGCCCGCCGCAAGGGAGACAACCGCCAGGAGAAGCGCAGAGGATCCGTGGGCTCAGATAGACAGCAGTCACCTGGACCTACTGCCACTGCGGATCGCCAAGCCATGCCACCACCCCCAACACCCCAACAACAACCCCTGCAGCAGATGCAGGCTCCGGTGGCACAGCTCGGGCCTCACATGGCCTTTTTCCCCATGCAAAACCTACAACCACTCTACCCGGCACCCGCTCCAGCGCCGGCTCCAGCTCAGGCACCCACCACCCCTGTGACCTCTGCACACACGGAGAAGCAAGCAGGGAAGAGGAAGGAGAAACGAAACCACGTTTCTCGCCAGTGAGCTGATGAAGAAATAATGTTATGGCCCAATATATTCTCTGTATGTTAATCAATGAAAAGGGACATACATTTTGCATTTAGTGTGCTAGTACTGTAGATGCATATATACTGCATATATAGAAATGCCTCATTTAAACATAGGCTGTTGATTTCTGATATACTGTATACGGTATTTCTGCTATACTGTATGTGCATGCAAAAGCTACGTATATACGTGTTTTTTCACTGACATGGGTAAAGGTTAAAAACTGAATGTACTCATAGTTCAGAACATGACATACTGCTTACACTAGCCGCTTCATTGCCTGCACCTGCGAGAAACAGCCTTGGTGTCAGGCTGTATCATAGACTCCCGGACATTCCTGGACCGCGCTAACGAACCGTTATCTCCTTACTGCCAACATGAGATACCGCTTCTTGAGGGAGTAAAGGACAACACGGTGACTTCTAACATGTGAACGGGATGACTCCCCAAATTCACGTGGCCTGGCCTTGGACTGTCTGGCCTTGGACCGTCTCCATTGCGAAACATCGTGCATGTTCGTGCATGTTAGTACATGTACGCGTGCCCATGTGTGTGTGCTAAACCAAAGCTCTGTGTGTGTAATCCTATTGAGATGACGCGACGGGACGAACTATAAAAAGTTGTGTCGCCGTGGCTCGCTGCAGTTCTTTTCTGTCTACTTAGAGAGTGTTTAACTCTGTACTTATATTGTACCTCTTTTGTTAATTTTCATTACCAATTTCTGTATTGGTGAGCTTATAATTTGTAATTGTTTTTATTCACTAAAGCTTTTTAATTCACTTTTGCTTGGTGTCTGTCTGAATTCATTTTCTAGAGTTTACAACTTTTAAGGTTTTGACTTTTTAACTTCCCTTCGGGGAAGTTCCGCTTCCATGGGAAAGAGGTGTTAACACCTCAGGGCACTCAAAGCAACTTCTGGCTGTGGAGCTGAGTTAGACTTTTGGTAAGAATCAACAAGTATATTTTCTTAAAAGTCTTTCACCTTCTCAGTGACTGACACTGCGCGTGCAGGTGTCAGTTGGGTATGCTTGGCAGATAATAAAATACAAACTCCCAACCCTAACCGGACGGACAGTTTGTCCGCAGTGGGCTCTTTTGTATTAAATAAGTCAAGCTGCTTTTCTCCATAAAACAGTCCCTGGGAGAAAGCTACAAGGTAACAGTTTCACACTTTATATTGTCTTTGTGGTTTTGGCATTCTCCATCCAGACCTATGGTCTACATTTCTCAAGAAAGGTGCAATATTCTTGGTCTATAAAATAAAGTCGCTGTAGAAGGTAATAATATTCACCAGTTAAAGAGGGTCTCATAGACAGTTCAGTCTTTATTCAGAGAAAGGTGTATTTGTACAGTAATAGGTGCATATACAGTAATAGTAGGTTTATACAAATGAGAAAGGTTATAACACCTGTTTGTGTTAACTTAAAGGTATAGTGTAGTGTTAGTGACAGTGTTTATTAAAAAGAGATCTGGTAACTTTGTGGGCCTAGCAAACCTACGGAGGGTTCCGGGCGGCTTAGAGGAGTGCTTATAAAGGTGAAAGGGCATTCAGTAGCTCCAAGCTCATTACATGGCGTCCCTGGGTGGATATTGATTGATTATTGATTATTGATTAGTAATTGATTAATTAAATTCGTGTCCACTGCCACATAAAGAATAGCCGAGAGACCCTTGGAGTATGGTTATTTACTACAGAAGTAAAGGATAGTTAATATTATCAAGGCTTAAATGCTTTTATCCACAAAACTCCCCACAGCGTCGGAGATTTTGAACAGAGTGAAGTGGAGGTCGGTCCGTACAGCCGACGGCCAGTAAATCGGTAAAAACATCTCCATCAGGAACTAGATAAAATAGCAGTTGAGAACATCTAATAATATTATAACAACCTTTGCGACCAACCTAAAAAGTTTCAGGCATGGACTCTGCCTATCCCACCGCCACAGATAACGCTTTTTCGGAAGCGGTTGGCGGGGCAAGGTCTGCCTCACCCACTCCCTTGGCTGGCACCATGGCACCCCCATCGGTGGACTCTTGGGAGGGAGATGTCAACAGCGGTGACTACGACAGTAATGGCGTAATGACCTCAGTAGTCCTGCATAACGGAGGAGCCGCAGCCCGCTACGAATCCAGTGCGGGGGACGCATATCCTGATCACCAAGGGTTGCTGAATTGGAACCCTGGAGCAACGCGAGCTGGCCCTACAGCTCCCCTTCCCTGGCTTTCCAGCCCCACAGGGGCCGGAGGCCTAGAATGGGACCCCCTGACAAACGAAGGGAAACGAGCTGAACCTGAGCGAGAGGGGAGGTTTCCTCCACCGCCTCAGATGCTAGATGCTTTCTCCTGGCGGATCCCAGCCAGGACGCACACCATTACCCCCGAGCGAATGTTGAAGCTCAAGGTTTATACCGAGAGGTTCGAAAGACACATGCCCGAGGGAGAGAGACCTTTTGTGGTGAACCTCACAAATAGGGATCTAGAAAATACTGCAGGCATGGCTGCAGCTGTAGCACACGGTGCAGGTCAAGGGTATGACACATGGTGCCGACGCACGGTGGAGGCCCGGCCAAACCGGAAACTAGAGAATGGGGAGATATTGGTATGTGCACCATACCAGCTTTCCCAGAGAAAATATCATGGTATTATCACCATGGTTATGCAAAAAATTACTAGAGGCACCAGTGAGGAACGCCAAAAGTCGATCCTGCTGGCATACTATGGCAAGCTATTTGCACAAGCCTATGACATGCAGATATATAACATAGTCATGACCCTGTTTGGAACGGGTACGTGGGACTATGACCAAGCCCTCAGCATCTGGTGCTTCATGGAGGTGTTTCAAGGCTTGCCTGATGATCGGCTAGAAATAACTCTGCTGATCACGATACCCCCATGGGTCCTGTACACCAACGGGAGCCAGCAGAAGCCCGACGGCAACCGTGCCAAATGGGCATTTATCCTTAAACATAAGGACAAGACCGTGAAATCATCTTCAGGATGGATAGACGGTTCGGCCCAGATGGCCGAGGTAACAGCCATAATGGAGGGAATTATCACAGCCAGGGTTAAGCATGTCCACAAGCTGTTGATAGTAACTGATAGAGACTATGGCTTCCAAGGCGGGGCTGAGAATCTGGAGTCCTGGCTAGCTAAGGGCTATGAGACGAGCTCAGGCAGTCCCATGGCCCACGGTGAACTCTGGGCTCTCATAGTGGAGCAATCCAAAGACATGAGGCTCTCATGGAAATGGATTAAGAACCATACGGGTGGCGAAGGCGTTCACTTCACCGGTAACAGGGGAGTGGATGCCATAGCCCAGCGCAGGCAGCTGGCCAATGCCGTTGGACTAAAACGACTGCGCCTGGTCCTGCCACGGGCAGGGGGTAAGGGCGATGTAGTGGAAGTGCCCGAGGACGAGGCTGATCACATAATCCGGACGATTCATGTGGGTCTCGGCCACGTGGGCAGCCAAAGGTTACTCAGGTATCTACGGACACAAGATTTGCTGATCCCGAAGGCCCGGCAAAGAGCTATCGCAGTGCGTAAGGCCTGCGAGCGCTGTGCCCTGGTTAGAGGCACAAAACCTGAATCTGTACCTCCGGGGCAGATCGGCGTGCCCATAGCGGGCACACACTTTTCCGCACACGTGTTTGGACCTATGTCTCAGACGACGCGGAAAGGACACAAACACGGGCTAGTTATCGCTGATAACGGGCCTGGAACCATAAGGGTGTACCCTATCAAGACACCCACCGCGGCGATCATTTGCCACTGTATATCCCAATTCCTACGGGAAGAGGACGGGGTACAGTTCCTGCGAATGGACAATGCGACTTATTTTACGCACACAAGCGTTAAGTCTTTGCTGGAGGACGAAGGTATTCAGGTAGAATATTCGGTCCCCCACCGGGCAAAGACTGACGGTGTGGCGGAAAAAGCTGTTCGCACAGTGAAAGAACAGATCTTTAAGGGGGACATGGAGAGCTCTGGGGATGGGCTTTCCTCTCTCCTGCATTTGCACCAATCGGTCAACCTTGCTAGGGAGGAGAAGAGATGTGTGTCCAGAGATAACACGTGTATCTCTTGTCCTTTCCGCACAAGTGAAGCCGTTTGGGTGCTGCGAAAACCCCTGCCAGGAAACCCCAGCAAGAAGTGTGAATTCAAAGACACGGTTGCTGAGGTTCTTGGCCCACATAGGCTTAGGTTGGAGAACTCGGGAATAGTGCATATAGACCAAGTTCGCAAGACCAGGTGAGCACTGAGAAATGGACGAAGCTTCGGGTTGTAAACCCCTAGTTAGGAATGGAGAGGTTACGCCAGGCATGGGGCAGGTAACTGTTGGTTCTCGTAAGGAGATGCCCTGTGCCTTGGAGTGTGCCAGACATGAAGTGTTGATCTGTGTAGCGCCAGGACGGTCCCCGCCAATCGGGGACAGTGGAGTTGGAAAGAGTGCCAGCGCCGGTTAGGCGTATCCGATGGTGTGGTGAAGTTGGCCAGGGAAGGCTTCATGCAAGCCTCTCCTTCGCCCTGGTGGCGAGGCCTTCACCTTTGGGCCCAAGGAGGGGCCCAGGGGATGTTGAGCATTGGTTTGCCCGCGGTGCTACGTCCTGTATGGACTGTGCATCGTCCTGGCAGCCTATCCTGTTATGACCACTGAAGCTGTGGTCAGATGTTCTTGCTCATGGTTGGGCATTGCCCTAGCCGAATGCAAATGCCAGAGGGGGTGTTAGGGGTCCTGACTGTGACCCCAAGAATATGGCCCCCTGTCCTTTGAAACCATATGCGCTATATGTACTGCATAGAAGGAGAATCATTGCAGGTGTGCTCAAATGGGCTATACCCTGTTTGATGTTACTGGGATGACTTATCTTGTTCTCAGTACTGTACCGCCTGGGCCTCTTAGGGGGCGTGGGCAGAGCTCTCTAGGACATGCCGAAAATGGATGTGTACAAAGAGAGGAGGAGCTCAGAGGGAGGGGCGTCCCCTCCCATAGAGGAGGAGTCATGGCCTGAGGAGCTGCATTAAAGGAGCCCCTCAGGCTGGCTCTGGACATAACTCCCATTGGCTGTTATATGGACGTTGCTCAGGCACTTGATATTCTTCGTGAAGAATTTAAACCCATCTACGACCTAGCCATGGCCAGCGAGAGACAAGAGCAGATCATCAGCCTGGATGACATGGACGACGACACTCTTCTTGCTATGGATCCTGCGGAGAATGACTTACTTTCCGAGGGCCAACCGGAGGAGGACCGGAGTGGAGCCACCACTCCAGCTCCAATGGATGAACATTCTGAGTCCTCTGGATTCGAAGGAGGGGCAGTCTGGAGAGTAGTAATTCCTCCTCCTGCCGATACCAACTCAGACGACGAGGAGGCTGAGATGCCCAGAATGCAGCTGTATAATACTAAAGGTGCTAAAATCGCCGATGACAGCCTGAAAATCCCCCAGGTCTGGGAGGACATCGTGGGCATCCGCAGAGGGCATATGTCCAACAAAGAGCCGTTCCTGACACCCACCTGGGAGACCTACGTGCTGCTGAAAACTGTTTCCATCAAGCGGTCGGTGATCTACAGCCGCTTGGTGGGAAACAACTGGCGCTCCATCGTTCCTGTGTGCATGACCACCTACAGGGTCATGCAAAACAACCTACGCTACCAGTCCGGCGAAGTGTGGGCTACTATCGAGACCCAGGCAGCAGGGCGAAACCGCTTCGGCATCCTGGAAGCCATCTTGGGCCCCAGGATGATCCGGGGAAAGTGGGAGAAGAATTCCCAGGGAATTCGAGATATTACTCGAGACTCCAAAGTGTGGCCATCCGATGATGCTGTGGCTGCACTTGAGAAGAACCATGGTGCCAGAGGGGGTGTTAGGGGCCCCGGAGCACCTGCTCGTGACCCCAAGGGTGTGGCACCCAGGTCCTTCAAGCCATACTACAATGACCGTGACCATCGCGATGCCCGCCGCAAGGGAGACAACCGCCAGGAGAAGCGCAGAGGATCCGTGGGCTCAGATAGACAGCAGTCACCTGGACCTACTGCCACTGCGGATCGCCAAGCCATGCCACCACCCCCAACACCCCAACAACAACCCCTGCAGCAGATGCAGGCTCCGGTGGCACAGCTCGGGCCTCACATGGCCTTTTTCCCCATGCAAAACCTACAACCACTCTACCCGGCACCCGCTCCAGCGCCGGCTCCAGCTCAGGCACCCACCACCCCTGTGACCTCTGCACACACGGAGAAGCAAGCAGGGAAGAGGAAGGAGAAACGAAACCACGTTTCTCGCCAGTGAGCTGATGAAGAAATAATGTTATGGCCCAATATATTCTCTGTATGTTAATCAATGAAAAGGGACATACATTTTGCATTTAGTGTGCTAGTACTGTAGATGCATATATACTGCATATATAGAAATGCCTCATTTAAACATAGGCTGTTGATTTCTGATATACTGTATACGGTATTTCTGCTATACTGTATGTGCATGCAAAAGCTACGTATATACGTGTTTTTTCACTGACATGGGTAAAGGTTAAAAACTGAATGTACTCATAGTTCAGAACATGACATACTGCTTACACTAGCCGCTTCATTGCCTGCACCTGCGAGAAACAGCCTTGGTGTCAGGCTGTATCATAGACTCCCGGACATTCCTGGACCGCGCTAACGAACCGTTATCTCCTTACTGCCAACATGAGATACCGCTTCTTGAGGGAGTAAAGGACAACACGGTGACTTCTAACATGTGAACGGGATGACTCCCCAAATTCACGTGGCCTGGCCTTGGACTGTCTGGCCTTGGACCGTCTCCATTGCGAAACATCGTGCATGTTCGTGCATGTTAGTACATGTACGCGTGCCCATGTGTGTGTGCTAAACCAAAGCTCTGTGTGTGTAATCCTATTGAGATGACGCGACGGGACGAACTATAAAAAGTTGTGTCGCCGTGGCTCGCTGCAGTTCTTTTCTGTCTACTTAGAGAGTGTTTAACTCTGTACTTATATTGTACCTCTTTTGTTAATTTTCATTACCAATTTCTGTATTGGTGAGCTTGTAATTTGTAATTGTTTTTATTCACTAAAGCTTTTTAATTCACTTTTGCTTGGTGTCTGTCTGAATTCATTTTCTAGAGTTTACAACTTTTAAGGTTTTGACTTTTTAACTTCCCTTCGGGGAAGTTCCGCTTCCATGGGAAAGAGGTGTTAACACCTCAGGGCACTCAAAGCAACTTCTGGCTGTGGAGCTGAGTTAGACTTTTGGTAAGAATCAACAAGTATATTTTCTTAAAAGTCTTTCACCTTCTCAGTGACTGACACTGCGCGTGCAGGTGTCAGTTGGGTATGCTTGGCAGATAATAAAATACAAACTCCCAACCCTAACCGGACGGACAGTTTGTCCGCAGTGGGCTCTTTTGTATTAAATAAGTCAAGCTGCTTTTCTCCATAAAACAGTCCCTGGGAGAAAGCTACAAGGTAACAGTTTCACACTTTATATTGTCTTTGTGGTTTTGGCATTCTCCATCCAGACCTATGGTCTACATTTCTCAAGAAAGGTGCAATATTCTTGGTCTATAAAATAAAGTCGCTGTAGAAGGTAATAATATTCACCAGTTAAAGAGGGTCTCATAGACAGTTCAGTCTTTATTCAGAGAAAGGTGTATTTGTACAGTAATAGGTGCATATACAGTAATAGTAGGTTTATACAAATGAGAAAGGTTATAACACCTGTTTGTGTTAACTTAAAGGTATAGTGTAGTGTTAGTGACAGTGTTTATTAAAAAGAGATCTGGTAACTTTGTGGGCCTAGCAAACCTACGGAGGGTTCCGGGCGGCTTAGAGGAGTGCTTATAAAGGCGAAAGGGCATTCAGTAGCTCCAAGCTCATTACAGATACTTAAAGTGTGGTTCCTGTGGAAATAAGCCTCAGCTTTCTAGGATCTCCTTTTAGTTGACCTTGTACCAGTGATTTGTACTGTCATGAAACTGTACTTTTTTCTATTGCAAACTTCTAATAAATTCTTCAAATCAATCAAAAAACTTCTTGATTACCTGGGGTTTTGGGCTCAGTTATCTTTTGTCATATGAAACTCATTATGTCCCAAAAAGTAACTTTTCAGGATTCAAATAAGAAAGAAGCAAAACCTAGCTTTCTCAACAAGTGTGATCTTCTGAGGTGCCAATGTTCATAGGTTTCTCAATTAGTCTGAACAATGTCTGTGACGCTGACATGACGGGCAGAAAGAAATTGGTTTATCTTCCTTGCCACGTTTTGTATATTCAGTCCTCTCTCCCACTATTATATATATATATTAGGGCTGGGATGCGATTAAAGTTTTTAATCTAATTAATTACAGGCTCTGTGATTAATTAATCGCAATTAATCGCATTTTAATCGCACATCGATATTTGACCTGAGAAGCATTTTTTTCAAGTAAAACACATTTTGTTGTACGAGTGAATCAACAAGTGAGTTTTTTAAATCTACATTTTTCCATCCACTGGGCCAAGCAAAGCGCTCTGATCGGCTACTTCTCAATTTGCGTTTGTTGTCTCTTCTTGGTTGGTGCATCGCTATGATCGGTATGCCCGAAACTGAAGGTTCTGTGGTGCAAAAACTAAGTGCGATTAAAATGCGTTAATTTTTTTAATCTTGTTAATTTTCTGTAATTAATTAATCGCAATTAATCAGTTAAAGTCCCAGCCCTAATATATATATATGTGTGTGTGTGTGTGTGTGTGTGTGTGTGTGTGTGTGTGTGTGTGTGTGTGTGTGTGTGTGTGTGTGTGTGTGTGTGTGTGTGTGTACGATAACGTCTTGCTGCGCGGTCATTATGGCTTATATGGACACGGGAAATTAATTAATTATTTGGACGCACCTGATTCCAATAGCTCTAATCTGTTTTGATATGATATGGAGTGCATAGGATAGCCGTGTGTATGGTCACCATTTGACAGGTAACACCACTGTCACAGTCACTATAGAGTAATAATTAAATGAAAAAGGGATAATATGCAAACATGGACAGTCTGACAGCAGATTTGAGGGTATAGGCGAAATGGCTCTTCAACGGTGGTGAATACTCTCCTCCTCTGCGAAAATGCCAGGCGAAAGGACCAAATGCATTAAGGCGAATATGTTTTAGGCGAATGTGCCTGACACCAAGTGGCCCTCTCAACATGTGGCCAAGACCTTCACTTAATGCGGCCCACAGGTTAATACTGATATATTATTGATTTCAGATTTCAGCTGATTTCTAAACATGCAAACATCACCCACTTTAATTACTTCAGTCTATAGTAGTAGCTTAATGACTAGTGCCATAGTCTTTTTTTGTCCAATGTATTTGCATTTCATAAAGTTAATATATGAACATATAAATGTATTTGAAATTAAATAATGTTACTTTTCAGGATTCCAATTAAAAAATAGCTAAAAAGAATACAGGATTCCATTAAAAAAAAATTGAAAATGGTAGATCGTCGCAATACTTGTTGATCTATTTTTTACAATATTTTTGTGGCCCTCTGGAGTGACTGAAATATAGTGGCCCTCTCCATCATCAAAGTTGCCCACTCCTGCCCAATCCAAAAACTACCGGTATGTATTATTTTAATATGCAATAAAATAAGATCTCACACAATATGCCACATACTGTACAGTTGAATACAGGTTGCAATTTGAGACCAAAAGAACACAGGATAAAGGTTTGTGATGTTTTGTATGAATCTGATTTAAATGAATTGTAGTTTTTTCTTGTTACATTAGACTCATGTTTTTGGACAAATGAAACAGTGGCTAGAAATAGATATGCATAATAGTTATATCTTTGTTTTGAAATGTTTTTTCATTAGAGCATAGGCCTACATATTTCTGTTTTATTAGCTTTTAACTAACCTGATAGAAGGAATAATGGTTTTACCTCCATTGTAAACCGTATTGTGTGTTATAGGTAGAACTGTCTGAGTGTCTTTGACTCTGTGCCAAAATGCAAATTTCTATGCTATTCAGGGGTTTTGACCCCCCCCCCCCCCCCCCCCAAAAAAAAAAAAAAAAAAAACATGGCATCCTGTATTTAAATCACTGGGAGTTGGCAACCCTATGTGTGTGTGGTAGATACATGCTTGAGTGCTAACAACAGACACCACATGTTCTACTAGTTATTATTTATAACTTTGGTTTTGGCGATTCAAAGACAGTTAATAAGTGTGTGCGTCCGTCAGTGGGGGGCCACCTAAAATAATCTTGCTTAGGGCCACCTGAGTCCCAGAACCAGCCCTGGCTGTAGCAGACACTAATGAGCAACACTGCCCTCTAGTTTCACATCAATCTACTTTGATAGCCATTGCACCCCATGCCACTCTGTGCTGTCCAGGTGCATTTTATTGGTCATTAACATGAACCGGGTTGATTAATGAAGGAGGCTTCTCCCCCGGTGATCACAGTGGCCCTGTGGTCATGATGACAGTGCTACCCTATGTAGTACTAGCCTCCTCTGACTGTTCACACCAGCCATGGTATTTCACTGCAGTGTTCTGTGCCTTGGAATTTTGACTTGACTTGGTGTGCTTTCATTTGGCACCAAAAGTTTGGAAAACACTGTTGTACTGTACCATGGGCAGCCAGTGAGCAAAGGCAGTGTTCCACAGACCCCCAGGGGTCCTTGAAGGTCCAGGGGGGTCCTCTGCTAAATGTCTTAATCAAAACCACCACTATTTCTGTGCGATATGTACAGTTGCCGCCCTCATAGGGTTTGAAGTGCTCAATACCTTTTTGCTGTGAGTACAACAGTGGTAATTGAGTCATCCCTCTCAGGGTTAGATTACATTTCAAAACGTGTTCCAAACCTTCTCATAATTGCATAATTCTAAAGGTTCATACAGTACTTCGATGCCGAAATTACTTCAAGAGAAATGATGGAAGGCAAAACAAAACATTAAAGCAGGTCACTTTATCAAACTTTATTTGACTACACCATTCGTAGTTTTATAAATTCTGCGAAAATATTCAACTCTACCAAAAGATAAATAAATAAATACACTGAAAATGGGACAAAAAATAGACTGTGAGCTTAGAGCTGTACATTATGAAAATCCCCATCACACAAACGCACACACGCACGGGCGCGCACACACACACACACACGCACGCACACACGCACGCATACACACGCACGCACACACACACACACACACACACACATTAAAACCTGTTTTAAATCAAACTGACACTGTAAAATCCTCTTCATGACATCGGTAAGTTTAAAGACTTTTAGGGCTGCCCCTGAGAAACTGTGTGTATGAGATAAATAGTAAAAAAAAGAAAGAAGGTAGGTGATTAAGAGAGCATGTGGGGACAGGAGAGGGAATTGCGGAACGTCAGGGAGAACAATATTTAACGGCTGACACTTTATATTCAGTTTGACTTGACAACCAGGCTTCAGTTGTGGAAAAGTTATTAGAGAGGCTGTCATGTGATTCAAAGGTTCAACCCCAGCAACCTCGTATTTCATGGACGACGTTGTCGTACAGCCTTGTCAACATTGACCCCTTTCTGCTCACACACCATTAAGTCAGTCTGGAATGCGAGCATGTGAAGTAAACGCTTGTAAAAGGGGTTTATTTAGTGCCGTTTTATTTGTCGCCGAGCCAGCCGTTACATCACTATATGACTCAGGGACGTGCAGAGAATGTTAGAGAGGCAGGGGCTGAAATTTCTAAAAGGGTCTTTTGGTGTAAACATCAAAAATAGCAGACCTCCCAGCTCACAACGCGTCGCAGCGCAACACGTTGTGGGCTTGGAGGTTGGCTATTTTCGATGCTTGATTTCTACATATTTCTTGATTTCAACATTCAAGTTCAGGATAGTAAAGACAAGGCACTTCTCTTGAATGCTGCCTTCAGGCATATGACATGAAAAGAGGGCATTTGCATTTCTTTCACCATAGTAAAAATTGCATTCACTGTCTGGAGAGGGCACTTTTTTACAGACGGCTAAAAGGGCAGGGGCTAAACCCCCTATGAAGTCCAGGGGCCCTATTATGATCCAGGTCTTATGCCTTATGCCTTAACTTCTTTGCCTTTTTTTACTATTTTGTTTTTGTTTTTTAAATATTTCAAATAGCTGATCTGCAAGTTCACAACGTGCAGATGTAGATCAGCATTTGAAGTATTTAAAAATGTTTTTCAAAATAGTGAAAAAAAGGTAAAGAAGTTAAGGCATAAGGCATAAGACCTGGATCATAATAGGGCCCTAAGTGTGATATGACGCCCGTTGGGGATTTTTCTAAACTCTGTGTGTTCATTTGAGTTTAGTCTTCGTCAGTGGTGTAAAGTGTCTGAGCGCATTTACTCGAGTACTGTACTTTTTTTTGGGGGTATTTTTACCTTCAGTTTTTCAGTACTTTAGGCAAACATTACTTTTACCCCACTACAATTATTTGACAACTACCGGTTACTTTAGAGTTTAGATTATTAGTAGCCTACAAAACATACATTACCCACTTCAACTCTGTATACATTTCGTACATTTGAAAATAGCCAATATACAAGCTCACAATACGTCATGACACATTATGAGCTTGTAGATCTGCTATTTTCAAAAGATTTTTGGACATGGGACATTCTGCATAATGAGTACTTTTTATTTGGTACTACTACTAGTACATCAATACTTATCAATACGTTATCAATACTTTTGTACTTTTACCCAAGTCCATTTTGAATTCTGGACCTTTACTTGTAATGGAAGTATTTCTACATTGCAGTATTGATACTTTTACTGGTCTTCGTCATCCCTTATGCTGTGTGTTCACGCAGGCAGACACAAAGCAACAGGCTGCCATTCATTTTCAATGGGAGCCAGCGAGTAGCAACAGACAAAAAAGAAGCCAGCGACAGACAAAAAAAAGCCCGGTACGCAGACCCGCCCGGCTCCTCCGGAGTCGGGTGGGGGGTTCAATGTCCCCGGCCCGAGTTGGCTTCAACCGCAGCTACAAATCTATACAAAACATAGTCTCGCGTAGCCAGACTGTTGACTCCATGATTTGGAAATGCTCCCGTCATACAGTCTGGAATAACGTTAGAAAATGTACCCGGTTAAAGCGGAAGTGAAGCCTCCTCGTCACTTCCGTTTCCGTCTCATATCGCGCACATTTATCATTATATAAATAAACATCATAATAAGCATATTTAGCTTGCTGCTTAGCAGAAATATTTTAAAATATATTTTCTTGAACGGTAATGCCAGTTTCCATTACTCGCCGTTCAGGAGCTGTTGTAGGACGCAACAAGCACGTTGCTCAACATAGACGCAGAAATGCAATGTCGCTTCGTATCTTTGTGTAGCTGCCAGTGTGAGCGCAGCATCACACAGCAGCACACAGTGCCTTTAGCGGTGCCGTCTACTGTACCAAGCCAGCTGTGATGTGATGCATGCGCTGTGAGCCTCAGCCACCACCCCCACAAGGTCATAAGAGGATTTGGAGGTCGTCCCGAGGCCTTTGGCCATCCTTACACACTGAGCTGAGCAGCTCAATTAGGGTTGGAGAGAGAGAGAGAGAGCTAGCGTACGAGAGAAGGATCATATACTGTAACCCTTCTTGGCACTATGATTGAATCCCATGGGTGTCGCACCAAATTCTGGGTCCTGGGTACAAGGATTCACTGCGTGCCCCCCATGAATGTTCTTCATAAGGGGAGGGGGTTTAATCCATTTAGACTGGGAACACATTATTATGCGTAATTTTGTGATTTAACTATTGAAAAATAGCAGATATACAAGCTTGTAGATCTGCTATTTTTTAAATATCTTGCATATTTTTTACCCGATTCTATAAGCGTCTTCTAAATCCTTCTAAGGTAAAAAAAATAAAAATAACATGTGAAGGACCCCCAAAATGATATGTATTTGGCCACAAACCCCCATCTCAAAATATTTAGTTCCAGGGACCCCCCAGAAGCAAAATTTGAGTTACAAATGTTTGCTTACAAGCTTGCAGTGCCGTGCTGCGAGCTTGTATATCTGCTATTTTCCAATAGCTAAAATATAAAATAATTAGGGCCCTTCCACCTTGGGTCCTAGTAAATCAGTCCCACTTTCCCCCCCTTGTGACGCCCCTGTTGAATCCTGCCGGAGGTGGGATTCAATCATGGTGCCAACTGCCAAGTAGGGTTACATGCAGCTCATGTGGTGGGGGTCTTAGCTGTTTTTCTACTACTTGAACTTCGGGGAACATTTTAAAGATAAAGAAAGACTCAAGTAACGCCGAGCTTCTCTTTTTGAGTTCACGGTGATTAAGTACAAAGAAAGAGGAGAGCGCAAGGATGACAAGGACACACGAGTTTCTTTCCAAATTGATCCAAAACAAATTATGGGTGGTAAGACAGGGAAGCCTGTGAACATTTCTATTCAAGTTAGACTGTAAAATACTAAGAGCTCAGTGATATGGACAAAATCAAATGTCACGATCATGTTGACCATTTTCCAACATCGATACTGTAACAACATTATTGTCTTATTGCGCTGGTCATCAATAGCGATCGGCCATTTTCACAATTTCTGTAAATTTTGTATAATTAAGACTCACAAACGCGCTGCATCTAAACGTGTTGTGAGCTTGTAGATCAGCTATTTCCATAAAGCCAAGGTATAAAATAGTGGTTGAGTGGTGGTTAATGCATTTAAAAAAAGAAATATATATATATATATATATATATATATATATATAATACACTAATCTGCAACTAAAGCTGCCTGTCAAATTATTGTAGTGGAGTTTAAAAATACAATATACTATATACTTTGTAGTATTGAAAAATGGACAAAAGGGTCCGGGGAAAGGGGGTGGGTGGGTTTTCTTTTCCTTTTCTTGTTTTGCTATTGTTTGTGTTGTTTGTCTGTTAATTGCATTTTTCTTTTGATTATGGAAAATAAAAATAATTGATAACAAAAAAAAAATGGACAAAAGCACCTCAAAAGTGTACTGTATATACTTAAGTACAGTACTATAAATGTTACTTTCCACCACAGTTGGAATCAAATGCTTCTCTGGGGAACCCGCTGGCGCATAGAGGAGCTACGTTCCGCTTTCCTTCTCTTGCCAGCCATGGCGTCGAGCCATGGCACAAAGAGCTGGGAGGTGAGGGTGGACGGGAAGGCAAAACGGACAAAATTAAGAACAAGAGATTTGCAAAAGAGAAAAACAAAACTATGAGAATAAGTCTGTATTTTTTTTGTTTAGTTTTTTTGTTTTTAAAAAAGGATCTTTCTTTTCACCTTTATTAAAAAAAAAGAAAAATCTCCACTCCCTACAGTATATCTAAACCAGTGGTTCTCAAAGTGGGGTCTGGGCACCCCCAGGGGGTCCGTGAGGGGTTCCAGGCAGGCTAAATCATTGATAGTTAGGAACCAAATGGACCCTTATAGGTCTGTAACTCTGAGAGTTACGGGGGGCCTAATGCCCAAAGTGGTGGGCCACAAGGACATTGTTAAACAAAGCCTCGGCCATACCTTTCGGCCTGGCATAGACAATAATTGGCAAAAAAAAATACAAATTTAATTATGATATAACATTAATATCTTTAAAAAATATATGTAAAAAAAAAGAAAACGTAAAAAAAGGCCCCCAAAAAAACATACCAATAAATAAGAGCTTAAAGTGTTGGTTCCATTTTTGATCCAGCACAATCAAAAATGCTCTGAAATTGCACATGGCCCACCCATAATGACCACTTAAGTGGCCAGATGGGGTGGGGCCATTTCAAGACCCTGATCGAGAAAAAGGTTGGGAACCACCAGCCTAATATAAAACAAATAGAGCTCTTCACGGGTCCCCTGATTCCGAAAATACCCTACAGGAAGCTGACACCCATACGGGTCCGGATCCGTGTTTTACCGCACTGAACGCCCCGTGTAGTTCAGTGAGAGCGCAAAGACTCAGAGCCCATCAAAAACATGGAATCAAAATGCATGTGCGATCATGGATTCCTTTTTCATCGAGGTGAAATCATGCAATTTAACTATTGTCTTTTATTATACATAGGTAGCATTATGAAGTACAACTGACATCCTATAGTATAAATTAATAGGTAGGGTCTGTGATATCTCGGAACAAATTGGACCTCCATCCGGGTCCGTCGTTTTGGACCAGTGAAGAGCTCTACCTTCAAATGAACACGTTTGGAGAAGCACTGATCTAAACCATGAGCTCATCATCTCTATCACTCGAGTCCTCCTCCTCCTCCGCCAGGCGGCCCCGCGTTCCAGGCCGCATCGAGGACATAGGGATGGAGGAGGAGGGAAGAGGAGGTGGTGTAGGCGTGAGGGAGGAGGGGTGGAGCGACGGAGGGGTGGAGGAAGGCGGGACGGGGGGAGGAGGCGTCACGGAGCTGCCGCCGCTGCTGCTGCTGCCACTGCTGCCAGAGTCCGACTCTCCCGAGCTGGTGCTGCTGGCGCTCTCCTCCTCCTCCTGCCCTTCCTCCTCTTCCTCTTCCTCCTCCTCCTCCTCCTCATCGTCCATGGGGGAGGCGGGGGCCGAGGGCGGGGGGTGAGGCGGGGGAGGATGCTTGGACTTGGAGGAGGAGGAGGCGCGGCTGCTTATGTCGCGGAAGCTGGCCAGAGGCGGGCGGAGGCGCACGCCCGAGCGGGTGGAGCCCTCGATAGCCTTCTGGAGCTTTGGGTGGTGGAGGAAGAGGAAGAGAAGGGGGAGGAGGGATGGAAGGATGACGATGGGGACAGAGAGGGAGAGCGAGAGAGCGACGGAGAAGGGGAGAAAGAGGGAGAGGGAGGAGAGAAAGAGGGAGGAAAGAGAAAGAAAAAGAAACGGAGAGAGAGAGACAGAGGGAGCAGACAGGGGACAGAGAAGGAGGAATGAAAGTGAGTGGAGTAAATGAAAGCTCAGGCCAAGTCACGCACACGCCAGCGGATATTACAAGCCATGCATAATTCACAAGTCCCTTTGAGATGGCAAATAAATGAAGACCCCCCCAAATCAAATCAATGTTTCTTTGTTTGTTCCCCCACCGCTTCCAAAGCCATCTAGCCTGACGCATTACTTCTAAAGATGAATGGGAGCATATGAAAAAAGAAAAATACAATAAGACAGATCTTTATCTGATCTATCTAATCTATTGCCTTTTTCCCCCTTCAGGGTATAGGCTACTTTCAGTGCACGACACCCACGTGCAATCGGGCTCAAGCAAGCACACACACTAACACTAACACTCACACACACACACACACACACACACACACACACACACACACACACACACACACACACACACACACACACACACACACACACGTATGTACAGTAGGCAGTGGTGGCAAGAAGTACTCAGATTTTTTACTTTTTTTACGTAAAAGTAGCAATATCACTATATACAAAATACTCTGTGACCAGTAAAAGTCCTGTGTTCAAATTGTATTTGAGTAAAAGTACAAAAGGATCAAACTATTATTGCAGTACCAAAGTAAAACAAGACAATACAAGACGGAGGGAGCAGACGGGACAGAAAAGGAGGAATCAAAGTGAGTGAAGTAAATGAAAGCTCAGGCCAAGTCACGCACACGCCAGCGGATATTACAAGCCATGCATCATTTGTGATATATAAGATCACAGTGCGGCACGTGGTGTGATCTTGTACTTCACTACGTTACTTTCCACCACTGCACGAAGGTTGTGCACTCGCTTACCTCTTTGAGCGCCACCACCCCCACCAGTTTGCCGATGCTGGTGACGTAGGCGTGACTGAGGCCCAGTAATGAGAATAAAGTGTGGGTCTAAAGAGTGGGAGCAGAATTACAGAGAGGGAAAAGGTCAAGTGCCAAATTACGGCTGACATGTACCGTATGTATCTGGCCTTTTTATAACGTCCACCTTCGCCTCGCTCTCTGTCAAGACGATTTACAAGCTTCCTTTCTCTGTCTCTGTCTAGACGCCATGTCACCAAGAGAGAGAGAGAGGGTGGAACTTCAATCTACCAACGGGTGCCAGGACGTCCTGGTCCTTGAGTGCGTTTAAATTCATGTATTCTGTCTGCAAGCGAACCTCTGTTTGCAACTAAATTAGGTTTAGAGGAAGAGTCCAGTTTAGCGTGAGGGATTTACACAATATTTTCTTCCATCGCTGCTGTAGTGCAGTTACAGTCCCCGTTATCAGAGCGCTGGGAGGCCAGTCTGGAGCTGTGTGGAACGTAATCATATTTGGGAACCCTTTTTCTATGATGTCATCTATATAAATCGCTTTGGATTAAGATCGTCTGCTAAAATGCCTAAATTGTTAATTGTAATATGACTTCAGTCATCTCAGATTGACTAACTGAGGCCTAACTGAACAGACTGAACAAGCTGGTGTAGTAATTCGGTTGACAGAGATAGTACAGCAGTTAGAGATACAGAGGGAAGAGAGTAGATACAACTAAGAGTATAGAGACAAGATAATTAAGAATAAAGGGGGAAGAAACAATATCGAAAGTCTCTACACAAAAAAGTAGAAAATCTCACTGATATAATTGTTGATCACATGACTCCAGAGATAATGTACACATATTTGTGTCAGTTGTGGACAAATATGTAGTAGTAGCAACAAAACAAAACTAAAACAAAACTGATCATATTACACAAACACTGGCTGCCAGATCAGACTTCAAGGTGCTAATCCTGACTTTCAGTGACCTGAACGGACTTGCACCATCATACATGTCCAGTTTATAGAGGTGTGCATTGGCACCAACTTCAAAATTCAATTTGATTACGATTCACCAGGTAACAATTCAATTCTACTATGCATTGCGATGCATCACACTTTTATACACAATTACTACATTACTACACAAGATATATCAGTGAATAGAAGCAGTCAGATATACTGAACGACATATTCTATTTAGAATTATAATTTTATATACAGTATTATAATTATATTTAGGCTTCGATTATCGATCATCGCTTATGTCACGTTGCTGCATTGAATTGCGATGCATTGCTGAATCGATAATGTTTTTACACCACTACCAGTTTAATACAAGCGCATACTCCAGGACGGTCGCTACACTCCCCAAACGGTGGATACCGTACTTCACAGTTAGCCTGGAAAACCAGATGGATCTGCCAGTGCAGGTGGAAAAATAGCCCTATATCAACACAGTGGTATTGTCCGGACACGCCAGACAACAGTAACTCAGTCACCAACTTCAAGATAAAAACATCCAGGGGCAGAGTGTGAAAGTGCCTCTGGAATGCCCTGGCAGAGAAGCCGACTTTGCTTAAATCCAGGCTTACAACACATCTCTTCTCTTTGCACTATGACCCCCCTAGTTTTACTGATTTTATCGGTCCTGCCAGTTTCACTGATTTTAATGTTTTGATTTCAGGATTCTGTAGTTTTCTGAATTTTCTATCTTTACGACGGTAGGCATTGCTACTGTCTGATCACTCGTGTGCACACACACACACACACATTATTTTGTATCTCTTTGTGCATTATACTATACTGTACAGTATGTATAGTTGTATTTTTAGGCTACTGCGTTTTTCATGTTGTGAAGTGTACAGAGACCCCTTTGGGTGATGTTGCAATATAAAAAAATATATAAATATATTCTAAAAATAAACTGTGGCAGCACCCACTTGGAGCTGGTCTTAAGTTGAAGCTGCAACATCTGTTTGTTGGTTGTTCATTGTTTTTGATGTAACGCGTCCTTGGGTTCATGAAAGGTGCTATATCCACCTGTTTCCACGAGAATTTACTATAGCATTACAGCAGACATACAAGCTCACGTCGCGTCGCAGATGCAACCGCTGTGAGCTTGTAGATCACACTCAGCTGTGGCGCCGGAAGCTGCCTGCACCTTCTGCGCAATGCACGATGGGACGTTGGAAAGTTGTGGATAAATTAAAGACATATTTTGTATTATTATTAGACACTGACAGAATGTGATGCTTCCATCTGCCTCCTCAACCAACCTTGTGTAACGACGTTCTCTCCACCAGCTGAAACGGGGACGGGTCTATTCGGATTTGATCGATGTCCATTGGCCTGTCCTTCTCTACCTCTTCCCATGCTTTGATCTGCAAGCAGCCAATGAGAAACAAGGTCAGACAGCTGACATTGCTCAAGACATCAATCAATCAATCTATATTAATAATAGTGAATGATGAAACTGTAATGGCCAAGACAATGCAACAAAGATGAAACAGCTGTCAAGATGTGCACATGTGCAGGAGAGTGAATGTGTATGCGTTGGTGTGGATTTGTTTACATGGTAATGAAAGTGTGTGTGTGTGTGTGTGTGTGTGTGTGTGTGTGTGTGTGTGTGTGTGCGTGCGTGCGCGAGAGAGAGCATTTCACACCTTGAAACCCCAATCCCCATACGTAATACATTTTTATGTCTTAATATTAAAACCTTAATTGTACACTAGAAGTGAACAGAGAGGTGGGTTGGGCTGAATTATTGCCCAAATATGGACATTTCTATCATAGAAATCATGTCATAGATGCCTGACATCTAGAACCTACAACAGTAGGTGTACCAAAGTACCTCCTAGAGTCTAGGTACTTTATGCTTGTTACACTCGTGCAATAACACGGGCAACACTGAGTAAGTTATAATTTAGGAGTTTGTCCAAAATCGTAAGGACCTGTCTTCTCTATTTGTAACTAATAAAGCTTAAATCAAACACTACCCGTTTAAAAATTGCGTGAATTATTTTGAGAAATCCATAACGATGTAGTTGTTAATGAATGGATGAATATCTACGTACGTGTGCAATGCATATGTGTATATTTTGTGATAACTATTAGTAAATATGTTACCCCTCCTGTGTGTGTGTGTGTGTGTGTGTGTGTGTGTGTGTGTGTGTGTGTGTGTGTGTGTGTGTGTGTGTGTGTGTGTGTGTGTGTGTGGACAGGGAATTACTACTTTGTGGGGACCTCATGTCCCCACAAATATAGTACAATCGGAGAAAAAAACCTTGTGGGGACACATTTTAGTGTCCCACAAGGTGTTTAGGGGTTAGGTTAAGGGTTACGGTTAGGGTTAAAAATGAATGGAATGTCCCCACAAATATAGTAGACTATGTGTAATATCCCCACAAAGTAGTAATTGCAAACCTGTGTGTGTGTGTGTGTGTGTGTGTGTGTGTGTGTGTGTGTGTGTGTGTGTGTGTGTGTGTGTGTGTGTGTGTGTGTGTGTGTGTGTGTGTGTGTGTGCGTGCATCCGTGCGTGCGTGTGTATTGATAATTTTATTAAATCATTGGTTAGTGGTAATTGCTTGTGATTGATTAAATGGGTTAGTTTGATTCCCATCCACTCATCCATTCAGTCTTTATCACTGTACCTCATCTGGTGTCATTGTGTCTGAAAGAGGTGGAGGTGAGGGTTCCTGAGTACATCAAGATAATAATGAGAGAGATAGAGACAGAGAGAGAGAGAGAGAGAGGGAGACAGACAGACAGACAGACAGACAGACAGACAGACAGACAGACGGACAGAAAGAGAAAGAGATTATGCACTATTTCAGGGGAATGTCATGCCAGTCGCTTTCAAGCTCTCTGAAAGAGTAGTGAAAAAAGGGGAAAAAAGGATGGAGAATGTCACTTAAGAATCATGACATAACAGAAAGGTCAGGCTGATCTAGAATCAGTTTGGATGAATGTGCACAGTTTTCTTGTGGGTGGAAATCAGAAATTACTTTTACCGTTTTTGGTGATCGCGTTTTGGGAATGAGGTTAGAATGTCTGGAAATGCATCCAAAACTGTAACTGAAAACCATGTTCTGCTACATAAACGTGCTCTATGGGTCTCCACCAGTATTGACTTATTAAAAATATTATTTTGTCTGTCGAGTGGAAACCTCATACAGTATTGTCAAAAGCGGTTACTTTTCAGGATTCAAATTCAAAAGCAAAAGATAGCAGATGGACAAGCTCAAAACGAGCTTGTGGATCTACTACAAAACAGTTAAAATACTGAGGTTTCTGCCAGACAGCAACGTTATGTTGAATGTGACCTGTGTGATTGATTATCCAAGTCAAACTCCTTGTATACTACTAGTAAGACACCTCAGGGTGACTTGCGACCTCAGGGTGACATGCGACCTCGTGCCAATTCTTGGCCATCCGGCCAAACACAGCGTTTCTCTGACGATTCTAGTTGTTGTCATTCTGGGGGGAGTTTGTTCATGTTTTTGTGAAGGTATCAACCCTAGGAGACACGGGGAGAACATGCAAACTCCACACAGAAAGGCCCTATCGCCAGAGTGTGGGCGCTGATGACGCGGCGGGAGGAACACACCGCCCATATATGTCCTTAATATTGATGACATAATATCCTTAATAATGTCCTTACTATTGACAATATAGGAATCTCCATATATGGGCATAAAACGTACGTTAAGTAATGCCAAGCAGGGCCTTGGTGAGTTAGGGTCTTGGTTTGATGCCTGTGGATCTCCATATATGGGCATAACATTCTCATTTTCGGCCTGGGATTTATGACATCAGAAATCTCCATGTATGGGCATAGAAGGTTTTTTCTTTTTCTGGGAATGACCTTTTTATTTTATTTTATCCTTTATTAACAATAATATGTATCCATATACATACAATATATGTTATGCCCATACATGGAGATGGGCATAAAAAATGTACGTTAATAAGTAATGCCAAGCAGGGCCTTGGTGAGTTAGGGCATTGGTTTGATGCCTGTGGATCTCCATATATGGGCCATAATAATGTTCTTAATGACAATATAGGAATCTCCATATATGGGCATAAAACGTAGGGCCTTGGTTTGATGCCTGTGGATCTCCATATATGGGCATAAGGGGGTACCGTCACGTGACATCCCTTTTATGCCCATATAAGAGTCATTCTGTACCACATCACTGTGATCAACTTTCGCTTTGCCATGCAATCAACTTCAGAGCAGTGATGTGGCACAGAGTGACAGTGAGTCACAGTGATGTGGTACAGAATGACTCATATATGGGCATAAAAGTGATGTCACGTGACATCACTTCCTGTACTGAAAAACACATGACATCACTTCCTGTACAGCCGGACAGACAAGCGACAAGGTTTTTCAGGGTATAATGCGACCTTTGGTCGCAATAATGCGACCTTTGGTCGCAACAACAATTATGTGCAAAACAGGTGGTCATTCAATAACATTTATTCTTATTACAGTCTGTGTAATGAGGGACAAAAGTATAATGGCTATTGTATTTTATATGTAATTGTCTTCATTCATCTCCTTGAAGCAGCCCTTTATCTAAGCAGCAATTATAAAACACCAAGTACTTTACAAAGGGCATACAAACTAAACACTAAAGGAAAATAAGAACAAATTAGAAAACATAAAAGAAAAACAGTACACATGGCAGGATAAAACAATAAACAAAATATTATTTGATAAATAATTGTACAGACAAAAAACACCACCACAAAGCCAAGAGCAAAAAGTCTGTAATGTTCTTGTGTATGCTTTTCCTGTGAAACATGGAACATGGCATGGTTTTCTTTGTGGATATCTGGCCAGAAGAAGACATCAGTACTATGACGCCAGTCGTCTCCGGACGAGAGAAAAACAAGACACCAATACGTCTAATAAAGGCATGCCGTGGATGGATCTCAGACTCAGTGGCCAGTCTGAGGTGTCAGTCACCTATGATGTCATCGATAACTGGACCATGGCTGTCCCCAGACCCCAGGGCAGATAACTGGACCATGGCTGTCCCCAGACCCCAGGGAGAATATAGGGAAAATAGCAGACCTACAAGCTCATATCACAAAATGGCTATACTTTTCACCATACAAGAAGCATGTTTGGGGGGCCTTAGCTTGTGCCAGATATAAGGGAGCCTCATGCAGCTTGAGCCAGATGTACTGTAAGGGGGCCACAGCTTTTGCGAGGTGTGCTCCAAGGAAAAAGACTGATCTATGACATATTTCTGACGTATAATTCCAAAGTTGGCAAAGGTCTCACTCTGACCTCCTTTGACTTCCATTATAAAAGTATATTAGGTCTATATTTTATATTTCAAAAAATATAAAACATGAATAAAAAGGTGCTTGGAGGTACTTCCTTGGCCTACTGGCAGCATGCACAAAGAGCTTAGCGTCAGAAAAAATTTACAGACAGACGTTGTGGACGGCTAGTCTCCTACAGAGCCGTTTGGAAAAAGGTATTGAGCTTTCCGCTATTAGCTTCTTCTCCACACCCAAGAGATTTGGTGGGGAAAAAAGGGTGTGTGGAAAAAGAGAGCAAGTATAGACCCTGGGGACCTTCAGTAGGTGAAGTGGTTAAGAGTGAATGCGCTAATTAGGGTCTAATAAGATAAAAAGTCTGTCCCATACCCAGGAAGGCCTGGAGAGAATATCATTACATCTGGAACAAACGTTCACTTGGATTCAAGGATGAACTGATTAGAATTTGATGATCAAAGGTCAAGGTCAATAGTGACAATTGACAATTCTCCATTGGACGAGCTATACCACAAATGATGCTGTATTTCTAGTTAACCATCTATACAACGGACCCAAGTTGGCTCTGTAATTTTTCTTTCCACACTACATTTCTTTGTTGAAAATAGCCGATCTACAGGCTCACAACATGTCACAAGAACGCTCCCCCCCAGAATAGGGATGCCAAGGCTCAAGTGGTTAAAAATGTCACCTAAAAAATGGTGTGATCAGTACAGCATAAATCTCCACCACAAAGCAAACCCCAACAATAATATGTATGATATAATATACTACATGATCCTCCTCCTCCTCCTCCTCCTCCTCTTCTTCCTCATCCTCCTCCTCCTCCTCTTCCAGTTTCAGATCGCTCTCCTCTTGAACATCCTCCATTTCTTCTTGCATTTTCAGATTGTTCTCTTGAAAAAACTCCATGTCCTCTTCCTCTTGAAAATCCTCAATTTCTTCAATTTTCAGGACCTCCAGAACGTCCTCCATGTCCTCATGCGTCCTCAGGGCCTTGCTCTCTGTGGTCTTTATCTCCATCATCTTTGTGTCTTCATTCTTCTGCTGTTTAAAGAGAAGCTTTCGTGTCAGCGCCTCTTTCTCTCTGATCAGTCCAAGTCTCTCCTCCTCCCATGTCTTCCTCTCCTCCCTCCTCTCGTCTGCCATGTCTTTGATCTTCTCCTCTTGCAGGAGGAGCCTTTCGATCAGTTTGCCTTTCGTCTCCTCACATTCGTCCTCCTTGATGAAGGTCTGGTTTATTCCCTCCATTTCCAAGAGGTCAAAGCTCTCCAAGAGGGTGGAGTTATCTTGGCTACGTCTTCTTTTCTGCATTTTCCAAGCGTGACCCAATGTCAAACACAAAACCAATGCAGAAACAAGCAAACCTTTTGATGTAATAAAGCTTCCATTCAGGTGCTTGAGGTCTCACCAAGGGTGGAGCTGTACTAATGGGTCAGTGTAGCGCAGAATCATGTATTTATACATCCACAAACTCTCCCAAGTTGGTGCGTCACAGCTCGTGCACTGATTCGACAGAAGTCGATATCGTGGCAATAATTTTGTTCTGTGATTAAATCGTTTGAAACATAAAAAAAGCCTACAGCCTATATGTGGTATGCGCCCCCAGCCTGGTTCCAGCCCATAGACCCCGCCGACTCTCAGAGTGTACTGTTTCTCTGGTCTGGAGTTGAGTAGATGAATCGACCGTTTCCCGATCCAAATTTGCGGCTTCTACAATGAGCGCAGGGGGTGGGGGAGGGTCTAACGAATATCCAATCCGCGCAGCAGTTGAAACGATTACATTTCGATTACACAGACAGACACAGACAGACACGCACGACACGACCGTGCGTCACAATCACAGTGCGTCGCGATCACTGTGCGTCGCGATCATTCACGTGCGGCCGCGCGCATGCACGCTCGCACAAAAGTCCCTCCCCTGGAAATCGTTCAGATGGGGCACAATGTCAGACTCAAGCATCAGCTGAGTCTGAAATCAGGCTAATGTGCCCCTTAATGCAAGTTTCTAATCAGTCAATCACATGTCAGTAACTCAATGCAATTAGGAATGGTCAAGATGATCTGCTGCAGTTCAAAGAGAGCATTAGAATGGGGAAGAAAGGTGATTTAAGTAACAGAAAATGGCATGGTTGATATTGCCTGGTCTCTGTCGGTGGTAAATGGGTCACACGCACGCACGCACGCACGCACACACGCACACACGCACACACACACGCACACACACACACACACACACACACACAAATACGTTAACGTACAGTACTAGGCGCATGCACGCACACACCTGTGTTTGTCCTTCCGTCTGTCTGCTCTTAGATGTGAAGAGCCTCAGTAATGTTCTCCTCACTGACTGGAGAGGGCCTTTTTCTGAGGAGAGAGAGAGAGAGAGAGAGAGAGAGAGAGAGAGAGAGAGAGAGAGAGAAGGTAGTCGACAGAGAGCAGATGGAGGCTAAGAGCATATTAAGGACAATCAAATATACAGAAAGAAGTAGCTTTCTAAATGTGTGGTTTTCAAACATTTTGGACCGCCAATAGTCAAGGACGCCCAAATTGATATGATCTTGGCTGCACACCCCCATCTGGAAATAGTTTGTGCCAGGGACCCCATTTGTCGTAAAAAGAAAGATTCTACTATTCCAAGTCTTAGTATAAGATAAACTTAGATATAATAAGAAAGTGCAAGCCTGGCACGCGGAATTCACATTTCATTTGTTTACCAGGCTAAAAAATGCTTAAACTGTTACTCATGTTGCTGGGGACTGGTGGCGGTGACTAAAAGCTTAGTCAGAAAACGTGTGACACATTCATCCCCCGGGGAACTGGAAGAAGAAATGATTCCTGACATGTTTTTAGCTGATCTTTGGGAGAGAGGAGTGGATGTACTCAGTCAAGTGCACACATCACATAGACATCAAAGGGGGCACTATGGTGAAAGAAATGCAAATGCCCTATTTCCATGCCATACCTGAAGGCAGCGTCTGATGTTGAAAGAATTACCCTCTCTGTGTAGGAATCAAGTATCGAAAATAGCAGACCTCCAAGCTCACAACACGTTGCAGTGTTACACGTTGTGAGCTTGGAGGTCTGCTATTTTGGATATTTTCACCAAAAGGCCCTTTTAGAAATGTCAGCCCCTGCCTCTCAAACATTCTCTGCACGTCCCTAGATGTACTCTCTTTCGCTCTCAGCCCCAGCAGCCCCGCCCCCGCAGGGATATCACAGCCCATTTATGTGCTTCTTCAATGCCAGGTCCCCCTGAGTAATGATACTGGAGTCTGAACGCCAGAGTACCAGAGCCAGGGACAAAATAGCCCTTTTAGTGAATGGTTGCTATTGGTCTCTATTTGCTGCAACTATAGTCACTGGCTGCCTCTTTCAGCGATTCCCCCAAACTAGTCAAAGTATTTTTCCTGTTTCAGGTTTGACTGACACAGATTTTGCCCCGAAGGTCAAGATTAAATTTGTCCCCTGAGCAAGCAGGCAGGCTCTATTAACTCAATGTTAAAAATGTCAGCACTTGGGCAGGAGACCCAGGTTAAAATCCTGGGCAGTAGAAGAAAGTTACATAGTGCAGCTTTATGGTATAATAGATTACAGTAGTTCCATTGTTCAGAACACAATCAGTTGATTGATCATTAAAACAATGATCTGAAAATGCACCGATCTGGCAACTTAACTGGTCAGATGGGTGGCGAACTCGTTTGAGATTTTTGGGTGGGACCTGATAAAGGTTGGGAAACACTGGTGTAGATGGAAACAAGGAGAGGGCCAAGTACAGACCTCTGGGGGACCTCGGTCAACGTTAAGTATACAAGTGCATGGTTCAAGTGGTTAACATGCAGTGTGGTGTGCGCATGTATCAGAGAGATAGGAGCATGGAACAGACCTGCTGGGGTAGTTGTGTGGTTGGAGGAGGGTTCTGGAGGTTTAGGTGAGGGCAGAGGGCCGTTCCTCTCCTCCTGTACCGGACTAGTCTACAGAGAACAACAACACACATACTGTAGAGTACATCTTAATATGGAAAATGTGTTTACACCAGAGCATAGCTCAACACGAAGAGGACAACTACAACATCATTAGTAATGCACTAGAACAAGGGTTCTCAAATGGTTTCATTTCAAGGACCATTTGTTGCCAAAGGTGCACAGCGGTCCTTGTGAGGTTGCCAGCCAACGGATTAAACACTAAGGAGTGAAGCCGCACACTCATAGCTGCCGATGCCAGTTTTTTTAAACAGAAAAATCACCAATGTTTCGAACAGACTAAGCTGCCTTCTTCAGGGTACAGAAGACTGTTGTGTGTGACATTAAATACAAGGATGACACCCATTGTAGATCAGCATGGTGTGACCACTCAATCAGCCCACATTGGGACCAGTTCTACTGGTGGACAATTACAGGATTGAAATGGAGAACTCCATCTCTCCATTTTTCTGTCTTTGTGTCCACAATAAACAAACTGGCATTGGCAGCTAGGAGTGTGCGGCTTTACGCCTTTCAAGGACCACCATAATTCGGAGAGTTACAGACACGTAGTCTTTGTCACGGACACATTTGTCATGCGTACAGACATATTGACGCCCTGGCAGGCGCTCATACTTCATTCCACCCCTGCATGAGCAAGAAAGAACGTCTAGACAGGCTGTTCTCGCTGCTGTTCCAGCACATATTATTGAGTTTAGATTTCCCCAGAGACGTGTGATGCACTGGCTGACACCAGACTAAACCTCACCTTTCCCCCCTCCTCCTCCTCCTCTCCCTCCTCGTCTACGAAGGCCAACGACTCCCAGCTGTGTTTGGCGGACTGGTTTGGTTCCTGTTGACTCTCACCCTGCACAAAACACACACACGCGTGCACACACACACACACGCGCGCGCGCGCGCGTGCGTGCACACACACACACACACACACACACACACACACACACACACACACACACACACACACACACACACACACACACACACACACACACACACACACACACACACACACACACGTTTCTTGAGGCAAGTAGTTGAGCAACTCATTCATCCATTCAATGAATTAATTTGATTTTCTGTAGCTTTTCAAGGGGTTCCTTTATGTGCATCTTCTGAATATCTTTCTCCCTCTCGGTGGAAAATTGGATATGTCAGAAGATTAATATTAAGAAGTAACATTTAAAAAGAAAGAAAGTGTAAATGTATTCTGCTTGACTTGTTAGAAAATGTTATTATGGAGTTTTTCCACTCCATTCTGGTGCTTCTCAAACTGTTTTATGTCAAGGACTCAAATCAATATGATATTAAGTTATTAAAATGTTAATATTGTCTACAAGCAGATCTACAAGCTCTCAAAGCATTGCATTGTGATGCATTGTGAGCTTGTAGATCGGACAGCCAATGTACTGCATACTGCATATAGAGTTAAAGTGGTTAAATAGATTTTTATGCTATATTAAAGGAGCTATAGTCAACTTTTTCTTGAAAAACGGATGCTAAAATAAAAATAATGTTTCGAAAATATTTTATAAAAAAATAAGCTTCATATATGTGTTTCTATTCAAAGATTACCACAAAAAGCGTAAAATAATGATAAAATAATTATTTTGGCCATTGTCAGACCGACACTTTGTTTACATTCTAGTCTATAGACTAGGATGTAAACAAAGTGTCGGCCCTACAATGAGAGAGTTGACTATAGCTCCTTTAACTAATTAGTTCCTTGAGGGAAAGGACCCCTGGGGGTCCCCAGGCCCCACTTTGAGAACCACTGAACTAGTCCAGCCCAATAGGATTTTAGACCTATTTATTTACCTGCATCAGGAGTCGCCTCTCTGCTGACAGCCACCAATCACAGAGGGCCAGTAGCTCCAGCCTGTCGATGCTACCCAAAAGGATCATAGAATCTGGGAAACAGGAAGTAAAAATCACAGACGGTTACTGGAGCGTTTAATGGTGGCTGAACCTTCAGATCTTGAACAGTATTTTCATTCTTTCATCCATGCAATTTTAGACTTTTTTGAAATATCAATCATCATGACTAATGCCGGATCGGGAATCGAACCGGCGCCGCCGCCAGGCATCCATGCCTACAGTATGTGGCAATGCCTAAGTGGTATGCGCCTGGGCCAGTAGGCCAGCGGGCGCCCCCCCAAAGGTTTGAATTATGCTGAATATATACACCGTTGTATGATGTGTCAGACGCCGGAAATAGCCAATCTACATGCGTGCAACGTGTCTTCTCAAAGCTTAACAACTCTTAACACCCTGACCCTGGCATGCTCTCTTGAATGCAGAATGAATCCAGAATGCCGCTGCATGCCCGGTGTCCAACCAGCCAAAATCTTCATGTCTCCTCCCTTTTCCGCTCCCTCCATTGGCTCTCGGTTGCTGCCCGTAACAAAACACTGATGTTGGCCAACAAGGCAACCAAAGGCTTGGCACTCCATACCTAACCCAACCCTACAACCCCTCCCGCCCACTTAGATCAGCTAACACAGGAATGGTGAGCGAGCTGTCCCTAAAATACCCTGGACAATACTTCAATAATCTGAAGACTCCATTTTATCCTCTAGCACTTCACTCCCTGCACCCCTTCTTGCCATCTTCTCTTTCGATGAATACTCTTGATATATATAATCCTTGGTTTCTGTTGTGTGTAAAGTTAAACAATAATTGAATTCAAAGCAGTTGTCCTCAAAACCACACCTACAGTCACTGTCATAAGAACTGAGGGAGCGTGCTATGATCACGGCACCAGAACTGCTCTTGCTCGTGCAGCAACAGCCTATAAAGCCTAATTTATGCTCCGTCCGAGAACAGCTGAGAATAGCAGACCACCAAGCTCGCAACGGTCACATCCATGATGCGATGTGATCTTGTATGTCAGCTGTTCGCAATGCCATTGCGGCGTGAAGTATATATGTCTCGCTAGGAGCGTAACCAGCCAACACAGAAGAGGGGGTTGAATGAACTGAAACCAGCGCTCCCCAAAACAACAGGTTTGGGGATCTGTTGGGAATTTATTACATGAAACAAGCAGCTTTGAGTGCAGTCTCAATGTAGGTAAACATTATTATTATTGTAAGTCACCAAAGATAAGAGTTAAATGACAATTTTTAATTGTGAGCTTGTAGATGTTTTCAGTGCCAGACACTGGCACACACCAAAGTATAAATCAGGCTTTAGCAAGGACACCTTGACTGAATTGTGGGTCTTTGTCTTCTTTAAGCTACCTTTTGAGTGGACCAATGGTATGGTTGTGTGTACTAGAGAGTCCACCAGGGGTATGGTTGTGTGTACCTTTAGAGTCCACCAGGGGTATGGTTTTGAGAGAGGTGGAGTCCAGCAGGTGCATGACTTCGCTGTAGGTGGTGTGGGAGGACATGAACTTCACCTTCCTCACCATGATGTCCTCCACATAGATGTTATACTGGCTGTAGGGGGCGGGACACAACCGTCAATCAATCAATCAATCAATCAATCAATCAAATATGTTACATTAGTGGACTGAACAGAGACAGATAATAATCATGTAAACCAATGACAAGCACACACGCACGCACACAAATATGAATCGATCAGAATATATTCAGTAAGTTATATCCACAAATTCCTCAACAGTGCCTTTTAAGGCAAAAATGATGCCTTTTACCCCATTATATCAGTTGAGCCGCAAAAGTACTGTAATGAGGTTGTGTATTCATCTCTCTGTCTCTGTACAGTGCATGCGCGCAGGGGGTAGGGGGGGACGGGGGGGGATTAACACCTCCACTTTTTTTGGGTGGGGGGGATATCCCCTCCAGTGTTCAGGTCCAAGAAAAAGCCGCAAATATGATCGATTATACTGTACACATTGACGGCCTTAACTATGTTTCATTGGTTTCAATTGAAACGGGCCTCGGCCGTCAGGGGGGCCTCCGACTGCCCGTCAGTCTAAGTCCAAATGATGGTCAATGCAAATGATCGTCCAACGAAAACCCCCTCTCACATTTGGGCCCCCTTTAACGTGCTAGTTCTGCCTATGTCCTGTTGCCAGGGGGGACTCCGACTGCCGGTAAATCTCAGTCCAAATAAATGACGCTCAATGCGAATGACCCTCCATCGGAAGCCCCCCTCAATGGGCCCCCCTCTATCACGCTGTCGCTGTGCCTGTGACGCTGCAGTGCACACCGATCGGCTTGACTTTGTAATACGAGCTAGGCGCGCGGTTTAGTTGTTGGATGGACTATCAAAACAAGTTGTTATTAGTTAGAATACATCACAGAGCCTTTCAAACGAGAGGGCACTTGTGAGTAAAGTTGGCAAGATTGTTCAACCACTAATTAACAACAATGCACGCTCATTTTAAGATGGCAACAACAAACATGGACGTAACACTGGCCTGTCTGTCGCATCCTATGGTCGTATCCAGTCAGATGAAACACGGTGTTAATCATGTCATGTGGACAGCTGGACACGTTAAAACGTTACCTTGAATGGAATATATATCTGAGGAGCAATTATGTTGTCAACTTCCCCAAAAGGCTGTCCTGTCCTATTAAACCAGACGCTGGGACAGCATCCACTGCTTGTATCCACAATATAACTTGTGAGTATCCTAATTTATTACTTAACATGTCACGCCAATGCGCAAATGGTAATGTGGGTACAGTAATTAATGTACAGTATTTGTGCAAGTTGGCCCTACAATTGTGGATAGCCTATGCATTATGTTCAAACAGTTCAATCCAAAACATAATGCTTATGGTTGTGTTAGGCTGCTTTTATACGGACCTGGTTGTCATTAATGCATACAGATATCTATGAAAGGTCTTTTTATTAGATGTCTGGTAGATTTTAATCGTGCCATGTCACGCTGACCGGCAGTTTAAAATACTAGTGTGATCTCTGGTAATACAGTATATTTTTAGGGAAAAAAAAATATATACTGTGTATAAAAATAAAGTGCTGCAGCTGTTGGCCTGTTACTCCTTCAATAAAAAGATCTAATATAGACTTAATGAATTCATGTGTATTTCATTTTAAAAATGCCTTGAAATCTGCGTAAAACAACTGTGTAATTCAGCTCAAGTGGAGGGGATATGTCCCCCCCTCCTCGGGGCAAAAGTGGGGGGGATATCACCAAAAGTGGGGGGGATACCCCAAAATTTTTCGCGCGCGCTATGCGCGCGCACATACCTCCCAGATATGTCCCCTTCACTTTTAAAATGCCTCCTGCGCCCCTGGTACAGTGTGAGTGAGTGGTAGCCTAGAGAGTATGTATGATACGCTATCCCCACCTTTGTCCACTAGAGGTTGCCTAAATAACTCTTGGGCTGGAACACAGCCACACGACTCAGAGGTCAAATGGACTGCAAGTCAAGACCCCACACCATGGGTTTATTAGGGCCAGGCTCGGGACAGTTCTGTTATTAATAGATCAGGCTGGGGTTAGACCCAGTGTTGCAGAGCTGATTTAATGCTTGGAGGTATGCAGTCTTCATGACGTCACACGCACGGTGCTTAACACCTACTATAAAGGTCTATTGATATGCATACAGGCTTGTTTCTTTGTTAGTTAAAACACCCTGTTGTGACTTTTGGCATCAATGCATGTCCGTTTGCGTGAGAGGCTACTCAGAAAAGATATGGGGCAGCGTGGGCCCGCGTGACCGGACTATTGCATTACTGGTCAGACCCATTGGCTCATTGAACTTCTCTCCTTTCACCGATGAAAGCAGAGAAGTTCAATGAGTCTGAGCTGCGTTAGTAACTCTGGCCTCTTTATTGCACGGATTGCACAAGCAAACATCTCCCCACACCTCCACATTAGGTCTGCAATGATCCCTTATTACTTGCGCAAGCAGAGCGCACAAGTACTGCGATCGACTGGGTATATATGTAGGTACGTATGTACGTATGTATGTCGGTTGTTGAAGACTGTAGCCCAATCAGGGACCAACATCTCTGGCAACGTCATCAGTAACAGGCAATGAGGGACCAGTATTCCTGGTGATGCCAGTGGTTTTGGAAGCGGTGATGCCAGTGGTGAGCGCACCTCAAGTTGGCACATCGACAGAGTGCATTTCTAGTTTTCTTTGCGATTATTCTATCAATTACTTTTTCGATTACTTGAACATTTAGAAAGCGTGTTTTTTGAAATATCAATCATCATGACTAAGCCTATTAATACTTCAGTGTCGCACAACAATAGCGAAAGTAGCTGATCTACAAGCTCACACACTCATCATGACAAAATGTCAAGATTTTCAGTCCAAATAAAATAAGATAAAAACAATAGGACAGACAGACAGACAGACAGAAGTCTCACGACAACTATTCCACAATCTCAGAATGCCTGTCTGGGACTACACCTCTCGCAGTTGCCATCTGTTCACCATTTCTGTTCACGAAAATATCTTAAAATATCTTTACTTTTTATTTTACATTTTTCATTTCTGCTAAGCAGCAAGCTATATATGCTTAGATGATTTAGATTTAGACTGCGAAACTGTAAATACAAAACCGAAGGAGGCTTCATACCCATTGTGGGCGAGGCAAGACTAGACAGACAGAGACCTTTATTGCCAGAGACAGTACAACAGTTACGGTACAGCTACAGAGTGAGAGGGTAACAGTAACATCATCAAAGAACAACACCGACCTGATGTGTCCGAAGCCCAGCTCGGGCAGGTAGGGCAGCTTCTTGACCTGGATGATGGAGTCGTAGAGGGAGGGCTGCAGGCCCTGCGCCACCATGTTGGCCAGGATCACAGCCACCATCATGGGCAGGATGTGGGAGATCTGCCCCGTCAGCTCGAAGCAGATCACTGCTGTGGACACCGTGTGGGTCACCGCCCCGGTCAGCGCCGCCGCACCTAGGGGAGGAGAGAGAGAGAGATAGATGGATGGATGGATGGACGGACGGACGGACGGAAGAGGAAGGGGTAAGAGAGAGAAAAGATGGGGAAAGAAGAGAAACTAGTAAGACAATTCTTGGCCATCTGGCCAGTGATGTATATGGGACCAGTTACTCATATATGGAGACCACTTCATGATAGTTATGTTATGTCAAAACATGCCCATATATGGACATTACCAAATATGGGCATTCCCATATATGTCCTTTATATTGATAACATAATATCTATCTATAAATGCGAGAAGTCTCTGCGTGTGTGTTTGTAATCCGCGTATCTCGAGAACCGTTCGTCCCACCGGCTTCAGATTCGGCACGCGCGCTCCCCGCCGCGGCACGGAGTGCAGTGCCAGGCCTCGACCCGACCCGACGCGCGGTTTTCCCTAACCGGCGCGAAACGTTCGGAATCTCCTTATGCGGGGCTGATTGTTGACATCAGGCTGTTCCGGAGGAAATCGGCGCAAAATCGGTCATTGTGACATCACTGCAGTGCCGGGCGCAACCGACAGATATCTCCGTATATGGGCATAAGACTGAGAACTCCATATATGGGCATATGGGCAGATACAGAGATCTCCATACAGTATATGGGCATATATAGACAGATATCTCCGTATATAGGCATAAAAGGGACACAGACTGATACAGAGATCTCCATATATGGGCATATGGGCAGATACAGGGGCGGAAATCGGTGCAAGCGCTGACTCATTGTGAGATTTGTGACATCACCTCATAAAAGGCTCTGACATCACGTACGCCACATGAGTCAACAAAAAATCTCTGTGAGTGTGTATGTATGTAATCCGCATATCTCGAGAACCGTTCGTCCCACCGGCACGCGCGTTCTCCATATATGGGAATAAAATGAATGCCTGTATGCGGAGCTGATGTCTGACATCAGAGTTTTCCGCAACCGGTACTGTGTGTCCAGAGATCTTCATATATGGGCATAAGTGGACAAAGGCAAACAGATGGTCAAAACGGGTCCTATGACAACAGGTATATTGGGGTTTGCATTAAAGGGTGGGGCATTCATGGGGTTTGCATTAAAGGGTGGGGCATTCATTCCCTATTTCAAATTCGGCACACGCGTTCCCCACCACAGCAGGTAGTGCAGTGCTCGGCCTCGACCCGACCCGATACACGATTTTCTGTAACCAGCACGAAAGGTTCGGATTCTGATGTCTGACATCAGGATTTTCCGGAACTGACACTGTGTCTGCATAGATCTCCATATATGGGCATAAAATGGATGCAGACAGACAGATACAGATATCTCCATATATGGGCATAAATGGACACAGGCAAACAGATGGTGAAAGATCTCCATATATGGGCATAAAGTGGACGCAGACAGACAGATACAGATATCTCCATATATGGGCATAAATGGACACAGGCAAACAGATGGTCAAAACGGGTCCTATGACAACAGGTATAATGGGGTTTGCATTAAGTTTGTCTCCTCCTCCATCTGTTTGTCTGTGTCCCTTTATTCCCATTATGGAGATCTCTGTATCTGTCTGTGCCTCCGACTGTGTTGCAGACACAGTGCCGGTTCCCCCTTTAATGCAAACCCCAGGTTCGGATTCTGATGTCTGACATCAGCATTTTCCGGAACTGGCACTGTGTCTGCATAGATCTCCATATATGGGCATAAAATGGATGCAGACAGACAGATACATATATCTCCATATATGGACATAAATGGACACAGGCAAACAGATGGTCAAAGATCTCCATATATGGGCATAAAGTGGACGCAGACAGACAGATACAGATATCTCCATATATGGGCATAAATGGACACAGGCAAACAGATGGTCAAAACGGGTCCTATGACAACAGGTATAATGGGGTTTGCATTAAAGGGGGAACCGGCACTGTGTCTGCAACACAGTCGGAGGCACAGACAGATACTCCATATATGGGCATAAATGGACACAGGCAAACAGATGGTCAAAACGGGTCCTATGACAACAGGTATAATGGGGTTTGCATTAAAGGGGGAACCAGCACATGTGTCTGCAACACAGTCGGAGGCACAGACAGATACAGAGATCTCCATAATGGGGATAAAAGGGACACAGACAGACAGATACAGAGATCTCCATATATGGGCATAAAATGGACGCAGATAGACAGATAACTCCATATATGGGCATATATGGGCATAAAATGGACCCAGAACTATATCTGCAGTGATCTCCATATATGGACATAAAATGGACGCCGACAGACAGACAGATACAGATATCTCCATATATGGGCATAAATGGACACAGATGGTCAAAACGGGTCCTATGACAACAGTATAATGGGATTTGCATTAAAGGGCGGGGCATTCATTCCCTATTTACATAGTTCCCGAGTTGGCCAGGTCGCCGACTAGACGCTTCTAGTCCTTAATAATGTCCTTAATATTGACAATATAGGAATCTCCATATATGGGCATAAAACGTATGTTAATTAGTAATGCCAAGCAGGGCCTTGGTGAGTTAGGGCCTTGGTTTGATGCCTGTGGATCTCCATATATGGGCATAATGGGGTACCCTAACATTCTCATTTTCGGCCTGGGATTTATGACATCAGAAATCTCCATGTATGGGCATAAAAGGTTTTTTTCTTTTTCTGGGAATGACCATATATGGACTTTTATAACCTGAGAAATCTCGTAGCTTGTCTGACTGTCAGTACAGGAAGTGATATATAAGCCATTATATGAGTCATTCTGTACCACATCACTGTGACTCACTGACATCACACTGACATCACTTCCTGTACAGACAGACAGACAGGCAGACAGACAGACAGACAGACAGACAGACAGACAGACAGTCAGACAGACAGACAAGCTACGAGGTTTTTCAGGGTATAATGCGACCATCGGTCGCAATTAATTATGCAATTTGCCATGGACGCTCATCTCAAAATGTTTTGTGCTAGGGACCCCCAGAAGAGAAGATTTGTCTAAAATCCTTTTTCAAAATTGTTCAAGAAAATTGCCGGTGTACAAGCTGGCAGCGTGGCACGAAGTGACATGCTGTGACCATGTGGGTTCCTTAGTATTCCGTATTGTTTCAAAGAAAATAGGTATTTTAATCCCATATGCAGAAAGTACAGTAGAGGCAAGGAACATGGAATTCCAAACACCATTTGGGGAAGTCTCCAAGAATGTCAGATACACAAATGTCATCGATAAAATAAATCTCTGACCGAATATTTCTTTGTTCAAGGTTAAAGGGAAGAGCTAGGGAGGAAGGACCGGGGGGAGAATGGGAGGGATGGAGGGATGAGATGGGAAGCAGAGAGGAGGAGAGAAAGGGGGGTAATTGAGAAAAAAGGAGGGAGGGAGGGATGGAGGGTTTGGGATGAAAGGAGGCGAAGCACTTTGAAGATGTTACGAGCTGAACAAACGGCAGGCCAATAACAAAGCTATAATGAGAACGGACAGGGAGACAAAGGTCAAATATGAGATGGGAACATCAGAGATATTTAAAGGTGTATTCAGTGATAATGAAAGTGGCCGGGGGTCATCTTGTCCCTTACCGGCCTTACAGCGTGGAAATGTTTCGTTTTTTTATAGATTTTTTACACCATTATAATGTTCTCGTTTTGATCATTAGAACCAATCACTGAATATCGGTAGGCCTACGTCTCCAGCTTCAGGATATGTATGATACTGATTTACTACAAGACTGTGGCATTTTATGAGTTCAGTAGTTTACAATCTAGGCCAGGGGTATTCAACTAAATTGTCCAGGGGGCCACATTGACAGAAACCCAAGGGGCCGGGGGCCGCACTAACGCTGAATCTAGCTATGCCATGGTGGAAGTCCTTATATGGTCAGCACACATTCTAGTGAGGAGAATGAATGGAAAATTTACCAATTATATTTTTATTTGAATGAAATACAATCACTGAATATACCTTTAAATAAGGATGGGGGGGAGAGAGAGAGGTTTCAGGGATGGAGGAGAGGTGTGCTGGTGGGTCTACAGGATGATCTATATATACGGTGACATTTTGCTGTCACACCTCAGACACTCATTCTACAGCTGACATTTCCATCTACATTGGCATTGGCTTAGACATCGCCTCACCTGGATTACATCTGGATTCACATATGGCATTAAAGGGTGTTACAAGGTGCGTTACCTGAACCCATTCACACACATTATTAAGACAGCGACAGAAGACGAAACCGTGCAAGGTACCACCCTGCTGATCAGGAGCAGTTAGGGGTTCAGTGTCTTGCTCAAAGAAGGGGGAGGTGGGATCGAACAGGGAACTGGGGAAGTGATGTCAAAATGAGTTAAGGCCCATTCCCACTGGGGCTGGGCACGATAAAGATAAAAAAAATATTGTTCTGAATTGAAGTGGATGGCAGCATCCACACCACAATGATACCTGGAAACGATATTGTTTGGATCACTTTCCGTGCCATCACGTCATGACGTCAGATAATAATCGTTAACTTTATCGCTCCCAGTGGGAATGGGCCTTTATACCCTGATTACCCAGGATGCATCTTAGTGCAAGATGTACTGTAGATGTTAGAACAGTGGTTCCCAAAAACATAATAGAAGAGAAGAGAAGAGAAGAGAAGAGAAGAGAAGAGAAGAGAAGAGAAGAGAAGAGAAGAGAAGAGAAGAGAAGAGAAGAGGAGCAGTGTGTATATTGGAGCAGAGGTTCTCAAACAGTTTTCATTTTCAGGACCCCAGGGCTTGGTATGCATTAGACTATGGACCACCATTAACTGATGGGTCCATTTGGTTCCTAACTATCAATCATTTGGCTAATGGACCCTCTGGGGGTCCGTGGAGTAAGGCAATGATTCCCAACCTGTGGGTTGGGTCTCACTGGTGGGCCGTAAAGGTACTGCAACTGGGCCCCCAAATAATTGTCAAAACACTTCTAACGAAACAATTTTAATAATAATATTAGAAATATGTTTAAATGTTAATGTTTAGAGAGGTATTTTTTCCCGCAATCAGTGTATTGATGCACACGGCCCACCCATCTGATCATAATAACACAACCTGCCGCAAATGCTTTTTTGAAGATTTTTAAGTGTATAGTGCCCTAATCCGGGAAAAGGTTTGTGAACCATTGGAAGGTGTAAGGCAGAGGTTTTCAACAAGGGGTCTGGGACCCCTAGGGGGTCCTCAGAGTTACTACAGGGGGTCCTCCAAATCTTTGTGGGATAGAAACTTTTTCTCTTCTTTTTTATATGCATTCACTTGAACCCTAATGTCCATATTCTGAGAACTTTAGACAAAAATAGCAGATCTACAAGCTTGTGAGCTTGTAGATCGGCTTTTTTCAGCAAAGAGGTTTGATGTAGAGGGGAAAAAGAGCAGACTAAGTACAGAGTGAAAGGTCAGTATTGACAGTTCAAGTGGTTAAATATCTGAAAACACAAATTGATCCAAAATACACTGGTGATCGTGCTGTCAAACAATGAAACTACCGTATATGGAATGAAAAGGTTGTGGGGGTCCCTGCTTCATCTCTTTCTCAACTAAGGGGTCCTTGGCCTGAAAACGTTGAAGACCCCTGGTGTAAGGGGCTAAAAGAGGAGGAGGAGAAGGAGAGCGAAAGCAGATGAGGAGGAGGAAAGGGGGACTAACCAATGACTGAATGAATGGAAGCAGATGAGGAGAAGGAAAGGGGGACTGACCAATGACTGAATTAATGGAATCAGAGGAGGAGGAGGAAAGGGGGACTGACCAATGACTGAATGAATGGAAGCAGATGAGGAGGAGGAGGAGGAAAGGGGGACTGACCAATGACTGAATGAATGGAAGCAGATGAGGAGGAGGAGGAAAGGGGGACTGACCAATGACTGAATGAATGGAAGCAGCTGAGGAGGAGGAGGAAAGGGGGACTGACCAATGACTGAATGAATGAAAGCAGATGAGGAGGAGGAAAGGGGGACTGACCAATGACTGAATGAATGGAAGCAGATGAGGAGGAGGAGGAAAGGGGGACTGACCAATGACTGAATGAATGAAAGCGGATGAGGAGGAGGAAAGGGGGACTGGCCAATGACTGAATGAATGGAAGCGCATGAGGAGGAGGAGGAAAGGGGGACTGACCAATGACTGCGTACCCTCCAGGTATGATGCGGTACAGGATGCCGTCAAACACGATGCCGTGAGGGAACAGAGTGGCCATGATCTCCCCGACCAGACGACCAAACGCTGCGCCTGCAGGAGCCATAAGAGAAGAGAAGAGCGTTGGTTTGTCCATGAATTAATGAAATGAAACCAACCACACTGGATAGCCCTGGCCTTGAGTTACAGCATCTCAAAATTGTACTTCAAGGGGTATTCCACTTTCAAAAAAACTTTTGGTCATTTTATATTTTCTGGTGACTCATACTACCCTCCTAATACGCGAGCAGGCCGTGTTTTCTCAATAACCTTTTTCGTTTATTTTTAATAATTCTTTGGGTAAATGGAAAAAATAAAATACAATAAAAATGTATTACAAATAAATGAAAAAAGTTATTGAAAAAACACAGCCTGCTCACGTATTAGGAGGGTACTATGAGTCACCAGAAAAAATGATGGGTGTTTTTAATGAATATATCATGGTTAAAATGGAGTTTGAAGTTACAATGGGTGTGTATGGGGAGAAGCTCTGGAGGAGGAGGGCCTGGTAACATTTACAGCAAATATCTAAATATTGAATCAAGCAAATTAAAAACTGTCCAGGGTGTTCATAAAAGCCTGATTCGACGATAAAATGAGCAAAAGTTTATTTGAAAGTGAAATATCCCTTTAACCACTTAAACCCCACACCCGAAACTCCATCATCCGTATTCTGGGAAAACATTGGGAAACCGATGAGCTCTGAGGGATTCCGCTCAACAAACCTATGGGTTTTAAGAGGTTAAGTACAATAAACTCTTACCCAGTATGAAGACTGGCATGAAGGCTCCAGAGGGAATGGGCATGGCAGTGGCCACAGCAGACATCCAGAACTGCACAGGAAGAGAGAGCACAGTGGTCACTTACCATAGTGGTCGTGTCAAGGAAGGACCAAAAGTAGCAGATCAAAAGCAGAAGATCCACAAGCTCCAAGCGCAGCGCGTTTGAGCTCATAGCTCTGCACAGTAACAGTTGTGGACATAATGATGTTTCCACCCAACAGAGACAATATACTTTTATCAATTTATTAGTTTGAGGATGTTTTTGCGATGTTACTCTTCTGTACCTGCTGTACTTCTTTGTATCTGTAACTTTCATACTGTGCTGTGTCTGGCGCAGGATTGTGTCTGTCACGCTGGATTAATAAAGATATCTATCTATCTATGAAATGTTTTGGGACCACCATAAGAGAAGGCTGAACCTTGTAGATCCGCTATTTTTGAATAGCTGATCGTATAAAATGGGATTA